>NW_011495040.1:3538958-3541557 GCF_000754665.1 Bison bison bison
TTCCCTTCTGGTTTCCTCAGTGTGTATGCCCAGCAGTGGGGTTGCTGGATCATAAGGCAGTTCTATTTCCAGTTTTTTAAGGCTCTCCACACTGTTCTCCATAGTGGCTGTACTAGTTTGCATTCCCACCAACAGTGTAAGAGGGTTCCCTTTTCTCCACACCCTCTCCAGCATTTATTATTTGTAGACTTTTGGATTGCAGCCATTCTGACTGGTGTGAAATGGAAAAGATTATTTTTTAAAGTGATTTACCCAGTACACCTGAAACTAATACAACATTTCAAGTCAACTATATTTAAATAAAAAAGAAAGAAATATGGAAATTGAAATGACTGCTTCATAATTAAAAAATAAGAGATAAAATCAAATTCATCACTGCAAAGATGAGGGAACTGCTCAGGTGTACCTGAGACAGCCTAGAGAAGCATCAGAGGAAAGCTTTGCTCATCATATCCTCACTCCAATTTTAGGCTCCTGATGAGATTCAGCCGCTGGAAGGGAGGAACCTGACTGGGGAAGTAGAACCAGGTGACCCACAAAAGTCACCCTATGAAAGAAGCATTTTCTAACACTGTGTTACTGCAAACCAGGCTATCTGCATTACCTTCCAAAATGAAGATTTTATCTTTAGTTGAGTAGTGCATTAAATGAAAATCTCTTCTTGCAAACAATACATGAAATATATACATATATGTATATGTATATGTATATGTATATGTATATGTATATGTATATGTATATATTCTGTGAATCATTACAGGGCTTCCCAGGTGGCACAGTGGTAAAGAATCTGCCTGCTAATGCAGGAGATGCAACAGACGAGGGTTCGATCCCTGCATCGGGAAGATCCCCTGAAGTAGCAAACGGCAACCCATTCCAGTATTCTTGCTTAGAAAATTCCATGGACAGAGTAGTCTGGCCAGCTAAAGTCCATGGGATTGTAAAGAGTCAGACACGACTGAGTGACTGAGTACACGCGTGAACATACATGAAGCATTACAATAAATGAACCCCTGTGAAACCACCATCCTACTTAATGAGAACATTCTATTACATTCATCCTGCCTATCTTTCCCTATCCTGTCCCATACTTGCCCCAAAGGTAACTATAGTAGTCTCCTGAATTTCATGTTGCTTATTTCCCTATGTTTTCAATGATAGTTTTGCCATATATGTACATATTCCTAAACGATATATAATTTAGTTTTTATAGCTTTTTTTTCATCTTTTAAACCAGGGTATACAGTTATAGGTGGTTTTATGCTCTTGCTTCTTTCATTCAAATGTTCTTCTATTATTTATCCATATGGTTTTGTGTAACTAACAAAATGAGTAAGCTCTGTATATGTATGTACCACAATTTATGTTTCCATCCTCCTGCAAGTAGTTGCTATGGACATTTTTGTTTGTATCTCTTGGTGAACAGATACATGGGGTGTGTATCCTAGGAGTGGAATTTCTGGTTTATGATGCATGAGATATTTAGCTTTAAAATATAATGCTGCACTGTGTCATGTTGACTTGCAAGTTGAATTGTGTCTTTGCTAGAATAGACTGGGCTTAGCATTCAGAGCAGCTCTTCAGGCCTTTATTATATAGCCCTTAGTTTGGTTAGAATCTCTTTAATTTGCTTGGTTGGAAAAACAGGTCATCTGCTTAAACATAAAAGGCCAAGAATAAAACAGAGATAATCCATTGAGACCGGCAAATGAGCAGCACTTGGGCACCAGGATCCCTGGGAGACATGGCTAATCAATCAGGCAACACCTTCTTCCTTAACTCCAACTTGGCCTCACTGTTCTTTCTAACAGGGTACTTCAGGCAGCCATTGTGCATCAACCAAAACTGACGTTTAGAAGGGAGCCTGTGTGTCATGCTTTTTGGGGATTCTGAGTTTCATGCTGGAAGGGGATGAAGGCAAAGTAGGTGGATAAGGTCAATTTACCAAGGAGTCGTCTTTCAAGGATTTGGTCTTTGAAAGTGGGTGAGACCCCAAGCATGGTGGATAAGCTTGAGTTGTTCAAGGTTTCTGTCTTCTCCTTTTGCTCTGTACTTAACTTTACATAGGCTTAGTTGTCCTGCGGCATGTGGGAATCTTCCCAGACCAGGGATTGAACCTGTGTCTTCCTGCAATGGCAGACAGATTCATTTTTAGGAGCTTCCCTGGTGGCTTGGATGGTAAAGAATCTGCCTGCCATGCAGAAGACCCCGATTTGATCTCTGGGGGAAGATCCTCTGAAGAAGGAAATGGCAACCCACTCTAGTATTCTTGCCTGGAGAATTCCATGGACAGAGGAGCCTGGCGGGCTACAGTCCACTAGGTCACAAAGAGTCGGACACGACTGAGTGACTAACACTAATCTTTAAAATGTATTTTATAATTATTATTATTTTTAATATAATTTGTTTATTTATTTTGGCTGTGTTGGGTTTTTGTTGTGGACTTTTCTCTACTTGGGGTGAGCAGGGGCTACTCTCTGCGGTTGTGGTACTCAGGCTTCTCATTTCGGTGGCTTCTCTTGTAGAGCACAGGCTTGAGGGCATGTGGGCTCAGTAGTTACAGCTCCCGGGCTCTAGAGCACAGGCTCAATAGCTGTCT
>NW_011495040.1:3541657-3543332 GCF_000754665.1 Bison bison bison
GGGGTGAGCAGGGGCTACTGTCTGGTTGTGGTACTCAGGCTTCTCATTTCGGTGGCTTCTCTTGTAGAGCACAGGCTTGAGGGCATGTGGGCTCAGTAGTTACAGCTCCCGGGCTCTAGAGCACAGGCTCAATAGTGGTGACCCAAGGGCTTAGCTGCTCTGCTGCATGTGGGATCCTCCTAGACCAGGGATCGAACCTGTGTCCCCTGCGTTGAGAGGTGGATTCTTTACCACGGAGCCACCAGGGAAGCCCAGAATTATTTTGTTTGAATTTATTATTATTAAGGAGGTGAAAGGTCTTTTAAATATGCCTATTGGTCATTACGTTTCTTCTTCTGCAATTTGCCTATTTTCCCTGTGAAGTACAGGGAAGCCTGGCATGCTATAGTCAATGGGGTCACAAAGAGTCTGACATGACTGAGGGACTAAACAACAAAAAAGATGTTATCAGTTCCAAATCTTTCCCTGGAGCATCTGTAAGCTTTTAAGCCCCCGACACTGAGTTTCTATTGCCTTCTAGGTAGAACAGGGCTTTGGCAGTCTGGAGGTGGGAAGTGTGTATTTCTTGATGACAACAGAGATGATGTAGAGTACGAGTTGGGCCACAGAGGGGAATTGGATCATAGGACCCTGAAGATCTCTTCCAGTCTGAGATTTTCTGAGTTTTTTTTTTTTCAGGACATGCAAGGGACTACAGTGTGGCAAGACAGGGGTGTTAGGCTAATATAGGAATAAGGCTTGTTTTGATTTAGTTTAGCATCACATACAACGAATATACTTTTCATAAGGAAAGTGGCCATGGGCAGTTCTAGAAGCCAAAAATACTATTCGATTTTTTCTTTTTTTTTATTTGATAAAGTCCCAGATGTCTTACATTTAGAGAATCTCTAGCCTATGGGTTCCTGACCTGGGTTCTTGGATCCTTAGCTAGGGAAGCACCTGTGACGGGAGGATCAAAATGTATGTGGATGTGCATGCATGCTTTTTATTTCTGGGGAGAAAGTTATTACTTTCAAAATGGTCCTCAACCCAGAAGAAGGTTGAGACCCATCGAATTAATTCAAGTCCTCTCTCTTACAGATGGGGAAACTGAGGCTTAGTGAGGCTTTCCCAGGTCACACAGGGCAGGGCAAGGGTTGAGTCTCCCAGGATCTTGTCTGTCATTTCTTTTCACTATCCTCCCCAACCACCCACCCCTCACAAGTGGGCCTACCATTGCCTACCTAATTTTCTTTTGTTCTTGTCAATTATTAATATTTAGTCATAATAAAAGAAAGAATATGCATCTATTAATTGCAGAGGAATCAAGATCTGGTTCTGGGGCCTGAGAAAGGTTAGATCCAGAGACTTGTAGGTAAGAAACAGAAATATACATGTGACTATACAGGAAAAGGAGAAGGCAATGGCAACCCACTCCAGTACTCTTGCCTGGAAAATCCCATGGACGGAGGAGCCTGGTAGGCTGCAATCCATGGGGTCGCTAAGAGTCGGGCACGACTGAGCGACTTCACTTTCACTTTTCACTTTCATGCATTGGAGAAGGAAATGGCAACCCACTCCAGTGTTCTTGCCTGGAGAATCCCAGGGACGGCGGAGCCTGGTGGGCTGCCGTCCATGGGGTTGCACAGAGTCGGACACAACTGAAGTGACTTAGCAGCAGCAGCAGCATATAGGA
>NW_011495040.1:3543432-3543855 GCF_000754665.1 Bison bison bison
ATTATTTTGTTTGAATTTATTATTATTAAGGAGGTGAAAGGTCTTTTAAATATGCCTATTGGTCATTACGTTTCTTCTTCTGCAATTTGTCTATTTTCCCTGTGAAGTACAGGGAAGCCTGGCATGCTATAGTCAATGGGGTCACAAAGAGTCTGACATGACTGAGGGACTAAACAACAAAAAAGATGTTATCAGTTCCAAATCTTTCCCTGGAGCATCTGTAAGCTTTTAAGCCCCGGACACTGAGTTTCTATTGCCTTCTAGGTAGAACAGGGCTTTGGCAGTCTGGAGGTGGGAAGTGTGTATTTCTTGATGACAACAGAGATGATGTAGAGTACGAGCTGGGCCACAGAGGGGAATTGGATCATAGGACCCTGAAGATCTCTTCCAGTCTGAGATTTTCTGAGTTTTTTTTTTTTTAAA
>NW_011495040.1:3543955-3554740 GCF_000754665.1 Bison bison bison
AGATGGTAAAGAACTTGCCTGCAATGCAGAAAACCTGGGTTAAATCCCTGAGTTGGGAAGATTCCCTGGAGAAGGCAATGGCAACCCACTCCAGTACTCTTGCCTGGAAAATCCCATGGACGGAGGAGCCTGGTAGGCTGCAATCCATGGGGTCGCTAAGAGTCGGGCACGACTGAGCGACTTCACTTTCACTTTTCACTTTCATGCATTGGAGAAGGAAATGGCAACCCACTCCAGTGTTCTTGCCTGGAGAATCCCAGGGACGGCGGAGCCTGGTGGGCTGCCGTCCATGGGGTTGCACAGAGTCGGACACAACTGAAGTGACTTAGCAGCAGCAGCAGCATATAGGAAAAGGGGCTTCCCTGGTGGCTCAGATGGTAAAGAACTTGCCTGCAATGCAGAAAACCTGGGTTAAATCCCTGAGTTGGGAAGATTCCCTGGAGAAGGAAATGGCAACCCACTCCAGTATTCTTGCCTGAGGAAATTCATGGACGGAGGCGCCTGGAGGGCTACTGTCAACAGGGTTGCAAAGAGTTGGACATGACTGAGTGACTAACACTTTCACTTTGATACAGGAAAAAATGTTTATAATAATAAACCAATGTATTAGTTTCCTTTGTTGTTGTTTAGTCACTAAGTTGTGTCTGACTCTTGCAACTTCATGGACTGTAGTCTGCCAGGTTCCTCTATCCATGGAATTTCCCAGGCAAGAATACTGGCGTGGTTGCCATTTCCTTCTCCAGGGTATCTTTCTGACCCAGGGAACAAACTGATGTCTCCTGCATTAGCAGGTGGATTCTTTACCACTGAGCCACCTGGAAAGCCCCAATTAGTTTTCTACTCTTGGTATAAAATATTATCACAAATTTTGTGGTTTAAACAACACAAATTTACTATCTGAAATAAAACAGGACTACGTTTCCAAGATTTTTTTAGCTTCTATAGGCTGCCTGTATCTCTGGGCTTTATCTTTAATGCACTTGTGTAGCATCTTCTCCTCTGACCCCCTGCATCCTTCTTAGTTAGGACCCTAGTGATTACGTTAGACTCACCCAGATGATTCAGGATTACCTCCCCACCTCAAGGTTCTTAATCTTAATTTCATCTGCAAGTCCCTTTTGCCATGTAAGGTAATTCATGTAGTTTCCAGGAGTAGGACATTGACATTTTGGGGGGCTATTTTTCAGCTTACTTTAACCAATAAAACGCATTTTCTATTAATTCAATTTGTCATACATGATGTTAAAAAGTGAAAAGGACAGTGAATTTTTTTTTTAAAGTTCTTGACCAACTCCTAAATAATTCTGTTTAAAGAGTTGGAAGTGCCCAAGAGAACCTATCTATCCATCTGAGCAGGGAAAATCAAAGATGAAAATATGAGAAAAATAAAGATTTTTTTTTAACTTTTTATTTTGTATTAGAGTATAGTCAATTAACAAGCAAAGTTGTGACAGTTTCAGGTGAACAGCGAAGGGACTCAGCCATACACACACATGGATCCATTCTCCCTCAAACTCCTTCCCATCCAGGCTGCACATAACATTAAGCAGAGCTCCCTGTGCTGTACAGTAGGTCCTTGTGGGTTATCCATTTTAAATATAGCAGTGTGTACATGTCCATCCCAAACTCCCTAACTATCCCTTTTCTTCATCCTTTCCCCCAACAATATAAGTTCATTCTCTAAGTCTAAGAGTTTGAAAAGAAGGATATTTTAGAACAAATTACTGTCAGCTGGGCTTTTTTGAAAATTAAGCCAGCTCTGCGCTTCTTCAGGTCCAGCAGAGACGGCTGGGCTTTCAGCCCATGTAATTCTATGTGGACCCGTGGGAACACCAGAATTAACCATGGCATATGCACAAATACATGTGTGACCTTAACCTGGTAACAGCTGATGGGTAGGTGGTGGGATATAAATGATGCTATAAATGGAAATAATTTAATAAAGGGATTAGAGAAATTCCTGAACAGATAGTTCAGAAAATGAGTAACTGTGCAAGTATTTGGGTTACAGTCTTCAACATTTGCATTTGATGTTAAGGATAACCACAGAGTAGATTTAGACATATATATTTAATTTGGCACTTTAATTCATCTGCAGAGGTCAGACATGTTGATATGTCACATGACCCATAGTGAGCTGTGTTGCTAAACTTGATTAACTAATCCTTAAATGCAGAAGTTTGGGGATAATAGCTTTTTAAGCAAGTTCAGTTCAATTCAGTCGCTCAGTCGTGTCTGACTCTTTGCGACCCCATCTGCAGCACGCCAGGCCTCCCTGTCCATCACCAACTCCTGGAGTTCACTCAGACTCACGTCCATTGAGTCAGTGATGCCATCCAGCCATCTCATCCTCTGTCGTCCCCTTCTCCTCCTGCCCCCAATCCCTCCCAGCATCAGAGTCTTTTCCAATGAGTCAACTCTTCACATGAGGTGGCCAAATACCAGAGTCTCAGCTTTAGCATCATTCCTTCCAAAGAAATCCCAGGGCTGATATCCTTCAGAATGGACTGGCTGGATCTCCTTGCAGTCCAAGGGACTCTCAAGAGTCTTTTCCAACACTACAGTTCAAAAGCATCAATTCTTCAGCGCTCAGCCTTCTTCATAGTCCAACTCTCACATCCATGCATGACCACAGGAAAAACCATAGCCTTGACTAGATGGACCTCTGTTGGCAAAGTAATGTCTCTGCTTTTGAATATGCTATCTAGGTTGGTCATAACTTTCCTTCCAAGGAGTAAGCGTCTTTTAATTTCATGGCTGCAATCACCATCTGCAGTGTTTTGGAGCCCCCCAAAATAAAGTCTGACACTGTTTCCACTGTTTCCCCATCTATTTCCCATGAAGTGATGGGACCGGATGCCATGATCTTCGTTTTCTGAATGTTGAGCTTTAAGCCAACTTTTTCACTCTCCACTTTCACTTTCATCAAGAGGTTTTTTAGTTCCTCTTCACTTTCTGCCATAAGGGTGGTGTCATCTGCATATCTGAGGTGAGTGATATTTCTCCGAGCAATCTTGATTCCAGCTTGTGTTTTTAAGCAAAGATTAGGTCAAATGCCAAGCTGTCCCCCAAACAATGTCACCTCTCATTTGCATCTGAAGATGTGTTCTGAGTCTGGGAAGAGGGGTTTGGTAGAGTGTGGGAGGTGCATCCAGGTCTGAGTGAGGTGTGTGAGCCTTTTCCTGGGAGCTGTGGCAGAGAAAATCTTGAAAGTTGCTATTTTAATTAAAGAAATGTTAAAAATCTCTAGGTCTGGTCTAGGGATATACACCACCTAACTTCTGCTAAGGTAAATAATTGTGCAAATGTGAATCCCTTAAGGATTGACATGGGCCATTTAAAAACAAGATTAGAGGGCTTCCCTGGTGGCTCAGTAGTGAAGAATCCACCTGCTAATGCAGGAGATACAGGGTTTGATCCCTGATCCGGGAAGATCCCACATGCTGTGGAGCAACAAAGCCCAAATGCCACAGCTACGGAGCTCTAGAGCCTATGTACAGCACTACCGACGCCCACTCGCCTGGAGCCCATGCGCTGCAACAAGAGAGGGCACTGCAGTGAGAAGGCTACACACTGCAGCTAGAGAGCATCCCCCCATCACAGCTAGAGAAAAGCCCGAGCAGCAGCAAAGACCCGGCAAAGCCAAAAGCAAACAAATACAATTTTTTAAAAATGACATTAGGTAGATGCTGTAGCAAAAAGAAACAGAGTATTCCAACTCTGGCCATGTTTCTCCTCTCTACAGAAGCCTCCACTGGACCTCTTCTGTCCCCTCCATCCCAGCCCCTCTAGCTGCAGAATAAGGTCTTATTACTGAAAGATGCATTCTAGGTCCCCCACAGTCCAGTCATTTTTCCAACATTATTTCCCAGTAATGTGATCTTGTCAAACAGTTCCTCCTGTCTCCTAGACACACCTGCCCTGACTGCTCCCCCCATGGAAGCCCTTGACTCATGCCAGTGCCTGTCCGTGGCAGAGCACTTGACCTTCTATGTATAACTCAGCTCATCTTCAGACAGTCAGAACCATGCCTCCCGGCCTCCTTGGTGATGGCCTTCCCAGGTTCCTCCTTCCTTGACCTTGAATCCTGCAGCAGGATTCCTGGGGGGCATGCCTCACCTTCCTTATATGTGTTTATGCACCAGCCCAAACTGGGGACTGCTTGAAGGCAAAGTCTGTATCTTCTTTATCTCTGTCAGCTAGCTCAAGGCAAGGCACATAACAGATGCTCAATAAATGGTTTTTAATACACTTAAAACTTTTAATTTACTTTTAAAAATATATATATAGTAAAAAACATAAAACAAACAAAAAATTCAAAACTTGAAGTATAATTTACAATATCATATTAGTTTCAAGTGTATGACACACTGATTCAATATTTTTATAGATTATACTCCATCTAAAGTTATTACAAAACACTTGCTATATTTCCCTGTGTTGTATCCTTCTAGCTTATTTCCTTACAGCTTATTTATTTTATACATAGTAGTTTGTATTTCTTTTTAAAAAAAATATGTCTTTACAGAAGGAGGTGGTAGGATCATGGAATCATTATCAATTATGATGAGACTTTTTTTTTTTTTAAACCAACACCTTCTTTTTAAAAATTTTATTTATTTTTTATCTTTTGGCTGCATTACAGCACGTGAGATCTTAGTTCCCCAACCAGGGATTGAATCTGCATCCCCCAGCATTGGCAGCGCAGAGTCTTAATCACGTGACTGCGAGGGAAATCCCAGTAGTTTGTGTCTCTTAATCCCGTACCCCTATCATGACCCTTCCACCTTTCCTCTCCCCACTAGTAACCACTAGTTTGTTCTCTACATCTGTGAGTCTGTTTCTGTTTTTGTTATACTCATCTGTTGATTTTAATTTTTAGATTCCACATATATATGATAACAAACATTACTTATCTTTCTCTTTCTGACTTATTTCACTGAGCATAATGCCCTCCAGGTCCATCCACATTGTTGCAAATGATGCCCAATAAAAACTTGTGAAAAGAAGAAAGATGGGAAGGAACAAGGAAGGAAGAAGGAATTCAAAATATTGTAAAGTTCTCTGGGTACTTGGGGGATGCGATGTTCTTTTTTAAAATTAAGTATTTTAATAGGAGGATAATTATTTTACAATATTGTGATGGTTTTTCATATACATCAACATAAATTGGCCATAGGTATACATGTGTCCCCCTATCCTGAACCCCCCTCCCAGATGTGATTTCTTTAAGACAGATGCTCTCCCCTGCAATTTTTAAGGGGAGACCTCCTCTCAAGCTACAAGTTTTTAGGTAGCCCAGGAAGCCAGAACAGTTGGTCCAGTCCTCTCTGGCTGTGTTTTTAGAGGGCTCGTCCACCTTGCAGGCGCCTTCTATTTGCATTTATCTGTTCAGGAACCAGTTATTTCCATACAAGGAGTTGAGCAGCAGCTGCCTTTCCATCCCTCTTGACTCTGACAGATGATACAACCCAGGGCTGCAGAGGAAAGAGCGAGCAGGGACCCGCTGGCTGGGGCAGGGCACACTCAGGGCTGTACACAAAGCAGGTAGGTTTGGGAGCTTCCTCTGCCTTCTGTGCTGGGAACAGTGTCAGGCACCAGGGACCCCTGTGAGAATAATATCTCTGGGAAGACAGTGATGACAAAATTTAAAGGTTATACTCCATTTATGGCTATGAAAAAATATTGGCTATATTGGAGTATAACCTTTAAAACTTGTGAATCACTACATTGTACACCTGTGACATATAATACCATACATCAACTATAATTAAATAAACAAAGTTCTAATACCACTTTCTGACTTATTTATTTTATTGAAGTATAGTTGATTTACAATGTTTCAGGTATACAGTAATGTGATTCAGTTATACATATATATATCCTTTTTCAGATTCTTTTCCATTATAGGTTATTACAACATATTGAATATAGTTCCCTGTGCTATATAGTAGGTCCTTGTTGTTTATCTATTTTCTATACAGTAGTGTGTATCTGTTAATCCCACATTCCTAGTTTATCCCTTCCCACTTAAAACCACATCTTAGATTCCAAGAGAAAGACTGCTTCTGCCAGCCAGCTTAGCTGATGACCTTCACCAAGCCACATTTCTCCTCCTTAGTCTCATTTTTTCAGTCCCCACAAGAGTCCCATTTACACAGTGCTTTGCAATTTTCAGAGATATTTTTAAGCAATTCTCTTTTGTTAAACCGTCACAGCAACCCTTTAGTGTATAGGTCATCGCTGTCTTCCCAGTTGCCATTTCCTCTCCATGGAATCTTCCTAACCCAGGGATCGAACCCAGGTCTCTCACATTGTAGACAGATGCTTTACCGTCTGAGCCACCAGGAAAGTTGAATTGTAATTAAACATTTATTATAACAAAGTGATTGTAAAGACTCTGATGAGACAAAATGAGGGCAAGAGATTGTTGAACTGGTGGCTGAATTGAGTCAAGGCCTGATAAGGGATTGTATACATTGTTGTAAAGGTCTCTTCATCACCCAGTATGGGGTGAGGTCTCTACTGTAGTATCTTGGGGCTCTGTCCCTAGCCTTCTCCTGGTCCAAGTAGTAGTAGTGGCATAGTAATTAACGGGCTGCAATTCTGCGCAATTATAAGTAATTCTACTCTTCCTCTCTTGTTGGGAAAACTTCAGGGAATACAAGGGAGTGAGGAAGATATTACTATGGGAATAACCTAACCTGTAAGTAAGCACTAACCTTTCAAAGCCTTGAGCACTTTATGATTAATTACTGGCATTGCACCTCACAGCAGTTTGTGGAGTTGGCCACCCATCACTTCTACTTTCTCTCTGAGCCAAGAGAACACATCACGTAACACTGATGACATCAGCAACTCTGTCATTCTCACTCTTGCTAAACACACAGAACTGTGACATAAATATGTAGATGTCATTCTGGGTAAAACAGGTCATGTCCCATTATACTGTAGATAATTATGACTTTTTTATTCTTTGGAGAAAAGGACAGTCTATTTCAACAATGAGAAGGACACATGACACAGAATGCTCTCTCCCATGCCATGGTGCTAATGACCTGTGACTTTCAGCAAGAGGACTGTGAGGAATTTCCACCCACTCCCTTGGCTTAGAAGACGTCCCCGGTTCCTAAAGGGGAACTCCTATGTTGTGATCCATGAACACCCTGCGTCCCTCCTCCTATAGCGCTGCTCATGCTGCCTGGTGACCCCAGTTCAATTGTTCCTCCAGCAACTTGAGATATTCCCAGTGCCTAACGCATACAGGTCGTAAATCT
Organism: Bison bison bison; assembly: GCF_000754665.1. Lineage (NCBI taxonomy): Eukaryota > Metazoa > Chordata > Mammalia > Artiodactyla > Bovidae > Bison > Bison bison. The sequence continues at coordinate 3,551,233 of NW_011495040.1, forward strand.
ATACTTACTGAATTAACCTGGAGGGTTTATATGCAGAGTTCAACAGTGTCCCTTTCATTAGTTTCACTGAAAAATATCTGCCAAAAGAATAGGTACAGGGCTTCCCTGGTGGCTCAGTGGTAAAGAATCCACCTGCCAATGCAGGAGACATGGGTTCAATCCCTGATCTGGGAAGATCCCTCATGCTGTGGAGCAACAAATCCCATGTGCCACAACTATTGGGTCTGTGCTCTAGAGTCTGAGTCATACAGCTATTGGAGCCCTAGAGCCTGTGCTCTGCAACAAGAGAAGCCACCACAATCAGAAGCCCCGGGACTGCAACTAAAGAGCAGCCCCTGCTTGCTGCAACTAGAGAAAGCCCTCACGGCAATGAAGACCCAGAAGGGCCAAAAATAAATAAATAAAATTATTAAAAAAATGGTTACAGCTGGAAGGGACCTTTGGAAACCCAAGCCCCTCATTTTGAAAGGTGGGACTCTGAAGCTGAGAAAGGCAAGGACAGCCCACTGAGCCCATACCCAAATGCCAGTCTCCCAACAGCTGGTGTGGTGCCCCATGGTCAGAGTTTTCTCCCCCTATTTCCAGCCTGGTGAATGTTGTGTGCCACACCTGCTTCAAGAGGCAGGAGAAGCTCCACCGATGTGGGCAGTGCAAGTTTGCCCACTACTGTGACCGCACCTGCCAGAAAGATGCTTGGCTGAACCACAAGAATGAATGTTCGGCCATCAAGAGATATGGCAAGGTGCCCAACGAGAACATCAGGTGAGAGCTGGGCCCTGGGGTGGGGCTTTGCATTTCCAAATGTCAGGTGAGGAGTCGGGTGGCAGCGGGGGCACCACGCCTCGGTCCAAGCAAGCTGGGCTGAGAGCAAATCAAGAGAAAGCCCCAAACAGACTACAATTGCTGCTTCTGTGCTCTCCCTCGATCTGGGCTGTGCTTAGTCACTCAATTGTGTCCGACTCTTTGCGACTCCGTGAATACAGCCTGCCAGGCTTCTCTGTCCGCAGGGATTCTCCAGGTGAGAATACTGGTGTGCGTTGCCATGCCCTCCTCCAGGGGCTCTTCCCAACCCAGGGATTGAACCCAGGTCTCCCCCATTGTGAGTGGATTCTTTACCATCTGAGCCATCAGAGAAGCCCCGCCCCACTTGGTCTGGGAAGCCCATATTTATGAGGGAATTTCCACTGGGTGGAGCTGGCTGCAAACTTGTTCTGTGTGGCTCCTCAATGTTTAATTTTTAAAAAGTGATCTGAGTATCATATAATATGGCTTATATGAGGAATCTAAAAAAAAAAAAATGTCCAAATGAACATATTTACCAAATAAAAATTGAGTCACAGATATAGAAAACAAACTTATGGTTAGCAACTGAAATTAACACAATACTGTAAATCAAGTATACTCTGATTAAAATTAATTAAAAACTGACCTGCTATGTCAAAAAATTAGCAAGTTGCACATTAAAAAAATTAAGATTTCTGGCTTCTCTTAAAAAAAAGTGAAGATTTGGCAAAATGAGAGCTCAATAGCAACTAACCTCTTTAAACAAAATAGAACTTTTCAAATTATCACAGCTCCACTCGTCCCCATGGTTGTACACTAGCCCTTTGGACTCAGTACAAATACCTGAAATGCATTTGCATTTGCAAAAATCTCTGCGCCAATACCTTCATTCCAGAGCTACTAAGTCCAGGAGGCTCTGCCAGGGTAGGACCTGATGCTAGATTGCAGGTAGGTGCTTATGAAGCTGGCAATGGAGAGTGGAGGAGATGGGGATGGTGATGCTGAAGCATTTGAACTGAGCATTTTAACTGTGAAGTTAAAGCCCAGACTGGAATCATCATATCCTGGTAACTTATGGGAAACTGCAAAATGAAATTGCTTAGTCAGCCTCCCCATCTCCTGTCCCCCTTAGTTCCATCTGTTGAAATCTTCTTCTTTTCCCCTACTCCTTCTTTTTGTAATTTCATGTGCAATTTTATTTACTTATAAATTTCCCTCTTATTGAGGTGTAATTGATTAAGTCGTAAGATATTGATATTTAAAATGTATTGTACATTGTGTTGATTTGCTATACATGTGTATTGTGAAAGATCTATTTATCTGTGGTCACCCAAGACAAGCTTTCTAAGTGAGTGCCCTGCAGGTTCAGAGTGCCACCACCAATCTGGAGTGGTGGGCCTCTTTCTTTGGTCTCTTCCTGCCTTCTGTAAAGGGAGGGCAGTATGAGAACCAGCACTCTGGAGGTTAGCATGGCACGGAATGTGTATTACCCTCACTTTACTCGCCATTGGAGAGGTTCAGAGAGGGCAAGCAACTTGCCCAGAGTCACACAGTAAGAAGTGGAGTCATCAGACTTCTCCAGTGCTCATTTCAGTTAGCCGCAGGGTCAGGAGAGACACAGGTAACTGGACCTCACTGTGTCCCCAGGCCCCTCTCATGGCTTCCCAGACCACAAAATATGGCTTCCGTTTCCGCCTTCACCTTTATTTGCTTTCTTCTCCTTGCTCCCTAGCCCCAGCATCTTGCTGTTTCTTTTTCCCCCTGCTTCTTTTCACTGGACCCTGCAGCATGTGGGATCTTAGCTCCCCAACCAGGGACTGAACCCATGTCTCCTGTTGTGGAAGTTCATAGTCTTAACCACTGGACCACTAGGGAAGTCCCCATTTTGCTGCTTCTAATCATGCCAAGCTCTCTCTCTCTTTAGGGCCATTGTATTCGCTGCTCTTTCCCCATCTGCACAGAGTTGGCTCCTGTTCACTCCACTGGCAGCCCCGTGTGCCTCCTCCAGCCTCCCCTGAGCACCTTGGCTTCCCCTCCCGCTCCCACTCAGGTCACCCTGTTTGATTTTGGGCATAGCACTTAGCACTAGTTTAGATTATCTTTTCAACTTAGGTCTCCCCGACTCTAAAAGGGCTTCCCTCATAGTTCAGTCAGTGAAGAATCCACCTGCAATGCAGGAGACCTGAGTTTGATCCCTGGGTGGGGAAGATCCCCTGGAGAAGGAAATGGCAATCCACTCCAGTATTCTTTCCTGGGAAATCCCATGGACAGAGGAGTCTGGAGGGCTACAGTCCACGGAATTGCAAGTCAGACAGGACTTAGTGACTAAACCACCAACCACCACTCTAAGACGCTTCACAACACAAGAAATTCCATCCATCTAGTTCAGAACTGTTACCTTGAGCCCGACACTGCGCCAGGCAGCAGGAGGCACTCCACAAGTGTTTGTGGAAATAATGATCGCAGTAAGGCCTCACTCACTCCACCCTTCTGCACAGGCTGGCGGCACGCATCATGTGGCGGGTGGAGAGAGAGGGTAGCGGGCTCACCGAGGGCTGCCTGGTCTCCGTGGACGACTTGCAGAACCACGTGGAGCACTTCGGGGAGGAGGAGCAGAAGGAGCTGCGGCTGGACGTGGACACGTTCCTGCAGTACTGGCCGCCGCAGAGCCAGCAGTTCAGCATGCAGTACATCTCCCATATCTTCGGTGTGGTGCGTAAGAGTT
>NW_011495040.1:3554840-3567485 GCF_000754665.1 Bison bison bison
AAGCAGGGAGTGCAGGTTCAATCCCTGGTTGTGGAGCTAAGATCACACATGACACACACACACAAAACAAAACAGGCAATGTTGTAGCAAATTCAATAAACACTTTAAAAATGATCTGCATCAAAAGATAAAGTGTGGACTGGGGAAGCCAAGAAAAGCTCTGGAGGGCAAAGGAGGCCTTAGATGAGTAGCTCTCACTCAGTTCTCTTTCTGGTCTTGTGTTACTATGAGGTCATTCCCGTGGGGTCTGAAACCAACATCCCACCTGAAAACTACTCTTTATCTCCCACCGCATATTTAGATGGTGATTTACTTTCTTGTTCATCTGCACTTCTATACTTTCTCTACTCCACATTGAAAATGAAGACCCAGGGGGACTTCCCTGGTGGTCCAGTGCTTGAGACTCTGTCTTTCAATGCAGGGGGCATGGGTTTCATCCATGGTCAGGGAGCTAAGACCCCCACATGCCTCATGCAAAAAAACCAGAACAACAGAAACAATACTGTAATAAATTCAATAAAGATTAAACATGGTCCACCTCCCTCCACCCCCCAAATCTTGAAAGAAAAGAAAATGAAGATCCAGTCACTATTTCTTCTTGCTGACCAGGCACTTTGGAAATAAGATTCTTCCTTTTCCCAGATCTAATGGGTTGATCATGGGGATGCAGGGAGAGGAGAGTAGGGGCTTTCTGGAGGGCTTTGTCTTGAGCCACAAATCCAGGCCTTCTGAAGCCATGAGGGAGGAGGGGATGGGAGCCCAGTGGGTCAGCCGACTCAGGCTGTGGGCTGTGGGAACTTGTCTCCCATCTGGCAGGCTGCGTGCCTGCTGGGCTGCTGGTGAGTGGGCTGAGGAGGGAGTTCTCGTAATAAAATAGTATGATCGTGCTCAGCACCTCAGAGTCCTCCCCACGTGCCAGTGCTTCTGTAGTAGAGTTTTCCAGAGAAACAGAACCACGAGGATGTGTGTGTGTGTGTGTGTGTGTGTGTGTGTGTAGAAAGAGAGAGCGAGTGAGAAAGAGATTTAATGAACTGCCTCCTGTGATTGTAGGGGCTGCTGGTAGCCCAGTAGGCTGAAGACCCAAAAAGGAGAATTGTGTTTCAAGTACAAAGGCAATCTGCTGAAAGAATTCCTTCTTACTTGGGGAATCAGTCTGGCTCTATGAAGGTCTTCGACTGATTGTATGAGGCCCACCTCCATTGTGCAGGATAACCTGCTTTACTCTAAGCCTCCCAATTTAAATGTTCACCTCACCCAAAGAACACCTTTTAGAAACATACAGAATCATGTTTAACCAAATATCTGGTCACCACAGCCCAGCCAAATTGACATAAAATTAACCATCCCAGTGTCCCAGATATTATTTTATTATTGTACACAATCTCTGCAACACAAGAGCAGTTCGGGGCTTTTTCTGGCACTGCTGTGTAGCTTGTGAGATCCTATATCCCCAACCGGGGACCGAACCCCTGCCCATGGCAGTGAAGGAAATGAGTCTTAATCACTGGGCCACAATAGAATTCCTATCTTGGACTTTTTAAGAATACAGCTACCCTAGACTTTCAAGGTAATGGTGCAAATTGAGACTCTCACGTGGTACTCATCTTGAGGGTCATTTGGAATCACATAGAGATCAGGAGACTAACTGTTTTGTTTCCAAACTCTCTAAGCATTTCCAGAATGAGACCACGTTTTCTATTTTTAAAATACTTTCAACAGCTGGTTAGTGTTCTGCACCAAGTCTATGTCTGGTCTGTTAGCTGACTCTCATCTTTTCTTCTGGGCAGATTAATTGCAATGGTTTCACACTCAGTGACCAGCGAGGCCTGCAGGCTGTGGGCGTGGGCGTCTTCCCCAACCTGGCCCTGGTGAACCATGACTGTTGGCCCAACTGCACTGTCATATTTAACAATGGCAAGTGAGTATGTCTTTAACTTGGGTTGGTGTGCTAGGGATGGGGAGACAGTAGGGTATCATCTCTACACTTGACTTAAACCAAAAGTAAACTGTTGGACCTGAACTAGCATGGATTTCATCTGGATAGAAAATTGAAATTTTATTCCAGAATAAGTGTAGAGAGGAAAAATGTAATGAGGAAGGTAGCAAAGTGATTTCTGAGTCTTTGTATATTTCTTGAGGTGGCTGAGATATGTTAAATAAACCTCTAACTACTGTGTAATTTCAAACTTCAAGCCTGAGATTTTCTATCTAGGGGTCATTGCAGAGCATCATTGGCCAAGAAGGCGCCTGTCAGGAGCATGTGTTAGTCAAGTTACCAGCAGAAATCAGAAGGCGCACTCAAGGGTTACCCTAAGAGAATTTAATAAAAGGGCAATTGATAGAAGTGTGGGTAAAGCTGAAGAAACTGACAAAAGAATGGTGAGGTGTCCAGGGTCTGGGCGGCAACATGAAATCATGACCTCCTCTAGACTTGGAGGGGTGATGGAGGAAGTGCTGTTTCTGTGGCTGATGAGAGCTGTAGCCATGGGAGGGAGCCGTTTGTCCCCCAGCCCAACAGCTCAGCTGTGCCTGTAGAGAAACCAGCCACAGCTGGAACCGTGGTCAGGCAGAGAGGGAGCCAAGAGACTAAATACCCCAATTTCTCTCTCCTCCCACCTTCTGATCTCCTCCCATTGGCTAAACCAGAAGCCAGATGACCAAAGAATCTGGTTATGAAAACTTCAGAGCTCACCCTCGCCCCCTGGAAGGCACAGATCAGAGGACTGAAGGGCAGAGAACAGAATTTGAGGTGGGGTGCAAATGGAGAAGAGTCAGAAAACATGATGAACCCAGGTTGTCCATGGTTCAGACAGGGGGAGCTTTGGGGATATAAAGAAAACTGTTAGTCACTCAGTTGGTGTCTGTCTTTGTGGCCTCATGGGTTGCAGCTCACCAGGCTCCTCTACCCATGGGATTCTTCAGGCAAGAATATTGGAGTGGGTAGCCATGCCCTTCTCCAGGCAATCTTCCTGACCCAGGGATGGAACCCGGGTCTCCTGCATTGTAGGCAGATTCTTTACTGAAATATTTCTTTTACTGTTAGAGACGAGCTCTTATGATGATTCAAGTTGACTATAAGCCATCAACAATGAGCAGGTTTGCCCCCAAAAATAATGGTTTCTGGTTCTCAGCCAAGAAACAAGCTTATGCTCCAGGGAGCCTGGACTCTGATTTCCCTTTTCCTTCCTAATTCTGAAAACAAGGGCATGCATGACACTAGGCTTTTGAGCACTTGAGAAAGTCCCTCAAGACAGGAAAGTTTATTTTGGACCCAGATGACAATCTTTTCCCAGTATATTTGTGTTTCCCTTCCTAAACCTCTTGGAGTCCCTGGCCTGGACTTCATGGAATCCTCCCCAGAAGGACTGGTGTCTGGAGTTACCCTGGTAGGCAGGGAGGATTAAATTCACAAGTGGGACTGGTCTTTCTGGGTACCCCTCCCATAAGTGGTGGTGAGCCAGTGCCCTTCTTGTCACTACCATAGAAACCTGAGGGGCCCTTTCTTCAGATCATCACCAGTGTCCACTCTGGCTTCGATGCATCCTCTAATTTTGAGCAGACACGCGGTACCCGAGCTTCTTGGCTGTTGTGTGAGAGAAGGCGACTTTGCAGTAACAGTCTAGGTGCCTGCCATAGTGGAAAGAATACTTGTTGTGATGTTAGGAGTCCAATTCTAATCCTAGCAATTTTTACATACTACCTGTGTGACTGGTCTCCAGACATATTCAAACTCTTCCCAAGACAGACATCAAAAGAGGCCACCCTTATGCCCAAGATGCTTGTTTAGAGGGATAATAATATGTAGCTTCCCATATGATTTTTTAGCACTCTACTTCACTTATTTATGGAAAAGAATGCCTGCAGGAACATTTATTTCATTAAAAGAGAAATTGATGTTGTCCAGTCGCTTAGTCCTATCTAACTCTTTGTGACACCATGGACTGCAGCACGCCAGGTTTCCTTGTCCTGTGCTATCTCCTGGAGTTTGCTCAAACTCATGTCCATTGAGTAGATGATGCCATCCGACGATCTCATTCTCCATTGCCCCCTTCTCCTCTTGCCCTCAATCTTTCATTTTAAAGAGAAATTAGCCAGAGTAAACCATCCAAGGATTGTTTGATTCTGCTTCTTGGTGGCAATGCTGCTGGTGACTTGAAGTTGAAGCCCTATTGGCGAACCACTCAGAAGACCCTAAGGCTCTGAAGGGCTACTCTAAGCCCGATTTGCCCATGATTTGGTGTTCAAATTTGCCTGGGCAACCGGGAGCATCTTTCATGAATGGTTCGCATGCTTTTTTTTGCCCTGCCGTTGAAAAATATGGTAGCCCTATACTTTTGAATTCATTGTTTTATGACAGTCTTGTTGTTAGCTTACAGATGAAAACATCAAGGCCCAGGGAAGGGAAGTAACTTGCCCTAGGCTGAGTCCTTTTGAACCCAGAACTTCTCGTTTCATATCAAATGTACTTTCCATTATACCAGGCTACATCTTGCCAAGGGAGCTCAGCTAGAAGGGGTTGGGAGAGAGTTGGTTGTGCTGGCCAAAGCTTTGATGGCATAACCTGGAATGCTGTGCACTGTTGCTAGCTGTACGGGACGAGCCGATGATAATGATTTCCATTTGGGTGTCTGTTTTGTTTTTCAGTCATGAGGCAGTGAAATCCATGTTTCACACCCAGATGAGGTGGGTCAGTCTTTGAAAACCTCCCTGTTCCTCTGACCCATCTCCCTCACTGGCCTGATTTGCTGGGAATGCCCCTTCCTGAGACCCCTTGGTTGCTGTCTGTCTGTAATGCCTGTCTGCTCCCCCAAATCTCGTCTTTGCTGAATGCTGTATGTTTAATGCATTTATGTTAATCATCTTGTTTCTCACCCACCACTACCTTCTGTGCTGTGCTTGCTTTTGCTCCCTTTCTTCCTTCTCTTTTACTCCTCATTTCTTTCTCTCCTCTAACCCCAAAGTATGACAGTCCCTTCCAGTCCACATCTTCTTAGAAAAACACACATGATTCCTCTAAACCCTGTTTACCATGAAATGAGGACTGTTGATATTACTGACTTACTAAAGGACTGTGTGTTTGTTCATAACCTCCAATTTCATACTCAGACTAGTTCTATAATTGGTATCTGTAATTGTGATGTTTTTGGTAAGTATTTATTCATATATTCTCTTTATGGCTTCTGGGCCAACCATGAATTAATGGCCAGTATGATATGATAAAGCTCTTGAGTTCAAAATCTTGGCCCAGTTGCCAAAGTGCTGTGGGACCTTCAGGGAAGTTACTTCATCTCTCTGGGTATCAGCATCCTCATCTGTGAAATGAGAAGGTCAATGCCCTGCAGCTAGGACATATTAGGATTCTAAGCAGAGCTGCGAGTAGGCCATCTTGCCCTTCTCTCCTTTTTCTTTTCACTCCTTCAGTTCAGTTCAGTTCAGTTCAGTCGCTCAGTCATGTCGATTCTTTGTGACCCCATGAATTGCAGCACACCAGGCCTCACTCCTTCAGTAACAGTCAAAAATTAGGGTGGAGATGAAAGGAAACAAGGGACTAAAGGTGACAATTTTGCCGGTCTCCATATAAGTTGTGTGTGTGTGTGTATATGATCACATTTATTGGGCATCGCAGTGTACCCCACTGTGAGAGGAGTAGTCACCTCAGATACCTGGACACACGTGTCACTGCCATTCAGCTGTTCCTTGCTGGGCTGTCACCTCAGAACATGTGGAAGGGGTTGCCTCTGACTGAGACCATCTCCTGCCTTTCACATGGCATCTGACTCAGCCTCTCTGGGAGGTGAAGGGAATGACTGCGGACCTCTCTGCTGATGCTTTCCTAGCCCTCCGCATCCTGCCACTCACTCTCTAGGTGATGGGTTCTCTCTGGGAAGGAAGGTGCCAGGATCTTGGGGAGATACAGGAGCACAGCTTAGATACAGAAGCACAGTTTTCTTTTCTTTTTTTTTTTTTTGAAGCACGGTTTTCTGGGCTCACTACTCTTTCTATAGCTTCTGGCCTTGTGGGTAGAAGATGCATGGCTGAGAGGCCCACGGGCTGGTCTCTGCTGGTTTGGCTTAGCTGGGTGTCAGTTGTGCAGCGGCCTTTTGTCTTCAGCACATTCTGTCTCTATTACATGGTGAGGTGTGTAGTGCTGTAGGTAACTGGAGGCTCAGGTCTAGGCTGGAAGGTGGTTGAAATGTCATCTGCTCTTTCTAACCCACCTTCAACCCCAAATCCATGTCCCCAAGTAAACAAAAAAGTGAAAAATGCAGTGGGGTACTAAAGAGCCAGGCTTTAGTTGCCTTCAGAGATCTCCAAGCATAACTCTCCTCACTTAATGTTGGCCTGAACCATTGGACCAAAAGTTTAGATAGGCCAGGCCTTATAATTAGACACAAAATGGGTTAAGATTGTGGGTAACTGAATATGTGTGTTTCTGAGAGAAGCCGTCCTTGACCAACCAGACATGACTATTAAGTCTTCTCTTGTTTGAAGTTTGTACCTTATTATTTCTCCTTTCCTTTTTTACAATCAGTGGTTAAATGCACAGGGATAATTGTAGACATGGAAGCTTCATATGCTTTTATGACCAAGCCCAACTCTCTACTGGGAATCTATTTGAGCTGCTTCCAGAGCAACAGACTGAATGCAGCAGATTTGATTGTTATGACAAGTAGAGCAGACCTATTCAGAAAACTGTCCTTTATGTCACAATTGCCCCTTTTGGAGGAATGTTTTCTCAGAGTGTTAGTGGAAGTTGTCTTTGAGGTTCAACTCCTTGAAACCTTGAAGAGCATGTATCCCACCCTGGATTTGATTGACTCTTTTCCTTTACCTTGGTCCAGAATTGAGCTCCGAGCCCTGGGCAAAATCTCAGAAGGAGAGGAGCTGACGGTGTCCTATATCGACTTCCTTAACGTCAGTGAAGAACGCAAGAAGCAGCTGAAGAGACAGTACTACTTTGACTGCACATGTGAGCACTGCCAGAAGGGGCTGAAGGATGACCTCTTCCTGGGGGTGAAAGACAACCCGAAGGTACACGCAGCCCCACTACTGGGGTGCTTTGGGGCATCTTCCTCAAGAGCCAGACAAGGGTGGATTCCCCAGCTAACCAAGGTGCCCTTGCCTTGCTGATTTGTGGACAGAGCACCACAGATGGGTCCTAGCTAGTGTCTTGGTGCCACTGCTTGCCAGGTTTTTGAGCTTGGGGAAGTAACTCTGTTTTCTCAATTGTAAAATAAGAACATGACATCCACTGTGAGGGGCTGCTATGAGGATTAAACAGGATGATCTATGTAAAGGAAATGGCATAGAGAGTAGACACTTAGTAAATTTAAGTTCCTCTTCTTGCCCCCTTGCACATTAAGTGATGCAGAGAGTTTCTCATAGAGAGACCAGATGGGCAAAGAGATTTGTTGTCAGATTATCACAGATATGTTCCTAGTCTTATGGAAATGGGCAATGTGCAGACCAGGTGATATTTAGATTGGTTAAAACGTTTACCTCCTGAGTAGCTCTTTCCTCATCAGTGGTGAGACCACTGAGCATTGAAAGTCTTATCAACGAGGAGGTCAGGGGCTTGCTGAATTGGGAGAGCTAGGCGACAAAATAGCCAATTAAAGCAGCAAGCTTGTAATCGCTTACCTGTAATGGTAAAGCATGAGGCTGAGACTGGAGTGGGCGCCGATTCCCCCAGTCCATTTTCCCCCCATGGGAAGGCACACAGGTGGAGGGTCAGGTAGATCAGCACAGATGTGAGGGTTGGCTCACTGCTGAGAGACCCAGAACTGAAGGCCCCACAGTTTTATGGACCCTGAGGCATGTGAGTGAGGGGGTGGGAGGTGGGGGAAGAGTTAGGAGTAGAAAAGTCTGGGATACAGAGTCAGAATGAGGAAGCATGTCTCAAAATCCCCCAGGGACTTCCCTGGTGGTCCAGTGGTTAAGACTCCATGCTTCCAATGCATGGGGTATGGGTTCCATCCTCAGTCCGGGAGCTAAGATCCTACATGCTATGTGGTGCGGCCAAGAAAATACTAAAAAAGAAAAGAAAATCTCCCCCAACTCCACTTTCACAATAAGCAGGCCTCAGTAGAGGCTCCTGAAGAAGACCACAAGACCTCAGTTAATCAACTATACTTCAATTAAAAAGAGAGAGAGAGACTTAAGAATGAAGGCACCTGGGTCAGGAATGCCTGTATGTGAAGAGTGTGACCTGCCAGGATGGGCCTGAGCCCTTGGCTGCACCTCCCTTCAGAGACGGCGGTGCACTGGCCTTGCACCAAGTCTTTCGTGGGGAGAGCAGCTTTCCCTCCTACCTGTGTGGCCTGCCGGGTACAGCTTATAGTCAGATCTGAAAAAGCACATATAGGTTTTTAACTGGGCGCCAGACTCCTTGGAGAGACTAACTCAGTACTTCTGTATAATGCACAATCCATCAGTGCATTTGAAGACACAAATATACTTGTGAATTAACTTAACTTCTGTATCCTATTGGGCTTTCCAGGTTGCACTGGTGTAAAGAACCCACCTGCCAAAGCAGGAGACATAAGGGACTTGGGTTTGACCCCTGGGTTGGGAAGATCCCTTGGAGGAGAGCATGGCAACCCACTGCAGTATTCTTGCCTGGAGAACCCCCTGGACAGAGGAGCCTAGTGGACCGTAGTCCATAGGGTCACAAAGAGTCAGACATGACTGAAGTGACTGAGCACGCACACATACATTGCATCCTGTGTGTTGGCAGAAACTTGTCTCTGGTTACAGCAAAGGCTACAAACAAAATTGACTTCTAGGTTCAGATGGTGGGACCCACTCAATTACTTACAGCATCAGTGCTACTGTCCCCCACTCATTTCTCTCATCCCCAGGCTACTCTAGACATTTTTTTTTTTTTGCCACTAGCTTATTTTTATTTTTAATAGATAATATTTTTACCCTTTGGCCAAGCTGTTCTAAGAATTACCCTGCAGATATACTTGCATACATGCATGGGTATATGTATAAAGAGATAGGACACTGTGGCATTGTTGGGAACAACAAAATATTGAATAATACCTAAGTAACCACCAATAGGGAAATATTTAAGTTAGGGCAATACCTCAAAGTCACTAAAACTGATAAGGTATATCTTTATGTACAAATATGAAAGGAGCTCTATTTCTTTTTTTTTCATTTATTATTTTTTAATTGAAGTATAATTGATTTACAGTGTTGTGTTAGTCTCTGGTATACAGCAAAATGATTCAGTTATACATGTGTGTGTGCATGCTAAGTCGCTTCAGTCATGTCCAGCTCTGTGTGACCCTCTGGACTGCTGCCTGCCAAACTTCTCTGTCCGTAGGATTTTCCAGGCCAGAGTACTAGAGTGGGTTGCCATGCCCTGCTCTAGGGGATCTTCCCGATCCAGGGATAGAACCTGTGTCTCCTGGATTGGCAGGCAGGTTCTTTACCACTAGTGCCATCTGGGAAGCCTATACACACGCACACATAATTCTTTTTCATGTTTTTTCCCATTGTGGTTTATCACAGGATACTGAATATAGTTTCCTGTGCTATGTAGGAGGACTTTGTTGTTTATTCATTCTATAGATAATAGTTTGTATCTGCCAGCCTCAAACTCCCAATCCTTCCCTCCCTGCCCCCTTGGCAACCATAACTCTCTTCTCTATGTCTGTGAATCTGTTTCTATTTTGTAGACAAGTTCATTCATCTCATATTTTAGATTCCACATGTAAGAGGTACCATATAGTATTTGTCTTTCTCTTTCTGGCTTACTTCACTTAGTATGATAATCTCTAGGTCCATCCACGGAACTGCAAATGGCATTATTTCATTCTTTTTAAATCTCTGAGTAATATTTCATTGTATATAGGCACCACATCTTCTTTATTCATTTATCTGTTGATGGACATTTAGGTCGTTTTTGCATCTTAGCTACTGTGATTAGCTGAGCTCTACTTCTTTCTTTAAAATCATTTATTTATTTATGTTTGGTTGGGCTGGGTCTTCCTTGCAGCGCACAGGCATTCTCTAGTTGTGGTGAGCAGGGGCAACCCTTCGTTGCAGTGCTCAGGCTTCTCGTTGTGCTGGCTGCTCTTGTTTCAGAGCACATGCTCTGGATGCTTTTGTAGTTGTGGCACACAGGCTCTGTAGCTGTGTGGCATCTTCTCGGACCAGGGACCAAACCCGTGACCCCTGCATTGGCAGGGGGATTCTTATCCACTGTGCCACCAGGGAAGTCTGAGCTCTATTTCTTAAGGGAAAAGAGTTAAGGGGCCAAACATTGACATATGAATTTGTTTCCTAGGGCTGCCATAACACCCAGGACCCCAAACTGGGTGACTTACAATAGAAATATATTGTTTCCCAGTTCTGGAGGCTAAAATTTGAAATCAAGGTCTTGGTTAGATTGGTTCCTTTTGAGAGCTATGAAGAGAGTATCTGCTCTAGGCCTCTTTCCTTAGATGGTAGACGGGCCTGGGCCTCTTTCCATGGTCTTCCCCTCATGCATGTATCTTTCTCTTTACCTGGCATTCTGTTTATAAGAACACCAGTGCCATTGGATGAAGGGGCCACCCTTAATTAAGTTTGACCCCATCTTAATTAATTACACCTGCACTGACCCTATTTCTAAAAAGGTCATGTTTTGAGGTACTAAGGGTTAGAACTGAAACATATGGATTGAATTTGGGAGGGGAATGTAACACTGTATGCAAATTAAAATTAAATTTATTTAATTATTAAAATTAGAAAGGACACATGCACTCACACAGATACGTGTACCCACATGTGTGTGCAAGCAGAAGTCAATCTCGATACAGGGCAGGATACAAAACACTCAGGGATGTGTTCTTTATAGGAACAACCCCATTTTCATAGAATCAAAGGTTCTATAGTCCAGGAAATGTGAATTGGCTTGTATGTATGGGGCACTGAGCTCAGTACCACAGGAGGTACAGAAAGGAATAAGCTACTGTGTCCACCCTTAACCTGACCTTCTAGAACCTGCAGGTTAACGTGTGTCTTATCTGCAAGCCAGCCAGCCTTCCCGCCTGCTGCCTGGACCTGAGTAATTTTTTTATAACTTGCTTCTACCACTACCTGGAGAAGGAAATGGCACCCCACTCCAGTACTCTTGCCTGGAAAATCCCATGGATGGAGGAGCCTGAAAAGCTGCAGTCCATGGGGTCACTAAAAGTCGGACACGACCGAGCAACTTCACTTTCACTTTTCACTTTCATGCATTGGAGGAGGAAATGGCAACCCACTCCAGTATTCTTGCCTGGACAATCCCAGGGACGGGGGAGCCTGGTGGGCTGCCGTCTATGGGGTCGCACAGGGTCGAACACAACTGAAGTGACTTAGCAGCAGCAACCACTACCTAATTTTTAAGAGACAAGATCTTCTTTTCTCACTTCTGAAATTAAATGAAATAACTGTAGTTATTTCTTTGAATCTTTTGAAATTTCTTTTTATAGAAACCAAGTTAAGGTATTAGTTTAATTATAAATTAATTAGTACAAATGAACTCAAAATAAATTAGATAAGAAACAGGAATTACTTATTATGACATGGAATATCTGTTTCTTATTTATTTTGAGTTCATTGCATGCATGCTAAGTTGCTTCAGTGTGTCTGACTCTTTGCGACCCTGTGAGCTGTAGCCTGCCAGGCTCCACTATCCATGGGATTTTCCAGGCAAGAATACTGGAGTAGGCTGCCATGCCCTCCTTCAGGAAGTCTCCCCGACCCAGGGATCAAACCTGTGTCTCTTTATGTCTTCTGTATTGTCAGGCTGACTCTTTACCACTAGTGCCACCTGGGAAGCCCCTTTGAGTTCATTAGTACTAATTAATTTATTTCCTATTTACTTATCCTGAAAGGACCCGTCTATGCTCATATAATACACTATACATGTAGATTTTAATATTTTTGTATATTTTATACATTTTTAGGAGAATATCCTTAAACACACCCAAAAATCTATAGTCACATTTTAAGATTCTGATATCAGATGTGTTGTTTTTTCTTTTTCCATTTCGTCTTTTTATTTTTTATGGGAGTATAGCCAATTAGCAATGTTGTGTTAATTTCAGGTGCACAGCAGAGCAACCCAGCTATACATACACATGTATCCATTCTCCTCCAAACTCCCCTCCCATACAGGCTTTTGAATTTTTTGATAATTACCTGGCAGTGCCAATAGTTAAGTAGGTGATGTGTGGCTGTTAGTTCCTGCCCCTTCACTTTAGATAAGCTGCTACCAGATGGTGGCCATATGCCCACATCTTCCTATCTGAATTGAAGAGCTGACATCTCTCTTGATACAAAACATCAATGATTTCTGCTTGAACTGACCTGGATTCAAAGCAAAAGCTTTTTATTATTTTTATATCAAAATGGTTTCTCTATTAAAATAAAGAAATAACAATAACTCGGGTTTTCATGTTGACTCAGACAGTAAAGAATCAGCCTGCAATGCGGGGACCTGGGTTCGATCCCTGGGTTGGAAATATCCCTGGAGAAGGGAATGGCTATCCACTCCAGTATTCTTGCCTGGAGAATTCCATGGACAGAGGAGCCTGGCAAGCTGCAGTCCATGGGGTCACAAAGAGTCAGACACGACTGAGTGACTAACACTTTCACTGCCTT
>NW_011495040.1:3567585-3570245 GCF_000754665.1 Bison bison bison
AATATTGTAGCGGAAAGAACACTGGAGAAAAAATTAGGAGGCCTGTGTTCTCATTCTGGCTGTGACCCTGAATGTCTAAGCTTGGGCAAGGCTCTTCCTTGTGGGTTTCAGTTTCCTCATCTGTGAAGTAGGGCATTGGACTAACTTATTAACAGTTCCTTCAGGCTTTTCTATGATGTCATCCAATTGCTTTTATTTATTTAAATAATGCTTTATCACAGCCTGATAAGCTCCTCTCTGTACATCAGCCTTTGTGACTCAACTTCAAACCTTCAGTTGGCATCAAATTGTTTCTGACTCATATATACATATATATACACACACACACATATATATATGTGTGTATATATGTTACATTATACATTATATATATGTATACATTATCTATATGTATATATATAATATATACACATATAGAGCTGGATAAAAATAAAAACCAAATATTTTTAAAATGAGAAAATAATACCAATTTCCCTCATTTGTAGCTTTGTACCCTCCTTGTTTAGGTTGCTTTTTTAAATTTTTTATTTTTTCCCTCTTTCTCCAGCCTTCACCTATGGTTTTCACAATAGGAATGTTTCAGTTTTTCAAGTTTGGGGAGCCAGTGTCCCTCTTTCCCTCCCCTCCTCTTATTTTGGTTCCTCCTCCAGTTCCTCCCCCTTCGCCACTAGCTCCTCCCCCTTCTCCTCTGGCTCCTCTCTCTTCCTCCCTGTTTTAATCTTTAATCTCCTCCTTCTATTAATCTTGGTGCTCCTGGAGAGTGGAACCTCTCTCTGTGGGGTTCCTTAAATCCTGTCTGCAGATCAGGCTTTCCTGCCTTTACTCTGAAAAGAGAGCCAAGTGGAACAGCCCATTTCCCTTCTCAGAATAGCTTCATCACATGTTGCATGGGTCAGTTAACAACCTTTCAGCCAGGTTGTTTTGAGAACCCTGGCAGTTGCCTCCTTGAAAAAATTTAACTCCCTTCAAGAGCTTAAAGTAGCACTTTTTCTTACAGCATCAAATTGAAGAAGATTAAAAAAAAAAAAAGCTTTCTATAAGAGATGCACTTTATTTTTTTAAATTTGTTTTTAATTGGAGGATAATTGCTTTATGACCTTATGATGGCTTCTGCCATACAACGATGTGAATCAGCCATAAGTATGCAGATGTCCCTCCCTCTTGAATCTCCCCCCATCTCCCCATCGCACCCCTCTAGGTTGTCACAGAGCACCGTGTTGACCTCCCTGCACTATACAGCAGCTTCCCATTAGCTGTCTATTTTCCATATGGTAATATATACATTTCACTGCTACTCTCTCAATTCATGCCACCCTGTCCTGCCCCCTCTATGTCCAAGGTCTGTTCTCTATGTCTGCGTCTCTATTCCTGCCCTGCAGATAGGTTCATCAGTACCATTTTTCTTGACATCTAACAGCTTGGTATTCTCTGAGTCTATCCTGCAAGTTATTGATTACTTGAGAAGATTCATGATGTACTCTGCATATAAGTTAAATAAGCAGGGTGACAATATACAGCCTTGATGTACTCCTTTTCCTGTTTGGAACCAGTCTGTTGTTCTATGTCCAGTTCTAACTGTTGCTTCCTGACCTGCATACAAATTTCTCAAGAGGCAGATCAGGTGGTCTGGTATTCCCATCTCTTTCAGAATTTTCCACAGTTTATTGTGATCCACACAGTCAAAGGCTTTGGCATAGTCAATAAAGCAGAAATAGATGTTTTTCTGGAACTCTCTTGCTTTTTTCGATGATCCAGCAGATGTTGGCAATTTGATCTCTGGTTCCTCTGCCTTTTCTAAAACCAGCTTGAACATCAGGAAGTTCACGGTTCACATATTGCTGAAGCCTGGCTTGGAGAATTTTGAGCATTACTTTACTAGCGTGTGAGATGAGTGCAATTGTGCGGTAGTTTGAGCATTCTTTGGCATTGACTTTCTTTGGGATTGGAATGAAAACTGACCTTTTCCAGTCCTGTGGCCACCGCTGAGTTTTCCACATTTTCTGGCACATTGAGTGTAGCACTTTCACAGCATCATCTTTCATGATTTGAAATAGCTCAACTGGAATTCCATCATCTCCACTAACTTTGTTTGTAGTGATGCTTTCTGAGGCCCACTGGACTTCACATTCCAAGATGTCTGGCTCTAGGTCAGTGATCACACCATCGTGATTATCTGGGTTGTGAAGATCTTTTTTGTACAGTTCTTCTGTGTATTCTTGCCATCTCTTCTTAATATCTTCTGCTTCTGTTAGGTCCATACCATTTCTGTCCTTTATCGAGCCCATCTTTGCATGAAATGTTCCTTTGGTATCTCTAATTTTCTTGAAGAGATCTCTAGTCTTTCCCATTCTGTTGTTTTCCTCTATTTCTTTGCATTGATGGCTGAAGAAGGCTTTCTTATCTCTTCTTGCTATTCTTTGGAACTCTGCATTCAGATGCTTATATCTTTCCTTTTCTCCTTTGCTTTTCGCTTCTCTTCTTTTCACAGCTGTTCGTAAGGCCTCCCCAAACAGCCATTTTGCTTTTTTGCATTTCTTTTCCATGGAAGAAGCACAAGCTGGAATCAAGATTGCCGGGAGAAATATCAATAACCTCAGATATGCAGATGACACCACCCTTATGGCAGAAAGTGAAGAGGAGCTCAAAAGCCTCTTGATGAA
>NW_011495040.1:3570630-3583086 GCF_000754665.1 Bison bison bison
ACAGGTCCCTTGGACTGCAAGGAGATCCAACCAGTCCATTCTGAAGGAGATCAGCCCTGGGATTTCTTTGGAAGGAATGATGCTAAAGCTGAAACTCCAGTACTTTGGCCACCTCTTGTGAAGAGTTGACTCATTGGAAAAGACTCTGATGCTGGGAGGGATTGGGGGCAGGAGGAGAAGGGGATGAGATAGCTGGATGGCATCACTGACTCAATGGACATGAGTCTGGGTGAACTCCAGGAGTTAGTGATGGACAGGGAGGCCTGGCGTGCTGCAATTCATGGGGTCGCAAAGAGTCAGACACGACTGAGTGACTGAACTGAACTGAACTGAGAAGATTCACTAAGAATTTTGAATATGATGGAACTTACAGTAGCTTGGAGACTAGTAGTCATCAACTAGATGGGATTTTATGAGCCAACACTTGGGCAACAAATGATAGGTGAAACTGAAGATGTAGGTTTGATGGATGGATGATACGCTACACCTCTGGACCCTACTCACAGGACTCTGCATACCAGGCAGGATGTGGACTCCTCTCACTAATGTGGTTGATTCAAACGGGCTTAGGGAAGCAGACACACACTGAAATGATGTGGTCTGGGACCAAGACATGACCAGTTAACTAACAGGGGGCTGAGTAGCACTCAGGCGGGAAGTCAACATTTAGGTCATCAGGCAGGAAGGCAGCCAGAAATCTCAGCCAAATCAAAGGTCAAGGTGAAGGATAACCCAGGAGTGAGACCCAACAGAAGGCAGAGCACTGACGTATGCATCAATTGTTGGGGTCAGGCTGTGAGGCAAGTACGGAAACAAACACAGAATTGTGTTTCCTCAGATTCCTGCCCATGGAGTCAATAATGCTATTTAACCATCTCATCCTCCGCCACCCCCTTCTCCTTTTGCTTCAGTATTTCCCAGCACCAGGGTCTTTTCCAATGAGTCGGCTCTCCGCATCAGATGGCCAAAGTATTGGAGCTTCAGTTTCAGCATCAGTCCTTCCAATGAATATTCAGGACTGATTTCCTTTAGGATTGACTGGTTTGATCTCCTTGCACTCCAAGGGACTCTCAAGAGTCTTCTTCAGCACCACAGTTCAAAAGCATCAATTCTTTGGCATTCAGCCTTCTTTATGGTCCAACTCTAATATCCATACATGCTGCTGCTGCTGCATCGCTTCAGTCGTGTCCGACTCTGTGCGACCCCATAGACGGATGCCCACCAGGCTCCCCAGTCCCTGGGATTCTCCAGATAAGAACACTGGAGTGGGTCGCCATTTTCTTCTCCAATGCATGAAAGTGAAAAGTGAAAGTGAAGTCGCTCAGTCGGGTCCGACTCTTAGCTACCCCATGGACTGCAGCCTACCAGGCTCCTCTGTCCATGGGATTTTCCAGGCAAGAGTACTGGAGTGGGGTGCCATTGCCATACATGACTACTGGAAAAACCATAGATCTGACTATAATGAGTGAAAAAAAAACAGGCAATAGAGAGAAATATGTTACTATACCAGTTAGAAAAATATGATGTTATAGACATAGACACACTCATGCATGTGTGAACATGCAGGACCAAAGTTCTGTGTATCAGAACTTTATCAGCCAGTGTAAGCTGATATGGTCATGTAGACATACTATTGATGTGTCTGTGCCTTTGATCTGTCAGTGCTTTTCCTATACTAGTTGTTAAATATTTAAAATATTATTCCTATGTATAAGTATTAGAAAATACTCCTCAACATACTGTGTCCATCTTTGGGTGAGTTCTGGGGATTTCCGCTTTTTTTCTCCATGTTTTTTTCATATGTTTTTTTTTTTTTTACAGTTTGCATATATTAATTTTACAGTCAGAATAAATAATAAAGATATTTTTATTTTTGAAAAAATTATATCAGATTTGCCTGAGCAAAAAACTTTTTTTCCCCCCCCAGAAAAGAGCTTCTGATATTGGTAAGCATTGCAGGCAAACTCTTTCTTTGGTCTTTGGGAAATCTGGCACTTTTTCTTCAAAATTATGCTTTCATGGGAACTGGCTTCTTAATTACGGTACCTTGAATATCAAAACCTCATTTTTGTTTTACAAGATCACTAGACTGCTTAGGCAAACGTAGGAAGCCTAATTGGTCTAGATTTCACAGCTAGCAAGTTCTTCATGGTAGCCTTTTTTTTTTTTAATCATGCGTTTATTTATTTTGTTGTGTCCGGTCTTCACTGAGGCCCACGGGCCTTTTGTTGCAGGGCACTGACTCTGGAGGTGTGGCACTCGTGTTTCACTAGTTGTGTCACGCAGATTGGTTGCTCCTGGGCATGTGGGATCTTATTTCCCTGACCAGAGATCAAACCTGTGTCCCTGCTTTGTAAGGTGGATTCTTAACCACCAGATCACCAAGGACATTCCATGATATCATTTTGATCATCCTAAGGAACTATGAGCAGGATGCAGAGACACGTGAAAGGGTTGACAGCCCATAGCCACAGGGCCCTGTTTAATGAGCTTCAGTGGCAAACTGGAGTATGATTTTTTTTTTTGTCAAACTCTCAGACTCTGTCCTCAGCCCTGTGCTGGTCAGTATTTGGGTGAAAACAAAGATTCAAGACCATACCTATAGAATATGTGGTTGATTTGAAGTCAAGAGGAAGAATGGCAAACATTTTGGGTGATAGAATACAATAAGAATCCAAAATGCCAGAGAAAACACAACAGGGATTAATGTCAGATTCTTCACTGGGGTCTATAAACCCAGGCACGAGCTGGGCTGGGGAACATGACCCAGCAGCAAGGCTCAGGAACTTGGTCAATGGAAAATGCAATGTGCATCAGAAGCATAATGAGGGAGTTGGAAAAGCTATAGGGATCCTGAGCGGCATTTACAGAAATGAAGCATTCACAAGGAGGAAGGCATTAATCTCGTACTACAGTAAATGTCAACAAGAGCAACTGAACCTATTTGCAGGGCAGGAATGAGACGCTGACATAGAGAACTAAAACGTAGACATGGTCGGGGGGATGGGAGGGTTGGACAAATTGGGAGATTGGGATTGACATATATACTCTGCCATGTATGAAAAGAGAGCCAGTGGAAGCCTCCTCTATAGCACAGGGAGTTCACTTCAGTTCTCTGGGATGCGGGGTGGGGAGGTATGAGGGAGGTCCCAGAGGGAGGGGGATATGTGTACAGTTATGGATGATTCACTTCGTTGAACAGCAAAAACTAACACAACATTGTAAAGCAATTATACTCCAATAAAACAAATGTTGGCTGTTCAGAGATGCGGTGGGTTGCCTCATGAACGGGTCTCCAGCTCAGTGTCCCTTCCTTTCCCAGCCCTCTCAGGAGGTGGTGAAGGAGATGATACAATTCTCCAAGGATACACTGGAAAAAATCGACAAGGCTCGCTCCGAGGGTTTGTACCACGAGGTAAAAATTCATTTTTATAGGGGATAGGGGTGGGGAAGAGGGCAGAAGTGTTCTCTAGTAAAGGAGGGAAATGGTGGGGGGCAGTCAAGACGGGGAGGCTACCAAACAGGTTTTTTTTCTGGAAGATGGCCCATGGTTGAGACCATGACTCTTCTCGCCCTTAAGCCATGTAGCCTCTTTTAGGAGTGTGTTCTCACTGATGGTTCAGCTCTCTAAAACTGGGTTTGAGGAAAGCACAGGCAGCCTGACAAATGTTCCTGGGGTTTGAGGGATGGTCTGTAATATTTTAGGTTGGCATCAGGGACGGAGGAATGGAAATGGCAGTGGATGGCTTGCTTTCTGGTAACTGAACGTGTGTCCTGCCTACAGTTTCCAGGCTCTTCTAACTGTGCATTCAACCCTGGCTGTACGCTAGAGCCAGGCTGTACACTAGAATCATTGAAAAATACTGATGCTCAGGACAGTCCTTCCAGAATCTCTTGGAGTGGGACCCAGACATCAAGATTTTTAAAGCTCCCACGTGATTTCAATGTGCACCGAAAGCTGAGACCCACCACCAGCACTGACCTGCAGAGCACTTATTTGCATTGAATTCACTCAGGCAGTTTGTTGGAAATACAGATTCCTGTCTCACCCCCTGAGATGTGATTCACCTAGTCTGCAACAGAACACAGGGATCATCACAGTATTCTTTTTTCCCTCCAAGCATGTTAAACAACTTGTGTGGCTGGGTTTGGATGCCACTAAGAGAAGGCAGTGGCACCCCACTCCAGTACTCTTGCCTGGAAAATCCCATGGACGGAGGAGCCTGGTAGGCTGCAGTCCATGGGGTCGCTATAAGTCAGACGCGACTGAGCGACTTCACTTTCACTTTTCACTTTCACACAATGGAGAAGGCAATGGTAACCCACTCCAGTGTTCTTGCCTGGAGAATCCCAGGGATGGCAGAGCCTGGTGGGCTGCCGTCTATGGGGTCGCACAGAGTCGGACACGATTGAAACTACTTAGCAGCAGCAGCAGCAGCAGCAGAGACTTAGCAGGGTGTGGCAGTGTGGGAGATTCATTTCTGTTCATTTCTGTCAGCTTGTCCGTTGTCTTCATTCTTCTTTCCTCATTCATTCATTCATTGCCTATTTTTGAGCCCTTATTGAGGTGACCAACACAGGCTGCTTGCCTCCCAGGAGTCTGTCAAGTCTCAGGGAGAGTCCCATGAACAAAGTGTTGCTGTGCAATATAGAAAATCTAGAGGTTTGAGGTAGGAGCTTCAGTTCCTGATTCCATTCCTCTGTCCTCTTTTCTTCGTCTGTCCTCTTCTGTGCTCAAGCTGGGCAGGGCCAGATGTAGGGCTGGACACTGCCTATGAGTTCATGATTGTTTTCAGGATGGATTGCTTGTTAGCTCACACTCCATCACACCCCCACCCAGTTGCCCCAGAGGCCTCTGGGAGAATCTCAGAGAAAACTAATTTCCACTCATTGGAAATGGAAAGAATTGTGTGACGTTTCTTCCATGAGATTGGCAAGGGAAAGAGAGGAGAGCTATGAACCACTAAAATCTAGAAACCATCTAACTTTGTAGGGCATCACTGAAGCTATGTCTACATGTGAATTAGTCAGGAAAGCCTGCCTCCAAGTCCCTTGGGATTGAGCCCATCTTCTTCCTCACCAGGACCAATGTGGCCTCCTTCTAGTCAGTCTCCTGGACCCTCTCTCTTCCAATCCATCCTGTACACTTCTAGCAGGTCATGACTGTCCAATGTCACTGTGCATAAGGGCCACCCGGGGGCAGATACGAGCTACAGATACCAGGGTCCCTCCCCTAGATATTTAATTTCTTTGGTCTGGGGTAGGACTCAGACACCGGGATTTAAAAAAGCTCTCCAGGCACTTACAGAGATTTTGTCCCAATGGTACCTGAGTGCACACTGGTATCACTAGTCCAAATGATGCCTTTTATAGCCATAGAGGTGTGGAAATGGAGCCATAGCTTGGATTCTACTGGTTACATCACCTACCATACTACACATCCTCCTAGCCTAATAAAAAGTGTTATAAGGCTGTCAAAGGCTCAGGTGAAGCACTGCTTTATAAGTAATACTTCATGAGAAGGGGTCATATCTTCCAGCATGTGGTATACTCTTTATGTTTTTCCAGCTTTATTGAAGCATAGTTAAGAAGTAGAAATTTTACTTGTTCAAGGTGTTAAAAAAAAAAAAAAAAAGCTCTCCAGATTATTCCGAAGTAGAGCCACGATGGAGAATCATGGACATGATGGTTAAGATAAAGCTCCATTGCTTGGTTTGAATCTGCACTGCATCGCTCACTCTCTGTGTAACTTCAGCAAAGCGCTTACCCTCTTTGTGCTTCTGTTTCCTCATCTGGGAAAATGAGGATATTAGCAGCACTTCTCTCATCATGCTGTTGTGAGAGGAAGTAATGTGTGAATATAGCTTTCATAACTCCCTACTGACTTCTTTTTTAATTGGAGGATAATTACAATGTTGTGGAGGTCTCTGACATGCATCAGTGCCCCCTTGAGCCTCCATCCCTGACACATTCCACCCTTCTAGGTTGCCATGGAGTGCCAGGCTGGACTCCCTGTGTTATATAGCAGCTTCCTGCTAGTTATCCATTTTACACATAATGGTGTATATATGTCAGTGCTACCTTCTCAGTTCGTCCTTCCCTCTCTTTCCCCCGATATGTCCATTCTTTATATCTGCATCTCCATTCCTTCCCTGCAAATAGGTTCATCAATACCATTTTTCATATTCCATATATATGCGTTAATATACAATATTTATTTTTCTCTTTTTGACTTACTTCATTTCACTCTGTATGACAGCTCTAGGTCCATCCACATCTACAAATAACCCAGTTTTGTTCCTTTTAATGGCTGAGTTCCTTTTAATATACCATTGTGTGATTCCATTATTCTCAACCAGTTTTATTTAGGTTTCTGTCAATTGCTAAGGAAACTCCTGACTAGCACACATACATACAGCAGATAGGAAACTTAGCTCATGTTTGTCTGGCCACCTTCCTTGCATATCATCTCGCTGCATCCTCACATGGCAGAGGTATGGACACAGAGAAAGATGTCTGCATCTCCATCTCTTCTCTGCGAATAGGTTCATCAGTACTATTTTTCTAGATTCCATTTGTTGTTGTTCAGTCATGTCCAACTCTGCAACCCCATGGACTGCAGCACCCCAGGCTTCCCTGTCCTTCACTTCCCTGTCCTCCCGGAGTTTGTTCAGACTTGTGTCCATTGAGTTGATGATGCTATCCAACCATCTCATCCTCTGTCATCCCCTTCTCCCCTCACCCTCAATCTTTCCCAGGGTCAGGGTCTTTTCCAATGAGTCAGCCCTTTGCATCAGGTGGTCAAAGTATCGGAGCTTCAGCTTCAGCATCAGTCCTTCTAATGAATATTCTAGATTCCATATATATGCATTAATATGTAATATTTGTTTTTATCTTTCTGACTTACATCATTCTGTATAACAGGCTCTAGGGTCGTCCATCTCACTACAACTGACTCAAATTCATTTCCTTTTTATGGCTGAGCAGAATTCCCTTGTATATATGTACCATTCATCTGTTAACAGACTCCATACTAGCTTCTATGGTAACTCCTCATCCTGCCATGTCAGCACTGTGTCCCACAGTTACCCTTTCCATCTCTACATCTTAGCCAAATGGGAACCATTTTTCTCTTCAAATCACAAGCTGGTGCTTTCCCATCTCTGTTAGCAGTTTCCTCAGTCTTCGAAGCATGAGTGTCCATGATGGCATCATGATGCTCCCGTATGTGAATTAAGCTTGTGCTCTGGTGCAGTGAGTACAATCAGGGCTTGTGTCTCCTAGGTTGTGAAGTTATGCCGGGAGTGCCTGCAGAAGCAGGAGCCAGTGTTTGCCGACACCAACATCTACACGCTGCGACTGCTGAGCATTGTTTCCGAGGTCCTCTCCTACCTGCAGGCCTTTGAGGAGGCCTCACACTACGCCAGGAGGATGGTGGATGGCTACATGTAGGTGACGATCCTGGGTCTCAGGTAGTCTCCAGAAATGTGTCTATTTCAGGGATGGTAAGAAGATGGCAGGCATATCACTATATCCCTCCCTCTGGCACCCACAGCAGGCATTAGTAATCTATCACCATCCTCTTTATGACTGAACCTCTTTATCATGGTGTGCCCACCAATAATGTCCAAATAATCAGATCTGATACTTGAGATGAAATCTGTGTGTCAACCTTTGTCTTTCCCACCTCCAGGTTGTCTATTATTTGGGTGGCATCTTCTGTTTTTGGTTTCCTTAAGGCTAAATCTGGCTTGCTTTTAAGTGCCTAGAAAGGTTCCCCCCACCCCCAACCAATCAACCAATCAACAGAGGCAATCTTGCAGCTTTAGAGTTTATCAAAAGAAAAAAGAAAGGGACTTCCCTGATAGTCAGTGGTTAAGACTCTGTGCTTCTACTGCAGGGGATAAGAGTTCAATCCCTGGTTTGGGAACTAAGATCCTGCAAGCCCCACAGTGTGATAAAAAAACAACAAAAAAACAGAGAGAAAGAGAAGGAAAAAAAGAAAGAAAATAAAAGAGGTGTGGGCCATCCTTGCTTATAAACTGTAAAAGGCAACTTCCTTGCCTTTCCTCTGCTAATGTCTTCTCTTGCCATATGTGTCCACACTGGTGTGTGAATTTGTATTTCTGGCCAAATGAATACTTTTGCATAAGAAAGTTGTATTTTTTGAATGGAGGGTACCCTTTTCAATCCATGGAGGGTACAAAAGGAGGGTACCAGGGAGGTAAGAATACCACTTGGTCCCACGAAGAGCATTCAAATTATTTTTTTCCCCTAAACTTCTTAGCTTTTTCCCAAGGAGAGGTTGGGTACTCCTGAAGGCTGCAAGCTCCCAGTACTCAAGTTCCAAGTACAATCCTGCCCCCGTTTCCCTGTGAGGACTTGGCTCAGTGGCCCAGGTCAGAGTCTCCACCTCACAGTCTCACCATGTGGGGTGTTTGGTATCTGACTGCAGCTCTGTGTGCCTCAATCTATCTTTGATGGCGGATACCTCCCAGGGCTGATGGGAAAGCAAATGGACTTAATCAGTGAGGTCACTTTTATTTATTTATTTATTTATTTATTTTTGACTGCCCTGGGTCTTCATTGCAGTGTGCTGAGGCTTCTCTCTAGTTGTGGCACACAGGCTCTCTAGTTGCCCCACAGCAAGTGGGATCTTAATTCCCCAATGAGGGATTGAACCTGTGTCCCCTGCATTGGACGGAGGATTGTTAACCACTGGACCACCAGGAAAGTCCCATGGTTGCTTTATAAGCTGTCAAATGCTGTGCAGATGCAAGGCAGGTTGGGAATATGGGTTATGATTACTTGCTATGTCCCCACAGGAAGCTGTACCATCACAACAATGCCCAGCTGGGCATGGCCATCATGCGGGCAGGGCTGACCAACTGGCATGCTGGCAACATTGAAGTGGGGCATGGCATGATCTGCAAAGCTTATGCCATCCTCCTGGTCACACATGGACCCTCTCATCCCATCACCAAGGACTTAGAGGCAAGTGGCATCTTGTGGCTGGGCTGGGCTCTCTGAAGATGAAAGCTGAGTACTAGATTCTGCTTTTGCAAAGACCCTAGTTGCCTGCTACACCAGGAGGGAATTCAGACATGCTTAGTCCCTCCTCTCATTTTACATCTGAAAAAACTGAGGCCCAGGGAAGGAGAGTAACCTGTCCTTAGTCACAAAGCTAGTGGATGGCAAAGCTCAGACTTGAACCCTAGGATGCTCCAAGCCTAGACTGAGAAAACCTAATGGTATGCATGTGTGTGTAACACGTACGTTAGAAAACCTGCTATGTGGAGTAGAGTCAGAGAGCACAGGCTCTAGAATCAGACTGCTGCTGCTGCTGCTTTACCACTTTCCAGCTGTGTGGCTGCTAATACTGAATGTATGGGCCTCAGTCTCCTTATCAGTGAAATGGAGGAAAAAGACAGGGTTGGCACAAGGGTTTGATGAATTGGTGTGTGAATGGAATGCTCTTCATAGCTACTGGTTTCCTTTGTGCTTTGAACACTGATTTACTTGAAAGTAACAGAGTCCAAAGGCCTGTCCTCAGGCAGCAGTATAGGGAAAGAAGACAGACCCTAGCGTCATAGAACGTACGAGAAGACTAACTTTATGTCAGTATATTAAGCTTGTCAAATAAGTCATTGTCACCGTATTCACTGCTTTGACCTTAGCCCTGCAGCTAAGCCTGGCCCTTGATAAATATTTCTTGAATTAACATTAGGAGGGTGAGGGTTTTGCTATGTGTCACAGGCTGTAGTCTTCCTGGCACATTATAAAGTACAAGGGCATCTCACCCATTTCATGTATGAGCAAATTGAGGGCTGAAGGGATTAAGTCCCACAATGTTAGATGGGACTTCAGTGCAGGAGCCAAGGTTCAAACCCAGGTCCCCACCTGGCACTTCCTAAGAATAATCTCTGCTGAGAACAGTCCCACAAGCTGCTCTCTCAGTGGTTCGTGTGACTGCCTCTTCCTAACAAATGGAGCCCACTGTCAAGACATTCGACCCCCAGTGGATGAGTGTGAGTATACATGTGTGCATGTGTGTGTAGGGTGTATATGTGTCCTTTCCAGCAGGGCCAACATAAGTCAGAGACCGACACGTCCTGGGGCTTTGTCATCACTGTTTCCGATGTATCCGCGTCCCACAGGCCATGCGGATGCAGACGGAGATGGAACTGCGCATGTTCCGCCAGAACGAATTCATGTACCACAAGATGCGCGAGGCCGCCCTGAACAACCAACCCATGCAGGTCATGGCCGAGCCCAGCAAAGAGCCGGCGCCAGCTCTGTTCCACAAGAAGCAATGAAGACCTGCATGGTGGGGGAGGGGCGCCGTGGCTGGGGCACTGGGGAGACATCCTGGGGGTGGTGGGTTTCTGGGGAGACCCTTGAGGAAATCAGGGTAATACGCAACTTTGTTGCCATGGAAACGTACTGCTCTGTGATCCCTGGTGTCATTTTCTTTAACTTCAACTCAGTCCAATTCAGTTTAACTCTATCCCAGCCCAGCCCGGTCTAACTCATCCTACAAGTGTTTATTGGGTGCTAGACCTTAGGTATAAAGAAGTTCCAAAGGTAACTGGGGAGAGGAAACATAAACAAACAATTAAAACACAGTGTGACAATAAATGCAATGGTAAGCTGTATGGAGAGAGGGATATGTGTCTAGGGTGTGTGTGTGTGTGTGTCCATCGCGGGGTGGGGGTGGGTAGAGTTAGTCATGGAGGAGATGACCTCTGAGCTAAGAGTTGCAGGTACCTGGAGTCTCAGCTGTCTGCTCACCTATCTGTGCAGGTGTCTCAGGGATATTCAGGATTTGCTGACTGGAATGGGTGTTGTCCAGTTTCCACAGGTGACTGTGGAGTTATGAAGATGGGACTGTGTTTGGGCCATGTGGGTCCTACTCAGAGAACTAGAACCTCTTTAATAAGGGTACTATGCAGAAGGAGAGGGAGGTTTGCTCAAGCCACTTGAGGCCTCAGTTTAAAGTCTGGGTTCCCAGGATTATTCTGAAACTACTTTTAGAACAGAGACGGAGTGGCTCCCTTCTCTACCCTCTGAGTCAAGCCTTGTGATTCCCATGATGTGGGAGTAGTTGGACGTTAGCTGAGATTTCTCTGGCCCAAGTCTCTTTAGGGTGAAGCTGAGGGAGAAATTTGGAAACCCACCTACCTGATAATCATGGGTCCAGCAGAACTGGCCTTTGGATATTTGATTTGGTTACATGTGCCTGGGTGGTCTATATCAGCTTAGACTTCATCACTGACCCCCAGGAAATCTCTATTTTTAGTTATGAATAATTATGACTTCCTTGGGTTAATTTCTTTCATTGTCCATACCCTGGGTTCTTTACTTTTCTTACCAGGAGAAATGTCTAATCTGGACACTTCACACTTAGGTTGGGACCTCTTTGGGGTATGATCTACTTGCTCTCATCTCCTGGGGAGCTGCTCTTGATTTTTCACTCAAGAATGAGGGTCTTGGCAGAGGGATGGTATGGGGAGGGAGGAGGGAGGAGGGTTCAGGATGGGGAACACATGTATACCTGTGGTGGATTCATTTTGATATTTGGCAAAACTAATACAATTATGTAAAGTTTAAAAATAAAATAAAATTTAAAAAAAATTAAAAAAAAATGAATGAAAGGGTCCACAAGGTACAAACATCCAGTTATATGATGTCATAGGGAGGTAATGTATAGCATGGTGGCTATAGCAAATAATACCATATTGCAAATTTGAAAGTCACCAAGAAAGTAAACCTCAAAAATTCTCACAAATAAAATCATGTGTAACTTTGTGTGGTGACAAGTTCGTTACCACAAGCAGACTCACTGTGGTGATCTTTTCCTATATATACAAATGTCAAATCATATGGTGCACACTTGAAACCAATATAATGTGGTAGTCAACTGCGCTTCCATAAAAACATAGAAAAAGCATTAAATTAAGTTCAATGTTAATACATGTCAATTCTATTTAGTACATTTCAGTGATTTAGTTCAATTGTACATATTCCCAAAAGTGTGGTGCCTTAGGCTTTGTTCCAGATCATGTAAGATTTAATGTACAAACAAATACACTGCCTGTCTAAAATTTGTGCTAAAATGACATAGTTTGCAAATGGCCTAGTTATAGAGTTATAGAACTACAGTGATAAAAAGAGATAAAGAGAGCTTTTTGAGTCTTAAAAACTTATGTCATCAAGCTTCTCAATTTTATGCTTCAATAATGGAAATGTGATACCTTTTGAATTCTGATTTCTCTTTCCTTAAGTACATAAGCAATAAATATGCTGACACAGAATTGCATTTAAAAAAAAAAAAAGAATGAGGGTCTTGGGAATCAACCAATCCAGCTGTCCCATTGGCCTGGGACAGCTGTTCTAATTGTGCTCTTGTATCTTCTGGGAGCCCAAACTTATCACCAGTGTTTTGGGGGATCCTGG
>NW_011495040.1:3583186-3625012 GCF_000754665.1 Bison bison bison
ACCAAGTCTTCTATATCCTTTGGAGCCACCCTTGACCCCAGAGCTCTGACTAACATCTTGAAGTCACATGATCCCCCCAGGACCTAGATTTGTCACCTGTGCCTAAAGAGTCACTTCCTCCATCCTTACACCCCTTCATCCTCAGAACAATCCACTACCTCCCTTGGAACCTAACAGCCCTGCCAATGTGCCAAAATCTTTGTCCAAAACGTTCTGCAAAGATGCCAACTCTTTGCAGAGTACTTGTACCTGGCACTTGGCTCTTTATTGAGGACACCTGCTTCTTTAGAACTTTCACTGGGAGAGTGACAGTTCTTCTAATCCCACATACTACATGGCAAAGGACGGAACCAGCCCTCTCCCAGGGAGCCAACTGTGCCAGTTCAAATGGTCCCTCTTCTATTCCCAGTCTTCCTAGGTGGCACTAGTGGTAAAAACTGGCCTGCCAATGCAGGAGACCCTGGTTTGATCCCTGGGTTGGGAAGATGCCCTGGAATAGGAAATGGAAACCCACTCTGGTATTCTTGCCTGGGAAATTTCACGGACAGAGGAACCTGGCGGGCCACAGTCCGTGGGGCCACAGAGTTGGACATGACTGAAGTGACTTACCCTCATATAAAACCTTCCTCCAAATCTCTTTCCTTCTTTGTCACTCTCATCTGCCACACTGCTGGTCATTCCCCCATATTCCTGGTCTGTTTCCCATCCCCTCTTCTCAAATTAGGTGTCTGTCTTCCTTTTGGCTCATGCCCCCTTCCAGCAGAGTTCTGACCTAGATTAATTCAGCTGTCTTATTTTTCCTCTGTTGTACCTGGAGGTCTGTGCACAGCCAGGAAAATGGCACCTTTCATCACAGGTTCTTCCACAGACTCCTCGCCAACCTCAGCTGGCCTTGGGGTGCAGCCCAGACGTGCTCCCTGTGCCCCTTGCTGGCTCCCCCTTTGCCCAGTGGTTATTTCAGCTCTTCACTCCTGTTCTTGAGTTCTCAGCTTTCAGCAGGCCCTCATTGCCTTCATTCTCCTGCTTCATGCCAGGAGATGGGATTTCCTCAGTTTCCTCTTCCCACGTGGGTTCACACATGTCATATCTGTGCTTGTCCTTCCCGTCCCCCCTCCTCACACCCCCTTCTCCTCCAAAGCCAAACTCTCCACCTGCGCCTTGGACTCCTGTCCCCTCCTGGGTCTTTAAACCTCGCTTCCCCTATATTCTCTCTCATCTTGGATTCTTCACATTTCTGGCTTATTTAAAGCAGTTAATTGACATGCAGGGGACTCATAATCTTTAAGGTTAACTATTTTTTAAAAGGCTTTGTCTCCCATGTTTATTAACAGCTCTTTTTAAAAAAAAAATTTTTATTGATTTTGGCTGCATTGGGCTTTTTTTTTTTTTTTTTTGGTTGTGGCACATAAACTCTTACTTGAGCATGTGGGATATATTTCCCTGACCAGGGATCGAACCCAGGCCCCCTGCATTGGAAGCACGGAGTCTTAGCCACTTAGCCACTTAGCCTTTTAAAGAGGGACCAGAGAAGTCCCTCTTTAAAAAAAAAAAAAATGCTTTTTTTTAATTGTGGTAAAAGTTACATAATACGAAACATACTATTTTAACCATATTTAACTGTACATTTCAGTGGCACTAAGTACATTCCCATTGTTGTGCTCACCATTGTCCATCTCCCAAATTTTTCACTTTCCTAAACTGAAGCTCTGTCCCCATTAAATACTAACTCCCCTCCCTGCCCTGCCCTGCATCTACCAATGTACTTTCTGGCCCTATGAATTTGACTATTCTGGGTACCTTGTATAAGTGGAATCAGACAGTATTTTTCTGCACCTACTGTATACTGGAATTTAGCTTTCCTCTGAACCCACTGCAGAATGATCATGGCGCCTTCCAAGGTCGACTCATGGTGGGCCATTTCAGCCTTCGTATTATTTGGCTTCTCTGCTTCAGTTGGCATCACAGCCCTTGATTTCTGGGCACCACATCCTTGTAATGATTCTCTGTTGAGGTTTCTCTCCTGCCCTTGACAGGCTGGTATTTCCTAGAGCTGGTTTTGTTCATTCTGGTCACTCTCAGTTGGTCCTCATCTCCCTCTGTACACCTTCCCCCAGGAGCTCAGCCAGACTCTTTGTTTCCTCGCGGCCTCAGGGTTTCCCTGATGGCCCAGATGGTAAAGAATCTGCCTGCAGATTGGGAAGATCCCCTGAAGAAAGGAACGGGAACCCACTCCAGTATTCTTGCATAGAGAATCTTATGGACAGAGGAGCCTGGCAGGCTGAAGCCCATGGACTCGGAAAGAGTCAGACACTACTGAGTGACTAACACTTTCATACTTTTGAGGCTGATGTTCTTAAGTCTGTACCCTCTAACCTTGTTCTTGAACATTAGTCCCACATCTCCTGTCGAACATTCTGCCCCTCAAACTCATCACATCCAAAAGGGAACTCTTTCTCTTTCCTTTCTCCCCACTCCTGCGCCTGTTCCTCCTCAACACCCATTGCCCCCAAGGAGAACATCTGACTACTGGTCTAGTTACTTACTGAGTATTTACTTCATCTGAGATTTTAGTCAGGGCCACTTACTCATGGGTCCTTGGGTGACCCATGTCCTCCTGTGCCTCTCTGAGTTTCGAAACATTGTGTCTAAAATATGCAAAACCTATCAACTCCTATTCATCTTTCAGCACCCACTTTGGAAATCACCCTTTCTGTAAAGCCCTTCCTGAAAGCTTTAGATTCAGCTGGCTGCCTATCTGAGTCTGTCATATTACCCTTGAATCTCCCATCATAACATTTTCCTCATGACCGTATATCACCTTTTTACTCGTCTGCCTCCTCCGTCAGATTGTAAACCTCTGGAGGGCAGGAGCTTTGTCCCTTTATTCATCTTTCTATCCCCAGAACCTAGCACAGGTCCTGGGACATAGTAGGTGCTCAGTTAATATGTATTGAATGAATGATTAAGTGAATGAATTTGCTTAGATCAGAGCACAAGAGACATAGAACTATGTATCTTGAGTTTTTATTATAGCAGTCCAAATAGGCTATTAAATTTCCATGTTTCCAAGCAAATGTGTGTGGCTTCTTTCTTTCTGACAGTCTGTTTAAAGCAGTGTTAATAGACCTCTCTGTCATGATGGAAATGTGTTTTATCTGTGTCCAGTATGGTAGCCACTAGCAACATGGGACAACTGAGAACTTGAAATGCGTCTAGTATGAGTGACGAACTGAGCTTTTAACTACTGTATTTCAATGAAAATAGCCAATGTAGCTGGTGTCTACTGTATTAGTGCAGTTTTAGAGAATTCTTCAGTGTAGTTTTTAAGATCATGTACACTGACACAAATTAAGTTCATATCAGTGGTCCTGATATTAGTTAGATGATCTTGGGCTGGTTATTTCATCCATGCTTCAGTTTCATTATTTCTACATACCATGGAGTGTTACTATAAGAGATACGTTTTTTATTTTTTTTAATTTTTTTTTTACAACAATCAGAATTATTGTAATTAAGATAGTTTTCCACCATGGGGAACTAGTTAACGTCTCCCAAAGTGAGGCAATTGAGGCTTCAGGAGTGTCCATAGCCCCAATCATCTTGTTCATGTGTTTAGAAAAATAAGTAACATCAGTGCTCATATCAGGTATATATGTACAGCATTGGGTATGAATAATGGCACAAGTTCTTCCTTGCGCAGCTGTCAAAATATCTAAAGCCAATCTGTTTTGTAAAACCACCTTTCTAATTTGTGCTTGTTCAGCCTTAAGAGCTGAAATAGCTTTTTGATAATCTTGCAATGCCTGTTGAGTAAAATTAGTCAAAGCATCTACTCGTAGCATAACATCTGTAGTTTCCAGAGAGGGAACAAACACTGCAGCCAAATAATCATACCAGTGAAATACAGACCTTGCCCATGGAGTTTAAGGTGGGGTAAATCAGCAGATTTTTCTGGAAGCTCTGAAAACATAAAGCCACGAGTAAAGGCACCCTAGGGTGCATCTCCCTATCCAACCAGGGGGAAGCCATGCCCATAGGTAAGAGCCACATATCCAGTAGGTCCCATTTGGAGCAAGCCGGCGTGACTGAGATATCCAGTCCCAATTAGTGCCTGGCCAGACAAAGGAAGGACCTGAACTGGGGTTGGAAAACATGGGAAAGATTACGTTGCATATATCCTGAGGCAAAAATCCCAATTGCTTCCGATAATTGTAATTAAGTTGTTGGCTTTTGGGGATGGCTCTGTTTGTTCCCAGCATATAGGGGCAGTAGATATTAGACGTCCTTTTTCAGGAGTTAGCCATATAGCCTCATCCCATGTTTAATAAACATCAGGTAAAAAAACCATTAGATCTAGACCTATTTGCCTTATGTGTAGTGAAACAGTCATCGAACCGAGACAATGTATAATCAAAATTAAAAGTCACGTTATGTCCATAGTTAAAGTACAAGTGTTGCACCAGTCCATTTTAGGGTTGTTAGATGTCATCAGTTTAGGAAGAGGCATCACATATGATTGTTGTTGAATGTATTCGCAGACTTGGAGAAAGTCTTTTCCTTGAAGTGGAGATGTCCACCACAGGAAGCCTTCCACTCCACAGACCCAGCAGTTAGACCGATTATGAAATGCTGCGTAGGAGTGAGCCCAGGACAGGAAGGCATTGTCTTGAGGATTAAATGGCAGACTCAAGATTTTTGGAGTCAGCAGAAGTAGGCTCACATAGATTATCAGGCCCATCTGAAAAGTACAAAGTCAGAGCATAGAAAGTAAAGACATAAAATGAAGTCACTTAGTTTCAGTCATGGTGCCACCTCTTAATTCGAGTGTGATGTACCCACGAATCAATTCCTGGCACTTTGACAGCTCGGTTCCTGGCTCAAATAGAGGCTTGCTTGACTCAGAGGTTGGGTCAGGAGTCGTCTCCTGGAGTTCTGTTAATGCTTGTTGAAAAGCTTTTGGCTTGTCCAGACAGTCCCATTACAGAAGTGGATCAGGAAGAAAGTGGGCCAGAGGCTTCAATAAGCTCGGAATAAGTTGCCCCAGTGTCTCCAACTGGCCACCATTCGCCATCCTCCAATGGATACCATGGCCATGCAGTATCACATAGGAAGACCAGGTGTGTCTTCTTTAAGCCCTGGGGATCAAATCTATTCCAGTTTTTCAGGATACAGTTCAAAGCAGTGAGGCTGGAATTGTTAGCTCCCATCTTGTCCTGAAGAATCCCGGACAAGCCCCCCAAGATGAAAGGTTGTTGCTGAATCACGCAAAGAGGCCAGGATCCTTGGCCTCTGGAGGAGAAGAATTCAATCTGGGGCCAGAGACGAGGCTTGATCGCTCAGAGCTTTTGTGTAATAAAGTTTTATTAAAGTGTAAAGGAGATAGAGAAAGCTTCTGATATAGACATCAGAAGGGGGTAGAAAGAGTACCCCAAGATACGTTTTTAAAAATATAGGTTTCTTAAAACAGTGCCTGTCTCATCCTAAGTGGTCCATGAGCGTTCCACCCATGCTTCTGTTGGGGTGTCCCTTCCCCTACTGAGAAAGTGGGGGTGAAGGACAGAGACAAGCAGTGATGTGCTAGACCAGCTCGAGACAGTCAGCCACACACGCCTCTTCCCACCTCTGCATAGCATCACACTGATAACCTGCCACTGGACTCGGTGGGAATATTTACGTCATGGTGATCGGTTGAACTTTAGAATAACACATTAATTTGTAGTGTTATCAGTCAGTAAAAGTGGAGTTTGCTACATAGATACAGCAGAATAGATAGAAAGATCATTAAAGAGTCAAGGGTGAACTCTGCATTCTGAAACCTCTGCCTTCCAGTGCCACACCAAACCCTTCAGACTAAGCCTCTTGTCCACCGCCCCACAAGTGAATTAACAGACGTGTATTAAAGGCCAGATATAACCTCTACCCTGGATGGCTCAGGTTTACTTCTCTTAAGGATGCAGAAAGAAGTTAATAAGGAGATCCTTGGGGAAGAACCTGTGTCTTGTCTTTTCCAGCTTCTAAATGCTTCTTCTAGAATGCCCACATTCCTTGGTTTGTGGTCCCCAGTCAGCAGGACATCACCCCTTCTCTGACCCTCCTGCCTGCCTCTTTCACTTAGAACTCTTGTGATTTCATTAGCCCCAGTGGGATAATCCAGGATAATTTTCCCACTTCAAGGTCTTCACTTTAATCATAGGGTCCATGACTCAGATCTGGCTACCACCTTTTTCTATGTGGTGTGCGAGTTAAGGATATTTCCCCATGTTTAAATAGGTTGGAAAAAAAAAATCAGAGACTCCCCTGGTGTCTTGTGGTTAAGAGTCCACCTTCCAATGCAGGGAACATGGGTTCAATCCCTTGTCTGGGATCTAAGAGCCCACATGCCTCAGGGCAACTAAGCCCGTATACCACCGCTGGAGAAAGCCTGTGCACTGCAACAAAAGATTCAGCACAAACAACATTTAAAAATAAATAAAAAATTAATTAAAAAAAAAGTTTTAAAAAATCAAAAGAAGAACACATGAAAATGATATGAAATCCAAATTTCAGTGTTCAAAAATAAAGTTTCAGTAAAACACAGCCGTGCCCACCTGTTTGGGCATCATCTGTGGCTGCTTCAGTGTTAACCACAGCAGAATTGGCGGGCTGTGGCAGAGACTGGGTGGCCCACAAAACTGAAAATATTTACTTTCTGGCTTTTTGCAAAAGAAGTTTACTGATCCCTGTTATAGAGACGTGAATGCCATTTGTGGAGTTTGACTCTCATGTATAAGTCAGTGAACTGGGATGCATTATGACCTGTGCTGTTTTTAGGGAAGATGACAGTTCGTGGGGTGAAGTTTCACAGGTAAGAGAGAGAGGCAGGGAGTTGCCATTGTGGCCTGTGATACTATGCAAGTAAAAAGTAATTGGGCTTCACCTCCAGAAAAGGGGGGAGAGGAGGTGGGAAAGGTGACAGAGTCATTTGTTCATCAAGGTACATTTTTTTTCAGAAGTGAATTTCTGGAAATTTTTTTTGACCTTTATATTTTGTATTGGGGTATGACTGGTGAACAGCAGAGGGACACAGCCATACATACACATGTGTCCATTCTCCCCTGAACTCCCTTCCCATCCACATAACATTGAGCAGAGTTCCCTGTGCTGTACAGTAGGTCCTTGTTAGTTATCCATTTTAAATACAGCAGTGGGTACATGTCCCTCCCAAACTCCCTAAATATCCCTTCCCCCCACTCTTCCTCCTGGCAACCATAAGTCTATTCTCTAAGTATCATCAAGGTACATTTGTTGAGAGATTTCTGTGGGCTGGATGCAGTTCTGAGAGCTGAGGGATGTAAGATAGAAATTCCAGAGCTTGGCAGCTCTCTGGCTGGCTCAAACAATTGACATTGGTTATCTCAGAATTCTGGAGTCCAGAACTCGAACATCAAGGTGAACAAGGCTCCGCCCCCTTCGCGGGAGGTGGAAAAGGATCTTGTCCCGGTCTCTCTCCTGGTTTCTGCTAGTTCCTCAGCATGTGGTTGCATAACTCCAGTCTCCACACGGCATACTCCCTGTGTGCATGTTTCCATTTCAACAAACTTCTGCTTTTCTTTTTTTTTTTTTTTTAATTTAACTGTGCTAGGTCTTAGCATAAGCAATCTTTGTTGTGGCATGCATGCAAGATCTTTACTTGCAGTGTATGAGATCTAGTTCCCTGACGAGGGATTGAACCCAGGCCCCTAGCATTGGGAGCTTGGAGTCTTAACCACTAGATCACCAGGGAAGCCCTCATCTTGCTTCTGCTTGTACTCATTCATGTCCAAATCCTTACAAGTCCATGGACAGTAGCCTGCCACAATCCTCTGTCCATGGGATTCTCCAGGCAAGAATAACGGAGTGCATTGCCATTTCCTCCTCCAGGGGATCTTCCCAACACAGGGATCAAACTCATGTCTCCTGCATTGGCAGGCAGATTCTTTGCCATTGAGTCACTTGGGAAGCTCGAAGTCCCCATACATTTGTCGTTTTTATAAGGATACCAGCCATATTGGATTAGTGGCCTGCCCTACTCCAGCATGACCTCATTTTAACTTACCTAGTTACATCTGTAATGGCTATGGCTGAGCAAGGTCACAATCAGAGGCTGAGGGTTAGGACTCTGACATGTGAGTTTTGGGGAGATGCAACTCAACTCATAACCGTTTGGGGAAACACCCCTCTTCTCCCTTAATCTGCTTCTGCCCACAGCCCAGAAGGACTTTCTAGAGGTTTCTCTGTCCACTTCTGGCACTCCCTAGAGGGAGAATTGTCCATTGGGTGGTTCAGGGCCTGCTCCTTTTGTTCATGTCCCCAGGTGGGTGGGGCTGGTGGGGCTGCCAAGGCCACACTTGTGGGCATGGCTTCCCTTTGCCTGTCCAGCGATCCTGCTCTCTCTATCCCCATGGGAGTGACCTAGTCCACCACACAGCCTCATGCTCCAGCTCCTTGCTGTGTGGCTGTCCAGCGGGACATGTCATTCCAGGGCTGGTCTACAGATCCAGCCACATCATGTGTTCCTTATAGGGTTGCCTGAGTGGACAGCCTGGGGTCTGCTTTCAGGGTGAGAATCAGACCTAACCCCGCAGGATGTAACATGTAGATGATCAAGATTTACAAAACTAGAGGTGATCAGTGTTCAAGAACCCCATCAAGGAAAAGCCATTAAGAAGAAAGGACATTTTGGGGACTTCCCTGGTGGTCCAGTGGCTAAGACTCCCAATGCAGGGGGCCTGGGTTCGATTCGTGGTCAGGGAACTGGATCCCAAATGTTCTATGCCACAACTAAGCTGGTGAAGCCAAATAAACAAAAATAAATATTAAAAAAGAGAGAGAGAGAGAGAGAGAGGCAACACCAGGTCCATTTCTCTCTCAGTCTCTCTCCTTTAACTCCCCTTCCCCTTCCTCCTTTAAGCAAAAAGAAGACATTTTTTTCTTAAAACAAAGTTCACTTTATTACATTAGTTGTACATACTAAAAGAATATGAAATGCAGACTTTGTCTAAATTCTCTTGCTGACTCTCTTGAAGACAACGTCGCCCTTCGTCATGGTCTGAAAGCCAGAAAAGAAATCATGAAATGTTCATCTGATGTAGAATTATAAAGGATAGTTAAACCCCCAGTATGCTAATATATGCAGCAACTCAGAGACACCTCTGTTGTCTATAGGACCGGAGGAAGGATCGGCAATCTTTTCTAAAATCCCATGCCAAGTCTTTGTCACTTCCTCACATTCAGAGCTGTCCTGCCTTTTACAGAATTCCTTTCTACATCAGTGACTTAGAGCAAGACCAGTTCAATCCAATCCAATTTCTCAACATTTCATTGAACACTTCTTGCTCCTGCTCATTCTCTAACTTGTGTCTGACTCTTTGCGACCCCATGGACTGTAGCCTGCCAGGCTCCTCTGTCCACAGGATTCTCCAGGCAAGAATACTGGAGTGGCTTGCCATTTCCTTCTCCACAGGTGCCTTATTGGCATTCATTGCAAGATGGTAAGAAATGTACAAAGCCCCTCATCTGTAATGAGAGTGGCTCCTCCTAGGGTTGTGCAGTGTATCACCGTGGATATCAGTCTTGTGAGTAAGATCCAGTTCAGAGGAACCCCAGCTCTGCCATTTCCTGGCTGTATGCTGCCTCAGTTTCCACATTTAGGAAATTCAGCATTGGTGGGAAGATTTGAGAAAATGTGTGGAAACTGCCTGGGGCACAAAGGATGCTCAGGAAGCAGTAGGAGAGACTGACCACAGGAAATAGTCACTGCTCTTCATGTCTCCCCTGACCCCCGACTACCCACCTCCCCACCCAGCCCCAGGTACTAGGACCCCCAAGCTGAGAGTGCAGACTTACACTGGTAACAGTGTCACCATTGAATTCAGTCACAGACTTGATGCCCTTGAAAGTTGTCACCAGTTTATTATCACCTTCCTGCTGAACCACTGCCTGTAGGGGACA
This sequence comes from Bison bison bison, assembly GCF_000754665.1. Classification (NCBI taxonomy): domain Eukaryota; kingdom Metazoa; phylum Chordata; class Mammalia; order Artiodactyla; family Bovidae; genus Bison; species Bison bison. Next base: position 3,593,156 of record NW_011495040.1, read on the forward strand.
GAAGAAATAGCCTGTGAGGACGGGTCCCAGAGGGAGTAACTCTCTCACTAATGAGGTTGGCTCCCCGGCATGGGACTCTGCTTACAGCAACCAAACCCCCTTCCCTGGCTCTGAACAGAAGTGAGGTTATGTAAGAACTGAAGAAAACGGCAGGGCTTCTTTTGTCAGACTTTTCATTTATGGGCTGTGATCCAGGAGTCAGCATAGGATGGCTAAGTGGTCTCAAATCAAACACTAAAATAAAATCAAGTAACAATTCTCCAAGTTAATGGAGGGAGGAAGTAGATTCAAAACACTGGCCGTTTGGGAGAACACCTGTCTTGGTTTTGTGTTACATTATGTTATTCCTTCTAGCACCTTCATCTTTCCTCTTGTGGTCTCCTTTTCACACATCCAGGGAGAGGTAACAGAAACCCAGCAGGGAGCAGAAGATACTGGCCAAGTTTAAAATTTGCCTCCAAAATCGACAGCTGGAAAGGGCCATGACTGTTTGCCCCTTACTGTTGGCGGATAAGAGAGTTTCCCTTCTAAAATTTATCATAGGTTTCCTGATCTGTAATGTTTCATCTGGGGAAGCAGAAGTCAAGAGCCACTAGAAAAGGTTAAAAAAAAAAAAAAAAAAAAAGACCAATGGTTGTGCTGAGACAGATGCACAAAGTTTTCTGGGATCGGGGATGCTGGGGGAGAGGAGTGAGGACCTCTGCTCAGTGGTATCAGTGAGGCCAGTATTGGCATGTGGGGTTTGGGAGGGAGGAATAGAGACCCTTTGTGAGGGGCACCCCCTTGCCTGGATCTCCCTGCCACCGCCTGCACACCACTCACACATCCTACCTCCAGCTTGAATTGCATACCTTATCCACAGCCCAATAGAGGTGATGCTGGCTTACCCACTATCTTTGCTCTGGGAAGTGACTGTGTCCATTTCACAGATGAGGTAGCGAAGACCAGGAGTCACTGACCAACCTGCTAGGCTTGATCTGAAGGCCTCCCTGGAGCCTTAGTTCTCTGGTATAGCCAGCACCTCCTTCAGGAAGTCTCTCCCCATGACCACCAGCTCTAGGCTCAGCAAAGCCATTTCCTTAGGCTCAGGGATGAACTTAGGGCTCTGTTAAGGTTTTGCACTGACTCTCACTTATCTGTTTCTGGGCCTGGAAGATCTGAATCTTAGACTCCTGCTCCAGGTCTGGTTCCCCCATACCCTCCATACGGGACAGCTCAGATTCTCCTCTAGTCAAAGCTATGGTTTTTCCAGTAGTCATGTATGGATATTACAGTTGGACCATAAAGAAGGCTGAGTGACAAAGAATTGATGCTTTTGAACTGTGGTGCTGGAGAAGACTCTTGAGAGTCCCTTGGAGTGCAAGCAGATCAAACCAGTCAATCCTAAAGGAAATCAGTCCTGAATATTCACTGGAAGGACTGATGCCAAAGCTGAAGCTCCAATACTTTGGCCACCTGATGCGAAGAGCCAATTCTTTGGAAAAGACCCTGATGCTGGGAAAGATTGAAGGCAAGAGGAGAAGGGGGTGACAGAAGATGAGATGGTTGGATGGCATCACTGACTTCAAAGGACAAACTCGGGGAGATAGTGAAGGACTGGGAAGCCAGGTGTGCTGAAGTCCATGGGGTCACAAAGAGTTGGACGTGGCTGAGCAACTGAACAACAATAACAGATTCTCAGGCCAGAGTTCCTCCAGGAGGTCCCAGGAAACTGACACCTTTCCTAACAGCTTCTTAAGAGCTGGTTTATTCATTTATTTTTAATTGGAGGATAATTGCTTTATAATATTGTGTTTTTTGCTTGTGTGTTTAGTCGCTCAGTTGTGTCTGACTCTACAATACCATGGACTGTAGCCCGGCCAGCTCCTCTGTCCATGGGATTTCCCAGATATGAATACTGGAGTGGGTTGCCATTTCTTACTCTAGGGGATCTTCCTGACCCACGGATCGAACCTGCGTCTCCTATGTCCCCTGCATTGCAGGTGGATTCTTTATCCACTGAACCATGTGGAGACAATATTGTCTTGGTTTCTGCCATCTCACTCTCTTTCCACCCCAGCTGTGGGTTCAGAGATAGGGTCTCAGCAGTAGGAATTGTAAGCTGGGAGCCTTGAGGAAGGAAGTCTGGGTCCAGGCTCCAGGAAAAGTTCTGGAAGCAGAGGGTGGCTGGAGGGGGTGCCTCCTACCTTGATCTTCTCCCCAGTCATGAACTCCATCTCACACTCCTCCCCCAAGGTGAACTCATTCTGGATCACTTTGGAGCCAGCGGTGATGATGAACTTGAAGTGCTTCCCATTCTGCACGATTTCCGACACCCCCTTGATATCCTTCCCCTTCTGGATGACGTCATCGGGCATCCCTGGAGAGAAGCATTAAAGGCTTAGGGGTGGGCAGAAGTGGGAGTGGGGCATCCCTGGTGGCTCAGTCGGTAAAGAATCTGCCTGCAATGCAGGAGACCCAGGTTAGATCCCTGGGTTGGGAAGATCGCCTGTAGAAGGAAATGGTTACCCACCCCAGTATTCTTGCCTGGAGAGTCCCATGGACAGAGGAGCCTGGTGGCCTACAGTCCATGGGGGTGGAAAGAGTCGGACGTGACTGAGCCACTAAACAGCAGAGGTGGGACCTGCAAGCTGGCGGTCACAAGAGAAACCCTGTGGTGAGAAGCGGGAGGAAAGATCCCTGAGGCCTTGGCACTTCCTGGAGCCCTGTGAGCAAACTGAGCTTCAACCTCTGAAAGGGAAGGTCAGTGGCCTGACTTGGCCTGACCTCAGGTGCCCACTATCTTGCCAGTTTGGTTTGTTAAAAAAAGAAAAAATCACTTCTCAGCCCTGGGAGAGCTTTCCTCGTCTGAGCACCTGCTTCTTACTCACTCTCCCTCCTCCGTCCTCCCTGTTTAAAGCTCAGAGACTTTGCTCTTTGAGAGTAAGTATTTTTTTCCTCCACACTCAGGGTGACCATCAGCTTGTCTCCCAAGCCAGGTCCCTCCTGAGTGTGAAAGGGAAGCTCTTAAAAATTATGCCAGGATGGGAGGGAGATTCAAGAGGAAAGGGGTATACATACACTTATGGCTGATTCATGCTGATGTATGACAGAAACCAACACTACATTGTAAAGCAATTATCCTCCAATAAAAAATTAATTAATTAAAAAATTATTCAGGGGCAAGAGGCACACAGCAGGATCGTGCCTGGCAAGCCTATGCCCCCATCCCTGCTTCCACCTCTGCCATCAAGGCTTTTAAGGAAGATGGACCAGGAGTCCCTTCTCCGGGGACAGAGTGTGATGAATGTCAGAGTGTCTGTGCTGTCTTATGAACTGAGGCTCAGGAAAACCGGGTGCACTGACAGTGATGGGGAGGCTCCTGTTGCCAGGTGAGGGATGCAGGGACAAGAGGTGTTGTGTTGTGTTCTACAGGAGAAGATCCCAGCTCTCAGCCACCCCAAAAGGCTTCCTGTCTCTGCCTTTGCTCTCTTCCCCACCCTCTCCTGCTCAGCACTCTTCTTTGTCTCCCCACCCCATTTACTTCCTCCCCCTGGAACACAATCTCCTCCTCCAGCCCCCAGGGGACACCTTCTCATCTCCCAAGGCCCAAGGCTCACCTTCACTCCTACCAAGCCTTCCCCTGATACCCTCCCATGGCCTCCACATCCTCCTGTAAGTGACTCAGTGGGGTGGGTGGGTGACAGGGATTTAAAGTGGGGTCCCTGGGAACTAGTGCTGGCTTTATATCTCAACTCAGGTTGGGATTATGATCTGTGTGACCCCGGTTGGCATTAGTTGCTCTTTCAAGGCCTTCATTGCCTTGCCTGTAAAATGGGAAAAATAATAGTGCCGAGCTCAGAGTTTTTGGTGAGGACTCAACCTGGTGGCTCATACGGTAAAGAATCTGCCTGCAGTGTGGGAGACCTAGGTTCAGTCCCCGGGTCCAGAAGATCCCCTGCAGAAGGGAGTGGCAACCCACTCCAGTATTCTTGCCTGGAGAATTCCATGGACAGAGGAACCTGGTGGGCCACAGTCCATGGGGTTGAAAAGAGTTGGACACGACTGAGTGCGAGGAAGCTAACAGCAGGAAGTTGGCTGTCCGGGGCTTTAGCACGAGGCCTGGTACTGAGTCAACACTCAAGGCACATTAAGAGAGGCTGTGTTGCATTCATTTCTTCTCTTTTTTCTTTCTCTAAATTCTGACCTTGAAATGTGGCTCATTGTTATCTGCCTTTGTGGTATCTGCTCAGCACAGCACTCTGCTCAGCGTGTGGTTGGCCTTGAATCAAAGTTTGTTAGAAGAGTGGGGAAAGGAATGAATGAGTGAATGAACACGGTCACCCAGTGAGGTGGCCATGGAGGTGACTTCACTCTAGATCAGATCTTAGTTCAGTGCCATTTCCACTTCCCTAAGGCATAGTCTTGTCCAGGGAGGAATAGCCCAAAACTGCACAAGGAACCTGCAGAACATGATTCCAAATCTGTATGAAGCTTGAACTGCTCCTCCTGTCTGACTTCAGGACCCTGACTGGCCACCACCTGCAGGGCCAAGCCTTCATGGCCACGATCCCCAGCCTTGGCCCAGCACTCACCGACTGCCTTCATGAAGGCCTCATAGTTCTCCTGGGTCTGGACTTGGTATTTGCCGGAGAAGTTCATGGTGGCGGTGATCCAACAGCTCTTCTGGCAGGGCTGCCAGTGTGGGCTGGTGTGGGCTAATTTATAGGGGGCTCTTTCCTCTCCAAAAGTCGGTCACAAGTCATCAGCTGTCATCTCCTTTATGGCCAGGGTCAAACATTAACTCTTGAGAGCAATGGTCAACGATAAAAAAACAGGATGGGCCTGGCAGTGGATTGCTCCAATTCAGCAAACATTGGTGAGTGTCAATCAGGTGCAAAGCCCTCCAGCCCTGCAGCCTTTAAGACGCCCCTTTCCTGTGAAGTGTGTGTGTGTGTGTGTGTGTGTGCATACCTTCCTATTGTTGTTTAGTCGCTCAGTTGTTTCCGACTCTTTGTGACCCCATGGACTGTAGCCCACCAGCTTCCTCTGTCCATGGAATTTCCCAGGTAAGAATACTGAAATGGCTTGCCATTTCCTTCTCCAGGCAATCTTCCTAACCCAGGGATCAAATCCCTGTCTCCTGCATTGGCAGGCAGATTCTTTACCACTGAGCCACCAGAGAAGCCCATACATACCTATACACACAAACCTGCATGTGTGTGCATGTTCACATGTATGTATACCCATATACATGTAGGTGTGTGTGTGTGTTTGTGTGTGTGTGTGTTGGAGTCTAAATCTAGATGCTCCAAGAAAAATACCAAGGAATCCTTTCAGCCTCAAAATCTCACTTTAGTTATATAACCTTACGATCTCCTCCCATCTTTAAAAAAATAATTTTTAAAATTAATTTATTAGAGGGTAATTGCTTTATAATATTATGTTAGTTTACATACTGTACACTATGTTGCTGGACAACATCGTGAATCAGCTGTAAGTACACATATATCCCCTCTTTCTTAAGCCCAGCCCTCTAGGTCATCAGACAGCACTGAGCTGAGCTCCCTGTGCTGTACAGCAGCTTCCCATTAGCTAGCTATTTTGCACATGGTAGTGTATATATATATGTCAATGCTACTCTCTCAGTTCGTCCCCACTCTCCTTCCCCCACTATGTCCACAGTCTTCCCATCTTTATCGTCACACAAACTTAGTTTTTACAAACCTGTCATCAGCCCCTAGAGCTGCTTTGGGAATCCCTCCTTGATGCCCACAGGTGCACAGTATCCTTTCGGAAGTGTGAAAGGATACCTTTAAATCAGACATGTGGAAATTGAGATACATTTAATTAGCCAGAGACAAGTTAGGAGAAAGAAGAGGGTAGGACCTCCTGCATCAACAAAACCTATCAGGGTATCCATGCCTCCCTGTGGCTTTCACGGGGCTCCGTCTGCCTCTCTTTTCTTCTCCCCTTGGTCATCTTCTCTGTGAATCCTCTGGGCTCAGAGAACACGTTGCAAATATCTATATTCTCATTCCTACTGGAATTTTTTTCTCTAAGTCTTCTTTTCCACTGTACCTTTTCTTTGGTATTCCCAACACACAGGCACGTAGTCAACGTCCAGTGAATGATGAGTCAGCAAATAAAAACGGTCAGCGGACAATGAGGCCACGTTGTTTCTCGTTAAACAAAAACAAGAGATAGAATAGTCAGGTTGGTCCACCCTATCAAACCACTGAATCGTTGGGGCTGGGCAGCCAGGAGATTGGGGTGTGTGTGTGTGTGTGTGTGCCTAACAGATTTGCGCCTGGCTGAAAGTTTAGCATGGGCGGATGTGAATAGGGCTGGTACTGTGGACCCCAGGTCCAAGAGCCAGTGACAGTCTTCCCACCCCTGTCGGTCTCTCTCCTTTCTCTGCAGTTCTGGTCTGCCATTCCAGCTCGAGTCTGAGCGGATGGTAGGAGATTCCAGGCAGAGCTTTCTCTGTTTGCTGGATAGTTCTCTCCCCTGCTGGGGGATCTTATCTGGTCCTACATGTAGCACAGTCACCAAGGTGCTCACTTTCTCATCCGCCAAACTGGCAGCCCTCCCCACCAGAAATCTGCACCCCAGAACTTGCTGGGCTGCTGGGCCATCTGCTCTGCAAGCCTAGAAAGCCCTCAGGTTCTGACTGTGCCTGAGGTAGGGGACCCGTGAGTAGCTGAGGACTCATGACAGGGGACACCGGTGCCCCAGAGCAAGACTAACAGGGTGTGTCAGCCCACAGTAGAGGTGCGTTCCCTTCTCTCCAGCCCTCTCACAATACTTTCCCAAACTTCCAGAGTTCAGACTTGTTGATCCAGCAGAGTACCTTAGAAGTCCACGTGCTCATGCCAGAGCCTGGCTCTGGCTTTCCTGGCAGGTGCACTAGCATACATCCTGCCACGGGGAGATCACTACCTGCCGAGCAGTGTGGGCAGAGGGTAGTGGCTGATGTGCCCGAGGATCTGGCACCAGTAAACCTTTTCCTCCAAGTGCAGAGGCGGGCTCTGCTCTGCCCTCCCTCTAACAGTGCCTGGGACACAATGCGCTTCCCAGGCCACAAGTCAGGATGGTCCCTGGAGCACATTAAGCATGAGACGTGTATGTTGAGAACTCACAGCCATTTTTAGTTACCACGAATGCCATGGCACTGGGATGGAAGTGGGGAAAATGGCCCAGAGAGGATGACGGCACAGCCTCCTCTTGTCTTGTTCTGAACCTTAATTGTGTGAGTCACTTAGTTGTATCCAACCCTTTGCTACCCTATGGACTGTAGCCCACCAGGCTCCTCTGTTCATGGAATCCTCCAGGCAAAAATACTGGAGTGGGTTGCCATGTCCTCCTCCAGGGAATCTTTCCAACCTGACCCAGGGACAGAACCCAGGTCTCCTGCGCTACAGGCAGATTCTTTACCATCTGAGCCACCAGGGAAACCTTAGGTCCCTTTAAATATGTCTCCTTGTACTGAGGGTCTCCACCAGGTGGGACGATGATTTTTTTGGGGGATGGGATATGTAAGGAAGTAAATGGAGAAGGGCATGGCAACCCAGTCCAGTATTCTTGCCTGGAGAATCCCATAGGCAGAGGAGCCTGATGCCCTACAGTCCATGGGGTCTCAAAGAGCTGGACACGACTGAAGCAACTGAACACACACAAAGAAGTAAAATCCATTATCTTAAGAACTGGAATCAGAATTTGTCTCAGAGAGGAAACTCGTGTGTGTGTGTGTGTGTGTGTAAGAGAGAGGAAATGATCAGATAAGCTGCTTGGGAGAGAGAGCGAGGGAGCTGGGGAGGTGTTCAGTAAGGCTGAGATGATGAAGCAGGGCTGTGCTGATCAGGAGATGGAGAGAGAGACACTGGTTCCATCTTCTTTCTCTCTCCCGGATGGTTGGAGAGAGGATGGAGCAGGGCAGCATGCCGAAAGGAGAGGGGCCAGCAAGAGGGTATGGGGTGACAGGTCACTAAGGCACCCCCAGGCACAGGGAGGTTTCTAGGAGGACTGATGTTGAATCTGAAGCTGCTTGTTTGCTGCCAAGTGAATCCCCATCCATCTTTCTTTAATTATCTCCCCAGCTACCTCCATGTTTCAGTAAAGTATAATTCTTGCATCAGTAGATGTGCAAGAGGAAAATGATGAGGGGCTGAGCTTCACTTCTGGGTTGATGTGATGGAGCCGAGACAGCACAGTGAAACCAAGAAGTACTGAGAACAGTACCTGGTACTGAAAACGGTACCAGGAAGACCAGTGGCCAGGGGATGCATTCCCTCAGGGATCTCCCTGAGGGAGATCTTAGGTTGGGTTTAGGAGAAATTCAAGCTAATTTTGTTCAAACCCCAGAGGACCATCCAATCTCTGCTGGCATCTGGGTTACATAGGCTATTGTTGTTTAGTTGCTCAGTCATACTTGACCCTCTGCAACCCCGGGGACTGTAGCCCACCAAACTCCTCTCTTCATGGGGTTCTCCAGGCAAGAGTACTGGAGTGGGTTGCCATTTCCTTCTCCCCGGGATCTTCCCAACTCAGGAATCAAACCCTAATCTCCTGCATTGGCAGGCAGATTCTTTACCACCGAGCCATCAGGAAAGCGCATGGAGGCTAATGCCCACAGGCTGACAGCTGGCATGTGTCTGTCTAATGACTGTACGGTGGTTGAGCCTTGGGCTAAATTCATTTATACCTGAGACCTCCTCCCACCTCAAAACTCTCCCTGCTCTATCTGCGAGGATCACTGGCAGTGGCCTGGACACACCACACTCTAGTATGCAGTCATGCCTGCCTAACACCTCTTCTTGGGTAAAGGGATACCGGACATAAATTCCACATCTGGACTCTCTCCCCTTGACCATGAATGTCAAATGCCACACCCACAGTGCTGCTCAGTGGGCCCCAAGGTGGAGAGGGGGACAGAGCATCATAAAAGTTTCTTCATAGGGCAGGACAGTATCAGTCCCAGAGACCTATCAGGAAGCCTGGATTGGCTACCTTTTCTAGTGTCTGAGGGAGAGCAGTGCCTAAGAACCAACTCCCTGCAACCCTTCCACCTGCCCTGCATTCCCTGCCTCCCCATCCAGGCAGCACTGAGCGTGACCGGCTCAGAGACTGGGCAAGGGGCTGGCCTAGCTGCTGGAGACCCTACAGCCTCCACACAAAGGGACAGCCTGACAGAGGCATGTGGACCAAGACTACAGATATGAAGCAAGGACTTCTTCCCTCTCCCAGACCCAAGACAGGGAGACTCTCAGGCAGCCCTTGATAGCCTGCTCTTGGCTAGACTGTATGTGTGTGTGTGTGTCTTGAAGCCACAGAGATTAGTAGCCACTGCAATATTTAACACTTGTAAATGGTTTTCCATAAAATCAAAAAGGGTAATGACATTTCTCGCCCACGAGCTAAGTAAACACAAGAGGAGATAAGTCCAATTGCAATGACAAAGTTCAAGTGGCTTCCAAGAAGAAAAAAAAAAAAGACTCCTGTTTCACAGGCTCAGCTTCTGATTTTTGTCCACTCAGAGACTGCAGCCCGCTCCGAGCCCCACCAGACAGTCTTTCTCTTTACTTTCCCTACTAGGTGAGCAGTGTGGAGGCATGGGAGCAGGGACAGCCTCTTGGTAGCCAGAATATGACCGCCATTCATTTGAGGCCAGGCTGCTCTGCACTTGGATCTGACCCCAGGACGCCTGCAGCTCCAGGTTGCCCAATTTCCTGGGTGTTTTGGGAGATGCCACATGAGCCATACTTCTTTAGAGGCAGGGCTGCAGGAGGGGAAGGACTTGAGTTTGGGTCTAGGGCTCCTGCTAACAGATGTGTGACCCTGAACAAAAGCACTGAGCTTCTCTGGGGCTCCACTTACTTATCTGTTGAATGATCCTGACTGTCTCCTGAAAACACGTTGTCAACCTGTGTCACCTTCAGGAATGTGAAGGTCCTATCAGAGGCGGGGGTCACAGCACTTTGCATCTGCTTCTGCTGTGTGCCCAGAGGTATCTCAGCTCAAGCCCAACTGTTATGTTGATCTGACTTGAGGACAGGGCTTCCCAGGTGATTCAGTGTTAAAGAATCCCTGCTGCCAATGCAGGAGACGATGAAAGTTTGATCCCTGAGTCTGGAAGATCCCCTGGAGGAGGACATGACAACCCATTCCAGTATTCTTCCCTGGGAAATCCCATAGACAGAGGAGCCTGGTGGGCTGGTTATAGTCCATGGGGTTGCAAAGAGTTGGATGTGACTGAGCATACACACACACACAAAACTTGAGGACAAGTTTCCTTCCCATCTCCCTGGGCCAGTGGGTAATGTCTCTAGGTGCTCCAGGCTCAGCTCACTGCTTACTGCTCCAACTTTCAGTTCCTACAGAGCTCCTGGCATCAAGGGATTTTTCTTTCTTTTCTTGTAACCTCAGCCGTACATCGGAAACACTGTTATGGTTCAAGCGGCAGGTTCATCCTGAGGGAAGACTTCGTATCAGCTTGGTTGGCCATGTCATCACTCCTGCAAGTCTCTTCTTTCTGTCACGTGCTATTTCAGATCCTTTGGGTGGGATTTCAGGATGTACATCCTTCTGCAAAAATGTTTAAAACACCTTCGTAAGCCTTGCTGATCATATTCTATTCTGTCTCTTCAATCATTGTAAACTCCTTAAAGAATCTCATCCTATGACTTCCCTGGTGGTCCAGTGGTTAAGAACCCACCTTGCAATTCAGGGGACGCGGATCCCATCCTTGGCTAGGAAACTAAGATCCCATATGCTGAGGAACAACTAAGCCCATGCACCACAAGCAGAGAAACCCCATGTGCTGCAATTAATGAAACCCACATTCTCTAGTGCTGTCACGACACAACTAGAGGGCCCACGAGCTGCAACGACTGAGCCTGTGAGCCACAGCTAGAGAGTCTGTGCGCTGCAATGGAAGATCCTACAGGCCACAGCTAAGACCTGATGCAGTCCAGTAAATGACATGTAACGTAAATAAATGTTAAAAAAAGAATGCCCTCCTATAACAACTGTCCAGTACCTAGAATGGGAACCACTCAACACCCTTGGCCTTTTAGAGGTCTTGCCTGCTTGAAGAAGTCACTAGGGGGGCACAAGGGCAAATATGCCAAACAAAAATTGTGGGTGGTAGTTTGCCCTGTAAGAGAAATCACACTTACACAGACTATACTGAAAAATATATTCAATAAAATTTCCTTTTCTACAATAACCTTTTGGACTATCCCTATGATAAAAAGTGAGTCCTTCCTGTGATTCACTTTGGGCCCACAGTGAGTTTACTGTGATGCAGTAAAGCAGAAAGTGTTGTGAATTACATGGGAGGCAGTAGCACTAACTTGAGGGCTGATGTAACAAGGAAGAACTTGAAACTTATCTGCAAGGCTGGTTTGTAAAGCTCCTGTGTAGGCTGTAAAAGCTAATAGTGTTTGCTTGCCCTGTGTCCCTGTGTCCTTGTGGCCCTTGCCCTCTGAGTGTTGGAAGCTTCCAGCTGGCTTCAAAGTCAGTCAGCCTGACACTTCAAAAAGAAAGCTCTCCCCAGGCAACCCTTGACCAACTTAGCACCCCCACCCTTCAGCCCTGCATTCTCTGTGTCTTTGGGCCGTGAATCATCAGCCATTTAGAGTCAGGATGGTCACTCTGCTGACACTGCTCAAGGCTCAGCTCTACAGTCCCTCTGCATGTAGCCCTCCTGGGGGGCTCAGCTCCTCTAGATCGACAACTTCTTTCGTGATTTCTATTCAGTTCCATGAATTCTATGACATTAACAGCGATAAAATGCACCTTCCACTAATTGATTAAGGACATGCTTTCTCTGTGAATGGACCTAGAACCTGTCATACAGAGTGGAGTAAGTCAGGAAGAGAAAAACAAATATTGTATATTAACACATGCATGTGGAATCTAGAAAAATGGTACAGATGACCTATTTGCAAAGCTGAAACAGAGACACAGACATAGAGAAGAAATGTGTGGACACCAAGGAGAGGTGGGATAAAATGGGAGATTGGGACTAACATATATACACTACTGTGTATAAAATAAATAACTAACGAGAACCTACTGTATAGCACAGGGAACTCAGCACAGTGCTCTGTGGTGACCTAAATGGGAAGGAAATCCAAAAAAGAGGAGATATGTTTCTAAATATGGCTGATTCACTTTGCAATACAGTAGAAACTAACACAACATTGTAAAGCAACCATATCCCAATTAAAAAAATGAAAATTATTACTGTATCTTCAAAACGATACTCTAGGGTAAGCATTATTATTCCCATTTTCAGATGAGAGAACTAAGGTGAGAAGCAGTTAGTAACGGCTACCCAAATAGGAAGCTGCCAAATAGCAGCATGAACCCCATGTGCTTGACCCCTAAAGCTTGTCTTTGACTTTTCTTATTTCCATATTGTGATTCTTTGAACTTTTTCTTTTGTATTAGGGTATAGCCAACTGACAGTGTCGGGGTACTTCTAGATGCACAGCGAAGGGACTCAGCCTTACACATACACGTATCCCTTCTCAAATCCCCCTCAATACTGTAATTTTAAAAGGAGTATCTTGGTTAATCCCCCCCAGAATTCTTCTAAACCAGAGATTAGCATTGCACTTTCCATGGAACATGAGTCTAGAAAATGTTGATAAGACAACAGGCTAGGTGCTATTGACCTCTTGAGTCACTGATGGCTGGGTTACCGTCGGTTTAGAAATGCCCTATTACTCTAGACCAAATAACCAGACAGTCCATGTGCATGAAGCAAGATTTTGAAGAAATGAAAGGTCCTGAGGTTACTGCTGAGCCTTTGTTCAGAAGAGGTGCCCTGCAAAGCGTATTTTATTGAATGTTAATTCTTCAAAGTTAGGGTCTGCTGCTCTTCCTGTATTGGATTTACTGGGATATTTCCCTTGGGCCACTCTGTAAGCACTCATCTTGTGCTCTGTGGCGATCGTGTGCACCACTCTGCTCCCTCCTCCGGGGCAGCCTTTATCCAGCCTCAGATACCACAGAAGCCACAGGCATCAGATAACTCATCTACTTCTTGACTATTCACCCAACAAGTGACATGCTGACCTACTCTATGAAGTTCCTGCACAGGTTATATTTTGAATCTACAAAGGAATTCACTGCAAGGGGAGTGTGAAAGAGGTCAAAGCTGCCCTTTGACTAGCGTGAAGTTTAAATGATACTTCAGAATGTTGGGATTCCCTGGTGGCTCAGAGGGTAAAGCCTCTGCCCGCAATGCGGGAGACACGGGTTCGATCCCTGGGTCGGGAAGATCCCCTGGAGCGGGAAAAGGCAACCCATTCCAGTATTCTTGCTTGGAGAATCCCATGGACAGAGGAGCCTGGCGGGCTACAGTCCACGGGGTTGCAAAGAGTCGGACACGACTGAGCGACTTCACTTTCACTTCAGAATGTAGGGGATGATTAAATTAAGAATGAGAAGGAATTTTCTGCTCAGGGAAGGAATCAAGATAGTTTCATGAATGGAGAACAAAGCATGCAAAGATGTGACAAAATATGCTGTTGCTGAAGAAAGGCATATGGTTTGGGGGGAAGGACAGAGAAGAAGATGGAAGAGTTTATAGGAGAACCAGAGACAGGAGCTGGGGAGGGAGGCTACAACCAGATGGTGACATGGAGGCTACACTGTAGCCTCTAGACTATAGTTTCCCAGAATGGGGTGTATATCAGCACAAGATATGATTTAAGATGATATACAGGGCTTCCCCAGTGGCTCAGTGGTAAATAATCCACCTGCCAATGCAAGAGTCATGGGTTTGATTCCTGCTTGGGGAAGATCCTGCATGCTGCAGAGAGCAACTAAACCCATGTACCAGAACTACTGAACCTGTGCTCTAGAGCCTGGAAGCCGCAACTACTGAAGCCTGAGCACCCTAGAGCCTGTGCTCCACCCCAGAGAAGTGACCACAATGAGAAGACTGAGCACAGTAACTAAAGAGTAGCCCCCACTCACCGCAACTAGAGAAAAGCCCGTGCAACAACGAAGACCCCAAACAGCCAAAAACATAAGTAACTGACTAAATAAATAAATTTTCCCCAAAAAGATGGGAGATAGATGAACAACTTAAATATTAATAGTTCTGCACTTAGTCTAACATATATTAGACAGACATACACCAACGTACAACCTCATGGATATTATGGCTTTAGATAAGGTCAATTTGCTTCTTTTTAAAAAGGGGTCACTTAGAGAAAAATAGTATATAACTAATAGTACAGGAGTCCAGTATGGAAAACAGACATTACCCTAGGTATTTCAAATGCAGGAATTGAATACAGGATATTGGTTACCAAGGTGTTGGAGGAGCTGTAAGAGCAAAAGGAAGAAGGGGGTTCGAAGCTGGTGATGCCCCTGGGCTGGAACCCAGAGATCTAAACTTGCCTCTACGGTGTTGGAGGTTGTTGGCACCTTCAATTCTGGATCCACCTTGACCTGGCTGCTGGAATCTAGAGCCACTGTACTCCTACTGCCACAATAACAGCCATGAGAACTTCAAATAAGGAAGATTGCCTCTTCCTTCTGATGTCCAATTGCCTTCTGGTTGGATGATTGGCATACCCTACATCCTAACAGAAAAGCAGCTGGCAAAGGAGTTCAGAAAATATAATTTGTAGATTCCAGTCCCCAAAACACAGAGCAGAGTGGTGAATCGAGGGGAAGGGGCTGAGAGACACAAATTAAGAACTGGCACAAGAACACAGGGAAATGGGACAAAAAGATGGGAAATTGATATGCTAGTGAAAAAATTTACGATATTGCTGTGCTAGGTGATGGGAAGTCAGCCAAAGTTCTTAAGCAGAGGAATGATAATCAGATTTGTGATTTTGATAGAGCACCCTTAGATAGTATGAAAGATGGGTTGGATGGAGAGAGAATTTGAGGTGGATAAGTAGATTAGGAAACTCCTGTGAAATTCTCGCAGGAGAGGATGAAGATCTAAATGTGGGAAGAGGTGAGTGGGTATGAATTGGAGAGCTATTGTGTGATTGTAACTGAGAGCATTTGGGGATCCATCTCAGATGGTAAAGAAGCTGCTTGAAATGCAGGAGACCCGGGTTCCATTACTGGGTCAGGAAGATCCCATGCAGAAGGAAATCGCTACCCACTCCAGTATTCTTGCCTGGAAAATCCCATGGACAGAGGAGCCTGGTGGGCTACAGTCCATGGGGTCAGAAAGAGTTGGACATGACTGAATGACTAACACTTTTGCTTTTTCACTTTTATAGGTGGGTGGGAAGGTATGGGAAGAATTGAAGATGCTCCTGAAAGCTGCAGCCTGGGTTACCATGGTGATGTTAACACCATCCATCTGCTCAGGTGGGAGATGTAGGGAGATGCTGAGTCCTGCTTCAAGGCCACAGGTGCGAGGTCTTGTACCAAGGCCACAGAAGTGGAGCCCAGAACCAAGGTCACCTGTGAAGTTGACTTAACCCCTTTGCAAACATTTCCAAAAGCCCCCATGATCATCACCAGCAGGCTTCCTGACCCCAAATTAGGTAAAAATACCCACTCCAGTGATCACCCTATAGTGTCTTAGTCTTAGTCGCTCAGTCACGTCTGACTCTTTGCAATCCCATTGACTATAGCTCACCAGGCTCCTCTGTCCATGGGATTATCCAGGTAAGAATATTGGAGAAGGTGGCCATTCCCTTCTTCAGGGGATTTTCCCAACCCAGGGATTGAACTTAGGTCTCCCACATTGCAGGCAGATTCTTTACCATCTGAGCCACCAAGGAAGCCCTGACCAATCTCCTAATGCCAACCTTCCAGCAGGAATTTTCTGTCTTGAGGGCATAACAATTGGCTACTAAACCATGAGAACCATTGACTCGCCCTGGTCTGTCAGAAGTTTGGCCCATTGCACTTGCAGTGCTCACATTATCACTGCTCTTTGTTCTTAATAAACTCACTCCCTTCTGAAATGCTCTGTGTCTGGCAATTCTTTTCCAACCGCGTTAGGACTGCCTCTACCAAAGAAAATCATCTGAAGACAATCTTCCCCCCCTTTTCCCTTTCTGCTCCTCCTAGCTGGAAGTATTTCCTTCTCACTCTAGACTCCAGTTGCTGCCCCTCTCTCACTGTTTATACAACTCTATTTTACAACCTCTCCTGGTTTTATGCCTTCTCCTCCCTCCGATGCAAGGTGCTTGATAATAGGGTACAAGCATTCATCCTTGTCTCTGCTACTGGGCTTTCATAGTCTCTGGCACAGGGTCAGGATCAGTAAATGTTTGATGAAAATAGCAGTAGCTGTAATAATGTAATGAAGCTATTTGTGTATTTGGGAGCTCTCCCTTCTCTGCTCTCCACTCAGCTTCAGTTCCTAGTAGGTTGTTTGTACATAGTCCAATGTCCATGATGCCCTTAAAATCCCAAGGGCAAAATCCAGCATCTATGTCAACAGCTCAACAGAAACAGTCAAAGCAGATGAAAGTTGTTTAGCAGAATTCCTTCAGGCTGCCTTGTCACTTGACCCCTGTGCCAGGCTCCCCTTCCTGATGGATTCTCTGGTTTTGTATATGTATCATGGGCTCAGCAAATTCTGATTAAACTTTAAAATGTAGTCCCCACTTATTTCAAGGGTCTGTGACCTGGAATATCCTTAACCCTAAAGCTTGAACTTGCTTGGTTCATGAATGAACATCCTCCACATTGATATTCTCTTTGTAGTGTTATTTAATACAATTTTCCCCAAACAGAGCTGGGGAAAGGATAACTAAAATATCCACCAATGAAGGATTGTTTACATAGATCATAGTCCATGAACAAGAATGAATGCGTCCTGTTTTGAAAATATTTCCAAAGATGTATTACTAAGGTAATAAAAGGTGGTTGTTTAGTCACTAAGTTGTGTCCAACTCTTTTGCGACCCCATGGACTGTAGCCTGCTAAGCTCCTCTGTCCATGGGATTTTCCAGGCAAGAATACCAGAGTGGGTTGCCATGTCCTCCTGCAGGGGATCTTCCTGCCTGAGAGAATCTTCCTAATGCAGGGATTGAACCAGAGTGTCATGCATTGCAGATTCCACTGAGCCACTGGGGAAGCCCCAATAAAAGGTAGTTATAGAAAAAAGTGCATAATATGATTTCATTTAAAATTTTAAAACCCAATAACCATGATCATAGGTGTACATACACCCACGTGTATGTGGAGAAAGTCTGGAAGGAAGTGTTTATCCCAGACAGTTCATAGGTGTGACCTGTGAAGAGAACAGTGGGAAGGGAAAGAGTCGTGGGAAGGGAAAGAGTCGTGGAAAAGTACTGTTTACTTGCTTTTATTTGATTTTTTCCCCACAATGTATTTGTTTGGTAAATAATTAATTAACTGATTAAAATGAGGCAGTCATTGCCATGTGAGAAATACTCAGCGCAGTCTCTCCTTCTGCTAAATCAGGACTTCCTGGCTGCTTCCTGTGGTGATGAGAACAACTGGGACCAGTCAACTCCCAGATCTAGACCATGGTCCTAGACTCAAAATTGCAGGGCCACCCTGTTCCTTTAGCATGCCCTTGACTATTACAGCTATTCACTACACAAGGCTAATACTGAACATTCACTGCTACTGGCTCATTTATATGAATTATCCCATTTATTCAATATGTTAAAACCTACTTTAGAAAGAGCACTGTGAGGAATAAAGAAACTTACTCAAGCTCTCCCAGGTGAGACATACAGAAGCCAGGATTCAAAACCATGGATCCGTCCCTGCCAAGGGAAGAGTCTGGACCATCTCTATCAATGACATAAGTTCGAGATGAGAAGTCAGACTCCATCAGATTTCCCAAGTGCATCAAGAAGCACAGGGATTGATATTCACCAAATGCATAGGAATCATGTATAGAAACCAGGGCAGATGGGTTCATTAATGTGAGAACCGTTCTGATCTCCTTATAGATACTGGACCTAGGACTGACTCCACTTAGGAGGAACCACTGTCATGCCTTCGTCAGTATGCTTCCCACAAATGTACAAAAATTGGGATGGCTTCACAATAGATGGAATCTCACCAAATGGTCTGTAGTGTTTTTGGGGCTGCCAAGAAAGATCTCAAAGAGCTGTAAGTTCCAAAAAGTTCTGTTCGGTTCAGTTGCTCAGTTGTGTCCGATTCTTTGAGACCCCATGAACCGCAGCACACCAAGCCTCCCTGTCCATCACCAACTCCCGGAGTCCACCCAAACCCATGTCCATTGAGTTGGCGATGCCATCCAACCATCTCATCCTCTGTCATCCCCTTCTCCTCCTGCCCTCAATCTTTCCCAGCATCAGGGTCTTTTCTAATGAATCAGCTCTTCGCATCAAAGTAACCCTGAGCTATTCTGTAGACCCACCAATAGGTGTGGGAATACCCAAGGTTCCATTCAGTCTGAAGCTAAAGGGAAAATCTTGGGACTCCTTCAATAATCACCTCTCCCCTCGTGCTTCAAACTCTGGTTGGGTTATTAAAATTTTGAGTATTGTGCCATATGTGGAATAGATAGCCAGTGGGAATTTGCTGTACGACTCAGGGAGCTCAAACCAGTGCTCAGTAACAACCTAAAGGGGTGGGATGGAGTGTGAGGTAGGAGGGAGGATCAAGAGGGAGGGGACATATGTGTACCTATGTGTGATTCATGTTGAAAAATAGCAGAAACCAACACAATATTGTAAAGCAAGTATCCTCAGTTAAAAGAATAAACAAAGAAAGAGAAAACATATTTTTTTGAGTATTGTGGACTTTAGATTAAGCAGTAAAGTTTCCACAAAAAGCAAAATTCTTACTTTTAGTCTACTGAACTATGATTGGGAGGATTTCAACTTTCAGGAAATAATAACCATAGTGTTAAATCAGAGGTACAATGATAAAACCAGATATGAAACTTCTGGGTTTGTAATGACACTTCTATTTCTGTTTTCTTTTGTTTATTATTAGTAAGTTTCTTGAGGACCAGGAGTATATGTTTATGTGCGTCTTTGGAACTTAACAAAGTTGCTGAGAGTAGAAGCCACTCAGGACATGCCTGTTGAATGGCTGAGTGAACAGATAAGAACAAAACAAATGCTAAAAATTTTGCCTGCCAGTGGCAGCTCTTTCTAGCATTTGCAGCCTGATGAATCCTTAATTATACAGGATAAAGGAATAAACTGTGCCTTGAGTGAATATGAGAGAGGCTTGGCATCTGTTTAGTAATATCCTTATAAGCATTTCATAGAAACTGTAAAGCTCACTAACCTTTGGAAAAAGTTGGGGGCTTCCCTGGTGGCTCTGTGGTTAAGAATCCGCCCACCAATGCAGGGGACACAGGTTTGATCCCTTATCCGGGAAGATCTCCCATGTGCCTTGGGGCAAGTAAGACTGAAGCCCAAGTGCCCTAGAGACTAAGCCCGCACTCTGTAACTAGAGAGTAGCCCCTGCTTGTCGAAACTAGAGAAAGCCCACAAG
The DNA here is from genome assembly GCF_000754665.1 of Bison bison bison. NCBI lineage: Eukaryota > Metazoa > Chordata > Mammalia > Artiodactyla > Bovidae > Bison > Bison bison. The sequence goes on from NW_011495040.1 coordinate 3,612,593, forward strand.
GAGCAATGAAGACCCAATGCAAGCAAAACTAAAATACGTTAATTTAAAAAAATCTTTAGAAAAAAAAGGAAATAGTCAGGGAAGACTACCGTTCCATGATGCAGACAGAGCTCACAAAATGTACATTGTCCACTGAAAGCAGGAGTAAGACCAGTCCCCCATCTGCTGATAGGTATGTGTGTTGGGGTTGTGGGGTGCATTTTATATCACAAGTCCAGCTCGGACCCAAATCTCTCCTTTGACCAAACTTTTGACAATTTGGTTAAATTTCAACTAATTATTAATATTTGACAGACCCACTTCTCGTAACTTAGGGCATCGGAGTCTGTCCTCCTTCCTTGGCTGTCTTTGCTGAAAATAGCTCTGATGTGAACTGTTCTCCAAGGTCAGTGCAAAGCTTTCCAAGAAAACCCTGGTGTCCAGAGAAACGGCAGGATTAGCTGTGAAAAGTGGATTCAAACCTTTTCTTTTTCCTCATAAATATGTATGGGTCAAGGTGGGACTTGTCAGTGTCTCAGACCATTCACTTGACTCCTTTTCCAAGTAGGTTCATCAGACAGACTCTTGATTCTTTTCATTATAGTTGGGGAGCCCAGTTCAAAGAAACTCCAAATTTCTGAAGGCTAGAATAAAACGCCAAATGTTATTCTGCACAGCTCAGCTTACAAAGACCTACTCATTCCAACAACCCGTTGGGCAGACACGGTTTACACTATCACTCCCATTTCTCCAGAGAGAAAACTGAGACTCAGAGAGGGAAAGCATCTTGCCTGAGGCCACACAGCAAGGAAACAGCCGAGAAGGCAGGCCTTCTGAGAGTGATCCTCAAACTGTCTGCACTGTGCCAGGGGTGCCTCCCTTCACACCTTCATTCTAAATGCAAAGCAAGGTTTGGATTTCTGTTATTTCATTAGTGAAGCTCTCCTGGGAAAGGTTCTGTGGATGAGATGGGATGTGGTGGCTGGAGGTCCCCCAAGTATCTTGGGGATCTCTCCAGGGGGCTCCCTTTCCCATTTCTCCCTCCCTTTTGGAAAACCTTCTACTAGACCTTCAAGTTGCCCACTATATTGTCTATTCAAGTCTATCAGTGGTCATACATCCTGGCATCCAGAGACCCCTCTGGCACTCAAGTGGGCATAATAAGACTCCAACTGTCATGTACGGTTTATTGCCGTCAATCATCTTCAGTGACTCTTGGGGAGGAGGGGTCCTGGCCTCTACTCTCAATCTCTTCAATGGGCATATGAAATTGTTACCCAACCAAAACTTAGGTCCACTTGCCTGAGTGCAGTAAAGCCAATCTACTGACACTGGGTCGTGGTTAAGGAAAGTGCAGCGTTTACTGTAAGGTGTCATCAATGAGTCTGGGACAGTTAATGCTCAAAAGGCCTGAAATCCCCAATAGGTTTCAGCAAAGCATTTTTTTTTAACTTAAAAAAAATAATTTGCTTATTTTTATTTTTTGGCCATGCTGTGCAGCATGTGGGATCTTAGTTCCCTGACCAGGGATCGAATGATGTCCCTTGCACTGGAAGTGCAGACTGCCAGGGAAGTTCCTTTTTTAACTTTTTATTTTGTATTAGAGTGTAGTTGATCAACAATATTGTGTTAGTTTCAGATGTACAGCAAAATGATTCAGTTATACATATACATTATCTATTCTTTTTAAAATTCTTTTCCCATTTAGGTTGTTGCATAATATTGAACAAAGTTCCTTACGCTATACAGTAAATCCTTGTTGGTTAAAAATGCAGCAAAGCGGTCTTCCCTGGTGGCTCAGTGGTAGAGAATCTGCTGCCAATGCAGGAGATACCGGTTCAGTCCCTGGTCCAGGAAGATTCCACGTGCTGTGGAACAACTAAGCCCGTGTGCCCAGGTATTGAGCCCGTGCTTTAGAGTCCGTGAGCCACAGCTACTGAAGCCCATGCACCCTACAGCCTGTGCTGCATGACAAGAGAATCCACTGCAATGAAAAGCCTAGGCACCACAGCTATAGAGTAGCCCCCACTCGCCTCAACTAGAAAAAAGCATAAGCAGCAACAAAGACCAGCACAGCCAAAGATAAATAAATACATAAATAAAAATTATTTTAAAATGCAGCAAAGCATTTTTAAAGGCAAGGTAAGGGAGGACAGTCACAGTGTGTGTGGTCAGCTGGTGCACAGTTCTGATTGGTTGATGGGGGGCGTGTAATAGGGTAGTGTCACAGGGTTTAACATTATCAATCCTTAGGGGCTAGTAGGTGTGGAGGGCGTGGTGGTAGTAAAGGGCTCACGCTCATCAAGTGGTTAATTTCTTTCATTTGTTGGGGCTTTTAGCATCTGCAAAACTATCCAAGAAATGTGCATCAGACACTATTATCTGGATACTTCAGAGAGGAGCTAAAGTAGAGTATATGGGGGGTGGGGATCTGTCCTGGGAAAGTTGCAAAGGGTCCCAATTGGTTACAAAATAGTCATTGCCATCAATCAGAAAGAGTGCAGAATTTGTAGTCTTGTTACCAAAAGAGGCTGTGGATCTGGCTGCTTGCCACTCCAAAGCCAATAAACAGGCCAGGTTGTGGAAAGGAAAGTTTGCTTTATTTCAGATGCTGGCAACTTGGGGTAGGGGAAGGTGATGGATACCTGTCCAAAGGCTTACTTCCCCCACCCCTGACAAGCAGGCAATGAGAACTTTTATAGACAGAGTGTGTGTGGGGAGGGGGGAAGGGATACACACAAAAAACAGCACAGTCATCTCTAACAGTCATCTTTAAATTGGTCATCAGTGGTCTGACTAGCCTCATCTTAGTTGTTTTAGGTACAGGTAATCTTCAGTTCCAGGATCCACTTGTTCCCATTTCTTTGCGGTCAGTTCTTGGAATTGTGGCAACTCATGTTCTGGATACAATCTGGTCATCATGTAGTTAATTTCTCCACCTGATGTTTTAATATCTATAAGACAGCTCACAGGATGTGGCTCAGAATATTATCTACAGCCCCTGAGAAAGAGCTGAAGGTCCTTGACTATGCTTGCTGCTGCTGCTGCTAAGTCACTTCAGTCGTGTCCGACTCTGTGTGACCCCATAGACGGCAGCCCACCAGGCTCCACCGTCCCTGGGATTCTCCAGGCAAGAACACCGGAGTGGGCCACCATCTCCTTCCCCAATGCATGAAGTGAAAAGCGAAAGGGAAGTCGCTCAGTCGTGTCCGACTCCCAGCGACCCCACGGACTGCAGCCTACCAGGCTCCTCCGTCCGTGGGATCCTCCAGGCAAGAGCACTGACTATGCTTAATGACTACATTATTATTATTTAGTCTCCTTTGACAGTTTTCCTTTGTTTCCGAATTTCTCACTTCTCTCATTAAACTGATTCTTTGGCTAAAGTTTTCCACAGACAAAAGGTAGGCAGAGGACATGGTGGGGGGTAGGGGGCAAGGACCATAGGCTCCTGCTCTGTTTCAGTCAGACCACAGAGTCCTGGTTACACAATCCCAGCTTCCCCAACAACAATTTTGTCACTTGCAGAATAAGAAGCCTTCCACTGGGCTGGAGGAAGCACAAACTGGAATCAAGATTGCCAGGAGAAATATCAATAACCTCAGATATGCAGATGACACCACCCTTATGGCAGAAAGTGAACAAGAACTAAAGAGCCTCTTGATGAAAGTGAAAGAGGAGAGTGAAAAAGTTGGCTTAAAGCTCAACATTCAGAAAACTAAGATCATGGCATCTGGTCCCATCACTTCATGGCAAATAGATGGGGAAACAGTGGAAACAGTGAGGGATTTTATTTTGGGGGGCTCCAAAATCACTGCAGTTGGTGATTGCAGCCATGAAATTAAAAGACGCTTACTCCTTGGAAGAAAAGTTATGACCAACCTAGACAGCATATTAAAAAGAAGAGACATTACTTTGTCAACAAAGGTCTGTCTAGTCAAGGCTATGGTTTTTCCAGTGGTCATGTATGGATGTGAGAGTTGGACTATAAAGAAAGCTAAGCGCCGAAGAATGGATGCATTGGAAATGTGGTGTTGGAAAAGACTCTTGAGAGTCCCTTGGACTGCAAGAAGATCCAACCAGTCCATTCTGAAGGAGATCAGCCCTTGGTAGGACTAATGTTGAAGCTGAAACTCCAATAGTTTGGCCACCTGATGCAAAGAGCTGACTCATTTGAAAAGACCCTGATGCTGGGAAAGATTGAGGGCAGGAGGAGAAGGGGACGACAGAGGGTGAGATGGTTGGATGGCATCACTGACTCAACGGACGTGGGTTTGGGTGGACTCTGGGAGCTGGTGATGGACAGGATGGCCTGGCGTGCTGTGGTTCATGGGTCGCAAAGAGTCGGACACAACTGAACGACTGAACTGAACTAAGAAGCAATGTATTTATTGCTTCACACAACTAGTGTTTATGAGGCATTTACCTCATGCTGGGATGTTGCTCATCCCTTGTTAATACCCAAGATGTTAACAAGTTGCAGCCCCTGTCCTTGAGGAATTTACTGATCTTCCCAGCATGGCAAATTGTCTCCTGGCACTGCTTAGGGCTTTAATAGAGACCAACCATGTGGGTATCTTCCCCAAGAAGAAAGGCTGAGGAGCATGGGGGGCTAGAGGTGCCTCTTTGCTCCCTATAAGGGAGCAAAGGTGCCCCTTTGCTCTCCATAGCAGCTGTGAGCTGCTATGCAGAAGTTGAAGGTGCAGGAGCAGGGAGATGGGGCGATGAAACATGGAACTTAATGTGCTATACAGAGCAAATGGTCCAGACTTGGCTTTTGTAAGGATGATAAGGGGTCAGAGGTGGTAAGAGATTTGCCCAAACTTCCAGAGTTCTGGTGTTGAAGCTGATACTCAAACTTTGCTTGACTTCTGATCAGGGCTGTTTCCCTACACCACGCTTACTGATGCAGCAGACACTGTGGGGGTTTCCTAACGTACATCCTCACCCACTTCTTTTCTAACAAAACCTCAACCTTGTTCAGATGGTACTGTGTTTTCGCCTACTTGCAGTGCTGTGCATGTCTGATAAATCAAGTACTTTTTGTATCTGTGTCTATATCTATATCAATCTAAAGAGAAGCGTTATCTTTATAACACCGTTATCTCATCAAACATATCTGCACATCCTCTTATGTTCTTTGTTGCTGTTCAGTCCCTAAGTCATGTTTAACTCTCTGCAACCCTATGAACTGCAACGTGCCAGGCTTCCCTGTCCTTCACTATTTCCTGGAGTTTGCTCAAACTGATGTCCATTGAGTCAGTGATGCTACCCAACCATCTCATGCTGTGTCACCCCTTTCTCTCACCCTCAATTTTTCCCAGCATCAGGGTCTTTTCCAGTGAGTTGGCTCTTCACATCAGGTTGCCAAAGTATTGGAGCTTCAGCTTCAGCATCATTCTTTCTAATGAATATTCAGAGTTAATTTCCTTTAGGATTGACAGGTTTGATCTCCTTGCAGTCCAAGGAACTCTCAAGAGTCTTCTCCAGCACCACACTTTGAAAGTATAAATTCTTCAGCACTCAGCCTTCTTTAATAGGATTCAAAAGTTTCCCCACATCAGGACTTTGCTGGTGGTCCAGCTGTTAGGACTCTGCACTTTGACTGCCAAGGATCCTTCAAGCTACATGGCATATATATACATTTTCCCACAGAAGTGTCATGTGTTTTATAAAGTTAATTTCTTGATGTTTTAGAGATATTGCTAATATTATGCTCTGTGCTCAGTCCCTTAGTCATGCCCAACTCTTTGTGACCTCATGGACTGTAGCCCATGAGGCTCCTCTGTCCATGGGATTTTCCCAGCAAGGCTAATATTATAGATGTATCATATTTTCTATTTTTTTTAAATTAAAGGATAATTGCTGTACAGAATTTTGTTGTTTTCTGTCAAACCTCAACATGAATCAGCCATAGGTATACATATATCCCCTCCCTTTTTTTAAAATCCCCTCCTTTTTGAACCTCCCCCCATCTCCCACCCCATCCCACACCTCTAGATTGACACAGAGCCCCTGTTTGAGTTTCCTGAGACATACAGCAAATTCCCATTGGCTATCTATTTTACATATCATAATGTAAATTTCCATGTTACTCTTTCCATACATCTCACCCTCTCCTCCCCTCTCCCCATGTCCATAAGTCTATTCTCTGTCTGTTTCTCCATTGTTGCCCTGTAAATAAATTCTTCAGTACCTTTTTTCAAGATTCCGTATATATGCATTAGAATATAATATTTATCTTTCTCTTTCTGACTCACTTCACTCTGTATAATAGGTTATAGGTTCATCCACCTCATCAGAACTGACTCAAAAGCACTCCTTTTCATGGCTGAGCAATATTCCATTGTGTGTATATACTACAACAACTTCTTTATCCATTCATCTGTTGATGGACATCTAGGTTGCTTCCATGTATTAGCTACTGTAAATAGTGCTGCAGTGAACAATGGGATACATGTGTCTTTTTCAATTTTGGTTTCCTCAGGGTATATGCCTAGGAGTGGGATTGCTGGGTCATATGGTGGTTTTATTCCTAGTTTTTTAAGGAATCTCCATACCATCTTCCATAGTGGCTGTATCATTTACATTCCCACCAACAGTGCAAGACCATTCCCTTCTCTCTACACCCTCTCCAGCATTTATTGTTTGTAGACTTTTTCATGATATGAAGTGATATCTCATTGTAGTTTTGATTTGCATTTCTCTAATTATAGGCAGCATTGAGCCTCTTTTCATGTGTTTGTTGGCCATCTGTATTTCTTCTTTGGAGAAATGCCTGTTTAGGTCTTTTCCCCACTTTTTGATTGGGTTGTTTTTCTGGCATTGAGTTGTATGAGCTGCTTGTATATTTTGGAAATTAATCCTTTGTCAGTTGTGTCATTTGCTATCATTTTCTCCCATTCTGAGGGTTGTCTTTTTACCTTGCTTATAGTTTCCTTTGCTGTGAAAAAGCTTTTAAATTTAATCAGGTCTCACTTGTTTACGTTTGTTTTTATTTCCATTACTCTAGGAGGTGGGTCAGAGGATCTTGCTGTGACTTATGTCATCGGGTGTTCTGCCTATGTTTTCCTCTAAGAGTTTTGTAGTTTCTGGTTTTACATTTAGGTCTTTAATCCATTTTGAGTTTATCTTTGTGTATGGTGTTAGGAAGTGTTCTAATTTCATTCTTTTACATGTAGCTGTGCAGTTTTCCCAGCACCATTTATTGAAGAGGCTGTCTTTGCCCCATTGTATGTTCTTGCCTCCTTTGTCAAAAATAAGGTACCCATAGGTGCATGGGTTTATTTCTGGGCTTTCCACCTTGTTCCATTGATCTATATTTCTGTTTTTGTGCCAGTACCATACTATCTTGATGACTGTATCTTTGTAGTATAATCTGAAGTCAGGAAGGTTGATTCCTCCAGCTCCATTCTTCTTTCTCAAGACTGCTTTGGCTATTCAGGGTCTTTTGTGTTTCCATATGAATTGTGAAATTTTTTGTTCTAGTCCTGTGAAAAATGCCATTGGTAATTTGATAAGAATCACATTGAATCTGTAGATTGCATTTGGTAGTATAGTCATTTTCACAATATTGATTCTTCCTACTCAGGAACATGGAATCTCTCTCCATCTGTTTATGTCATCTTTGATTTCTTTCATTAGTGTCTTATAACTCTCTTGTAGTCCCATTAATACTCTTGACTTTCATTCTGGGATGTGGTTTCAAAAAGTTTGATTCTGTTGGATCTTTAAGATTTGATAGGCAGGCTGGAACAGTGCTCTGACTAGGAATAATTATTCCCCAGTAGTGAGATTAGCTCTTTCAAAAGTAAGGATTCAATTCCCATAATTCATGTGGTGGGAGCAGGCACTATTACCTCTAATCCTCTGGCTTGGTTCTTTCCTTGGCTTTGGAGTAGTTCCCTTGCTGATCAGTTCTCTGGTAACACTTGAAGATCTCTGGGATTCTCTGCCTGTGATGCTGTCTCCTCTCTAGTCCTCTGTTTTGCAAGCTTTCACTGACTTAGTCTTCCTGGATATTCAGTTTTGTCTCCTCAGCTCAAGAGGTTCACCAAGGTCTGCCTGGGTTTCCTCTGCTTGTGCCATAGTCTAGGAACTCAAGCCAGTAAGTTGGGACAATCATAAGACTTATATCATTTACTTTCAGTCTCTGCAAGATTAATTTCCTTCACTGTATGCTGTCCAGACTTCTGAAAACTGTTGTTTCACATATTTTTTGTTTTTGGTTGTTTTAGGCAGAAAGGTTCATTGTGGCCAGAAACAAAAGTCCTCTCTCTCTCTTTAAAAAAGATTTTTTGGTCTTGAGTTTGTTTTCTTATTTTCTCTCTATTTAAACAAAATTTAAAAAATGTTTATTTACTTGGCTGCATCTTGTCTTGGTTGCGACGTGCAGGATCTTTTTGTGTGGTGTACAGGCTCAGTAGTTGTGGCACACAGGCTTAGGTCCCCTGCAGCATGTGGGATCTTGATTCCCCAACCAGGGATCAGACCCCTGCCCCCTGCATTGCAAGGCAGATTCTTAACCACTGGACCATCAGGGAAGTCCCCTCTCTTTTTAATTACTGATAATTATATAATCTTCAAATAATGACAATCTAATCTCTTCCCGTCCAATTCTTATGCCTATTATTTCTTTTTCTTGCCTTATAATCTTGGCCAGGACCTCCAGAGCTGTGATAACAATAATGGTAATAGTAGGTCACCTTGCCTTATTTCTAATTTAAAGTTTTCATGTTTTTATCTATGATGGTTGACGTAGGTTTTAGCCAATAGACTTCACTTGCTTCAGTCTGTTTCATTTGAATTCAGTGAATGTTAACACAAAAGTATGCCAAGTATTCCTTTGCAGGTGCTGGGCATAGAAAGATGTAGGTGGTAGTCTTTGAGGAACAGTTCATAGCTTAGTAGGAAAAGCAGGAAGCATCCTTGGTCCCTCGGGACTCACAGGAAGCTTAGCTACTAAGGTCTTGGCTGGGGAGATTTCTATCCTGTTTGTATCTGTGAGTTAGTGACCAGCTCTTCAATCCCATAAAAAGCAGAATGAAGTGCCCATTTAGCATATATCAGGAGAGCCTCATGGACAGAGATTCTTATGCTGATCTCCAGGTTGAATCCAGCCCTCTCCCCCAGCCTGCCCATAGCATCCAAATTCCAGATCAACCTTGAACATCAGAACTGCAAAGGACACATTCTTTGAAAACATTCATTCCAAGAGATTGTAACCAAGAATCTATGGGACCCAGAAGGGTCTAGGAATATTCTGAAATTGTGTACAAAGTATCATATTGCATTTTTCTAAAAAGATGCTCTTTTGACTCTCAACTTTCGCCTCTCAAAACATGCAAGAAGTGATCCCTTGTTAATTTTAGGAAACAGAGAAGTGAAGTGAGTGGCTCACAGTCCCACAGCCAGGAAGGAGTAGAGCTGGAATAGAACTTGGGGGGGCAGCTCCATCCCACTTGGAACCTAGAATGCTGCTGCTGCTGCTAAGTCGCTTCAGTCGTGTCTGACTCTGTGCAACCCCATAGACGGTAGCCCACCAGGCTCCCCCGTCCCTGGGATTCTCCAGGCAAGAACACTGGAGTAGGTTGCCATTTCCTTCTCCAATGCATGAAAGTGAAAAGTGAAGTCGCTCAGTCGTGTCCGACTCTTAGCTACCCCATGGACTGCAGCCTACCAGGCTCCTCCATCCATGGGATTTTCCAGGCAAGAGTACTGAAGTGGGATGCCATTGCCTTCTCTGGAACCTAGAACAGAAGCCCCCAAAGTGGTCCACCTAGGTCTTGTACCATGTTCAACATCCAGATGTCTGAACCCACTGCAGACCCACCAGTTGGATCTCTGAAGGTGGAGTCTGGGTGTTTATGAATCTCCCCTTGTGTTTTGGGGCACAAAACAGTTGAGAATCTAGGACCTTTCTTATAATTTTAAAATGCACATCAAAACACACCTAGGGCTACCTTGATGGTCCAGTGGTTAAGAATCTGCCTTGTGATAAAGGGAACACAGATCGGGGAAGATCCCACTTGCTGTGGAGCAGTTAAGCCTGTGGGCCACAACTACTGAGCCAGCGCTCTAGAGTCTGAGGGCTGCAACTACTAACCCGTAGGCCGGAACTACTGAAGCCTAGAGTGAGTGCCTAGAGCCTGTGCTCCACAAGAGAAGCCATCGCAAAGAGAGGCCTTCACACTGAAACGAAGAGTAGCCCCCACTCACACTAACTAGAGAAAGCCCATGAATAGCAACGAAGACCTACCACAGCCAAAAAATAAAATAAATAAGTTTTTTAAAAAAAAAACACACCCAATAAAAGGTAAAAGTAATGAGATCATTACAACCACTTTCAACTTTTAGCTATTTTTTTTTTCTGATACTTTTCTATACATTTCTAAATAACATGTTTTATAATTGTTCCTTTTTCTTCTTTTTTTCCTCCTCTCATTTCTTTTCTGGCTTTAGATGCTATCAATGATTCATTATCATGGAAGATTAGGATCACAAGGCTTATTTGGTGGTTTTCAGGTGCCCAGGTGGGCACACCTCTGCCATCTTGCTGTCAGAGGATGCCCCGGCCATGCCCCATAGCACCTGCCACAGAAAGTCCAACCTCTCCTCACCTTGTGGAGCGTGGGCAGAACTCGCACAAGTGAGAGAAGATGGTGCCAACTGGAGATCATGAAAAAAAGTAAGTATAACATTACCAGTGTGTATACCAGGTCCCTGGCCAGGAGGCGGGGTAGTAATAAAAGATAATTCTCAATGGTGGTCCAGTGGCTAAGATTTTAACCTCCCAGTGCAGAAGGTCTGGGTTCGATCCCTGATCAGGAACTTGATTCCATATGTTGCAACTAAAGTGTTCACATATGGCAACTAAAACCCTGCATGAGGAAACTCAAAAAGATATCACATGCTGCCACTAAAGATCCTGCATGCCGCAATGAAGACCGAAGATCTCATGTGCTGCAACTAAGACCCCTGAAGACAAATAAATAAATAAATATTAAAAAAAGAAAATTCTCATAGCAAAACTCTAGTTTTTGCCAATTTTCTTTTCTTGGCCACAGCAGGCAGCATGTGGGATCTGAGTTCCCTGATCAGTGATCAAGCCTACACCTCTGGCATGAGAAGGCAGATTCTTAACCACTAGACCACCAGGGAAGTTATACCAATTTTCTAGGAAAACATTAGGCAGTAATTTCCAATCACCATGAAGAGTCATACTCTAGTATTTGCCTAATTTTTCAGTAAGTTTGGGTGATGGATATAAATGTCATATACAAATTTATGAAGTAAAGTAAAAGAAATGGAAAACCCTATTGCCACAAGATTTCTCATCTTGTCCCCCTTCCCCCCCAAACCAAAATTGAAACTAGTTCAACTGATACTAGGGTTGACAGTAATAAAGCCACTGTAGCAAGCACGCTTAACTGAATACTGCCCTCTAGTGGCAATGAATGTAAACACTCTGGTTTATGCTGGAATCAAGAACCAAGAGTTGGAATTCAGGGTGGTGGTACCATGCAGGAGAGAAGGGAGTCAAAGGCTCCTATCACTTAAAATTTCTGCATGGTGTGACTGTATAAAAGACGCCCTCTTCCACTCCACCTAAAGTTGCAAACTCGAGTTGCCCAGGCTGGATCAGGGGCCACCTCTTCCATGAAACTCTGGCTACATCTCCTGAGCCCCAAATCTATGTGGTGAGCCAGGCCTGTGCTTGCTTCCCTTGGAGCACTTGTCAGTTGTCTGTGTTCCTCTGCTCTGCAGACTATGGGGTCATGAAGTGCAGAGCCTGGCCCAGTGCCTGGTACTTTTTTAGGTGCAATATATATATTGGAGAAGGAAATGGGAACCCACTCCAGTGTTCTTGCCTGGAGAATCCCAGGGACGGGGGAGCCTGGTGGGCTGCCATCTATGGGGTCACACAGAGTTGGACACGATTATATATATTATATATATATATATATATAATTTAATTATTGGGCTTTCCTGGTGGCTCAGATGGTAAAGAATCTGCCTGCGGTGCAGAAGACCTAGGTTTGATCCCTGGGTTGGGAAATCCCCTGGAGAAGGGAATGATTACCTACTCCAGTATTCCTCCCTGGAGAATCCATGGACAATATACATATATATATATAACATATTTAATTATGCATCATATATGTACTGTTTATTTAACTTATATGCAGAGTACATCATGAGAAACACTGGACTGGAAGAAACACAGGCTGGAATCAAGACTGCCGGGAGAAATATCAATAACCTCAGATATGTAGATAACACCACCTTTATGGCAGAAAGTGAAGAGGAACTAAAAAGCCTCTTGATGAAAATGAAAGTGGAGAGTGAAAAAGTAGGCTTAAAGCTCAAAATTCAGAAAACAAAGATCATGGCATCCAGTCCCATCACTTCATGGGAAATAGATGGGGAAACAGTGGAAAC
>NW_011495040.1:3625112-3629596 GCF_000754665.1 Bison bison bison
AAATTATTATTTTTTTAATGTATTTTAATTTTTAAACTTTACACAATTGTATTAGTTTCGCCAAACATCAAAATGAATTAAAGGAAAGTTATGTCCAACATAGACAACATATTCAAAAGCAGAGACATTACTTTGCCAAAAAAGGTCCATCTAGTCAAGGCTATGTTTTTTCCTGTGGTCATGTATGGATGTGAGAGTTGGACTGTGAAGAAGGCTGAGCACCAAAGAGTTGATGCTTTTGAACTGTGGTGTTGGAGAAGACTCTTGAGAGTCCCTTGGACTGCAAGGAGATCCAACCAGTCCATTCTGAAGGAGATCAGCCCTGGGATTCTTTGGAAGGAATGATGCTAAAGCTGAAACTCCAGTACTTTGGCCACCTCATGCAAAGAGTTGACTCATTGGAAAAGACTCTGATGTTGGGAGGGATTGGGAGCAAGAGGAGAAGGGGACAACAGAGGATGAGATGGCTGGATGGCATCACTGACTCAATGGACGTGAGTTTGAGTGAACTCCGGGAGTTGGTGATGGACAGGGAGGCCTGGCGTGCTGCGATTCATGGGGTCGCAAAGAGTCGGACACGACTGAGCGACTGATCTGATCTGATGTATTATACATTAAATATACATCATATATATTATACATAATTTATGCAATAAAATGTGTGAATGGCAGAGTAAATGTTTATCACTTTAACAATGTCAGCTCCAGAGAATGAGAGTTCTATTCCTCTGAAACCATTTTCTAAATGAGGAGGATGCTACAATGCTCTGCTCACACTCTGCTTCAGGAAGGAAGAGCGTTTTCCTCAGCTGCTGGGAACCCCTGGGAGAAGACCTTCAACCCATAGCCTTGTTTGGAGATTCTATCAGCTGATGGGACAATTGTAGACACTGATTGCATCGGCTTCATTCAACGTCACACCTCCCCCTGGGGCAGCCGTATGCAATGACTGACAGATGTCAGAGTGACTTATAGCATCATAGCTAATTCCTGAAGACACTGTGATGTCTCCAAGGTCTGGCCTCAGGGACCTTCTTCCCCCAACGGTGGGTAACTTGCCCCATTTCTTCGTGTGTGTTCAGACGTGTCCAACTCTTTGCGACCCCTGACGTCAAGGCAAACACACTGTTCTCCCCTCTTCTCCTACTACTTGGGATAGTGCTCCTTCCATTCAGGAAGCTCCGATGAGCATCGCAGATTTAAAAAATGTAGCCTAGGGACTTCCCAGGTGGTCCAGTGGTTAAGACTCCTTGCTGCCAACTCGGGGGGAGTGGGCTCGAAACCTGGTCTGGGCACTAAGATCCCCTGAGATCCCACATGCTGCGTGGTGCAGCCAAAAGATCAACCAACCAATCAATCAAATAAAAAGAAAACTGTGTTTTAAGCTGTTCCCCTTGCCCCTGTGCCCCTCTGTGGCTCACATAGTTTCCTGACCTCGGTGCCTGCCTTCCTTTCCTTGGAAGATATTTTCTTGATGCTGCTTGTGGCATCCCATTGTGAGATAGATGGTCAACAAGTCCTGAATCTCCCTCAAAGTTTTCAGACAAATACTTCCCACGTTCACTCTCTCCCTGTCAATTCTACTTAGGAAGAAGCTGCTAAAACAGGGTGGGCAAACATCCTCTGTAAAGCGCCAGAGAATAAACATATGAGGCTGTGCGGGTGTGGACCAAAAATGTCACCTGCCTTATTGGGAAACAAAGGATATTGGAGCCATCAAACCTTCAGCCACTGCAGCCTCCATCAGACTATACACCCCAAGGGGATTCACATTAGAGAAAAGTGGGACACTGGCCTTAGACAGCTAAGGTGCATATCAAAGGAATGATTTCAATGAACCCAGACTCTTACGTCTTCCCATACATAAGTGCTAAATTCATTAACTTGACATGTCTGATTTCCCTTTTGACAGTTATCTTTTTCATTAAAAAAAATTTTTTTTAGACAGTTATCTCTTAATGTTCTGACTACTTGGTTTCTGTTGTGAAAATTCCTATATATTCTAGCTCTTCCCTTACCTCTTTGGAGCAGTGCTTCAGAGCTATCTGAGAGGCTGCCTCCCAGGCTTAAGTTCTCAGTAAGTCTGCCAAACAAAACGTAATTCTCAACTTTTGTACATTTTTTTCCCAATGGACATGGGCCACAGAGTCTATGGTGCAGCTTCTCCACTCTGTGCAAAAGCAGCCATAGAAGGTACTCAGATGAATGGGCACAGCTGGGTTCCTGTAAAACTGTATCCATGAAACCAGGCAGTGGGCCAGACTTGGCCCGTGGGTCATAGTTTGCTGAGCCCTGTCTGAGACAGTTGACATCTGCTCCCAGCCTAGCTTGATCTATGACAGTCCTGCCTGACTTGTGTCCCATATTGTCTCAGGCTTGTTCTCTGTGATCTTGACCTGTGTCATCCACATGGTGTGTACAATACCTGTATTGACTTGATGGTCACCTATTATTTCTTAACTCACCTGAAGTAATAAATTATATATTGACCTTACTCTATTTTGCCTCCCTCCAAATTTGTTGAAAGCCACACATAACCACACTCAGAGTTATTGTTTAGTTGCTAAGCCATTTCTGACTCTGCAACTTTGTAGCCCACCAGGTTGCTCTGTCCATGGGATTTCCCAGGCAAGAATACTGGAATGAGTTGCCATTTCCTTTTCGAGGGAATCTTCCTGACCCAGGGATTGAACCTGCATCTCCTACATTGTCAGGCAGATTCCTTACTGCTGAGTCACCGGGGACACCCTCACTCAGAATAGCATTACTCATTAAAAGGAATTAACTGATTGTTTTTATTCCTAGTCATGTGCTGGTAAGAAGTTTGGGACTAAGAGGCACCAGGAGGAAGGGAAGGTATCAGGGTAGAGACAGTGTCAAACATCTCCATCACTGCAGTAATGTCTTCCTTCCTCTTTAAGCAAATACTTTATCAAGCATTTTCTATATGACAGACACTGTTCTGAGCACTGGGGATAAATCAGAGAATGGAACAAAACTATCCTATGCTTTCCGGGGATCTTCCAGTACAGTGAGGAGAAACCAGTGACCCTCTAGATTGTCTGGGGGTGATAAGTTTATGGAAAAGAGTAAAACAGGGTAGAACAGGGACAGACACTACAGGGACGGACACTCAGTGGTGTCCAACTCTTTGTGAGCTCGTGAACTGTAGCCACAGCTCCTCTGTCCATAGAACAGTACTGGAGTGGGTTGCTATTTCCTTCTCCAAAAGGTACAAAGCAGGTGGTTAAATAGTTCATCTCACTAAAACATTTAAGTGAAGAAAAAAGTATGGGAACCCCTGTAAGTTAATGATCACTCAAGCAAGCAGATTTGGGAGGGAGACACAAGAGGGAAGAGACATATGTATATTTAGAGCTTGTTCACATTGTAAAGCAGAAACTAACACAACATTCTAAAGCAATTATACTCCAATTAAAAAAAAAGAAAGAAAGTAGATTTGTTTAACCACAAAACCAAGCAGGGTTGCGCAGCAACAAAACCATGTAATAGAAGCATAAGACACACCCAAAAACAATAAAACAATGGTGGCATGAGACCCACACCCTGACCAATGAGCTCACTAAGTTGATGAGTCCTAGGACACACTCCTCTGCATGCACTAAAAACAAAAATATAAGGAAAAAGTGAGATGACTTACCACTTTTAACATATGTCACTGCCTTTTTGCTTATTTCCATTGTGCCATGACAGCACGCCACACCTCCCTGTCCATCACTAACTCCCAGAGTTTATTCAAACTCATGTCCATCGAGTTGGTGATGCCATCCAACCATCTCATCCTCTGTCGTCCCCTTCTCCTCCTGCCCTCAATCTTTCCCAGCATCAGGGTCTTTTCAAATGAATCAGTTCTTTGCATCAGGTGGCCAAACTATTGGAGTTTCAGCTTCAACATCAGTTCTTCCAATGAGTATTCAGGACTGATCTCCTTTAGGATGGACTGGTTGGATCTCCTTGCAGTCCAAGGGACTCTCAAGAGTCTTCTCCAACACCACAGTTCAAAAGCATCAATTCTTCGGCACTTAGCTTTCTTCACACTCCAACTCTCACATCCATACATGACCACTGGAAAAACCATAGCCTTGACTAGACGGACCTTTGTTGACAAAGTAATATCTCTGCTTTTTAATATGCTGTCTAGGTTGGTCATAACTTTTCTTCCAAGGAGTAAGTGTCGCTTAATTTCATGGCTGCAGTCACCATCTGCAGTGATTTGGGAGCCCCCCCAAAAAGATAAAGTCTGCCACTGTTTCCACTGTTTCCCCATCTATTTCCCATGAAGTGATGGGACAAGATCCCATAATCTTAGTTTTCTGAATGTTGAGCTTTAAGCCAACATTTTCACTCTCCTCTTTCACTTTCATCAAGAGGCTCTTTAGTTCTTCTTCACTTTCTACCATAAGGGTGGTATCATCTGGATATCTGAGGTTATTGATATTTCTCCCTGAAATCTTGATTCCAGC
>NW_011495040.1:3629696-3647906 GCF_000754665.1 Bison bison bison
ATATACAGCCTTGACGTACTCCTTTTCCTATTTGGAACCAGTCTGTTGTTCCATGTCCAGTTCTAACTGTTGCTTCCTGACCTGCATATAGGTTTCTCAAAAGGCAGGTCAGGTGGTCTGGTATTTCCATCTCTTTAAGAATTTCCCACAGTTTATTGTGATCCACATAGTCAAAGGCTTTGGCATAGTCAATAAAGCAGAATAGATGTTTTTCTGGAACTCTCTTGCTTTTTCAATGATCCAGCGGATGTTGGCAATTTGATCTCTGGTTCCTCTGCCTTTCCTAAAACTAGCTTGAACATCTGGAAGTTCATGGTTCATGTACTGCTGAAGCCTGGCTTGGAGAATTTTGAGCATTACTTTACTAGTCTGCAAGATGACTGCAATTGTGTGGTAGTTTCAGCATTCTTTGGCATTGCCTTTCTTTGGGATTGGAATGAAAACCAACCTTTTCCAATCCTGTGGCCACTGCTGAGTTTTCCAAATTTGCTGGCATATTAAGTGCAGCACTTTCACAGCATCATCTTTTAGTATTTGAAATAGCTCAACTGGAATTCCATCACCTCCACTAGCTTTGTTCGTAGTGATGCTTCCTAAGGCCCACTTGACTTCACATTCCAGGATGTCTGGCTCTAGGTGAGTGATCACACCATCGTGATTATCTGGGTCGTGAAGATCTTTTTTGTACAGTTCTTCTGTGTATTCTT
Organism: Bison bison bison; assembly: GCF_000754665.1. NCBI lineage: Eukaryota > Metazoa > Chordata > Mammalia > Artiodactyla > Bovidae > Bison > Bison bison. Next base: position 3,630,404 of record NW_011495040.1, read on the forward strand.
GCCACCTCTTCTTAATATTTTCTTCTGTTAGGTCCATACCATTTCTGACCTTTATTGAGCCCATCTTTGCAAGAAATGTTCCCTTGGTATCTCTAATTTTCTTGAAGAGATCTCTAGTCTTTCCTATTCTGTTGTTTTCCTCTATTTCTTTGCACTGATCACTGAGTAAGGCTTTCTTATCTCTCCTTGTTACTCTTTGGACCTCTGCATTCAAATGGGTATATCTTTCCTTTTCTCCTTTGCTTTTGGCTTCTCTTCTTTTCATAGCTGTTTGTAAGGGCTCCTCAGACAGCCATTTCGCTTTTTTGCATTTCTTTTTCTTGGGGATGGTCTTGCTCCCTGTCTCCTATACAATGTCACGAACCTCCGTCCATAGTTCATCAGGCACTCTTATCAGATCTAGTCCCTTGAGCTATAGGGAAACCCCTAGAATAGATCTATGCTTAATAAAAAGTGTTTTCCTACAAAACGATGTCATGAATCCCCGTGGATTCTGAATTCCTGACGCACTCCTGAGAAGTTCCTGAGAAACAGAGAGCTCATCAATCTTGAGATTTTTGCAGGTGGGAAGCGTGAAGCCCAGCGAAGCTAAGGACCTTTCTTCTTTCCACCTGGCGCTCAGTTTTTCAAATCTGAAACATGCGGCGGTATGGTACTTCCAGGGCTGCAGTGACGATTAAGAGGCTGAATAAAACGTTTAGCAAAGTGGTTTTAAAAAAGGCCAAATGTGGAATACAAGGTTCCGTCTCATTTTCATTTCCTCCTCCACTTATTCCGCCCTCGGCCTCCTACCCATGAGGCCCTGCTCATCCTCCGACCCGAAGCCTGGATGCTGCCCGCCCAGTCCCGCCCTCAAGACCGGAGCCTGGCACTCCCACTGCGCTCGATCCGCCTCCCCGGCCGAGCTCTGCCGCTTCCGGAGCCTGGGACCGGGTAACCACGCCGCCCCAGCCCCTGCAGCCCTCTTACCATCCGGCCCAGCCGGCTGATTCCGGGGTGGGAGTTGGGGTTCCGCCCCACGCGAGCCGGCGCGCCGGCCTCGGGTCCCCTCCCCGCGTCGCCCCCCGGCAATCGCGGCGGCCTTGCAGAGCTCATCGGTAGCGAGACTTCTGAGCTCCGAAACTACTCGCGATTTCGCTCAACCCTGTCTTCAGCGTGGCTGGGTCGACCTCCCTGCCCCCCCTCCTTTTTTTTTAGCCTCTAGTTCGGGCGCTGCGACTTGGAGGAAACCTGGGAGGGTTGAGGGTTCCCGACGCTTCGAAAATTTTGCAGGATTTCTGCAATTCACGGAGAGCCCCGACACTAAGCCTGTTGGGTTTTCCTAGGCTGGGAGTGGAACTTTATCCCGCAGGCCTGATCAAAAACGCCTTGGCCCAAGGCCAGGCCAGCCAGAGGTGCCAGTGACTTGCAGAGGCTGGCGGCGCCTGCCATGGCCCTGCCTTGGCCACCATCCCAGGGGCGCAGCGATAGCCGCTTAGGGTTCGGCCGCCCGATTTTAAGTCTCTGCCCTGCCCCCATCCTTGCTCAGAAAATCTCTTGGCCTGGAGGAGGAGCCCTTCTTAAAATGTTTCCCTGCCTTGCGGCCATTTCTTGTTTCCTTTGCTCTTCATCCAGATTATTGGTCGGATATTTTCTGACCCGTCTCCACCCTGGAATAGGGCCCAGCGGAGTCACAGGGGCAAATTACAAAATCCTGCGCCAGAGGTCATTAGTCCGTTCAGCAGTCCAACCCAGGTGCTAGATTTTCTTGGTTAACTTCACAAGTTCACGTCCTGTGGCAGCTGCTTCTGCTTCTGGGCTTCTCTATCTGGTTTGTTGCTGTTCAGACTCTGCAACCCCCATGGACTGCAGAAGGCCAGGCTCGTCTGTCCTTCTTTATCTCCTAGAGTTTGCTCAAACACATGTCCATTGAGTCTGTGATGCCATCCAACCATCTCATCATCTACTACCCGCTTCTCCTCCTGCCCTCAATCTTTCCCAGCATGAGGGTCTTTTCCAGTGAGTTGGCTCTTCACATCAGGTTGCCAAAGTATTGGAGCTTCAGCTTCAGGATCAGTCCTCCCAGTGAATATTCAGCGTTGATTTCCTTTAGGATGGACTGGTTTGAACTCATTGCTGTCCAAGGGACTCGCAAGAGTCTTCTCCAGCTTTCAGTTCGAAAGGACCAACTCTTTGGCCCTCAGCCTTCTTTATGGTTCAACTCTCACGTCCCTACATGACTACTTGAAAAACCATGGTTAAAGTTAAACACGTTTAACTGCTTAAACAATGTTTAAAGTCAAACAATTTGACTCTCAGTTTTCTAGGTAGCGCCAGGGGTAAAGAACGCCTGCCAGTGTAGGAGACATAAGAGACTCGAAGTTCGATCCTTGGGTTGGGAAGATCCCTTGGAGGATGGCATGGCAACCCACTCCAGTCTACTTGCCTAGAGAATGCCATGAATAGAGGAGTCTGGCAGGCTATAGTCCATAGGGTCGCAAAAGAGTTGGACCCGACTAAAGTGACTTAGCACACATGCATGCCTGATGAGTGATGGCCTAGGGGTTAGCTGAGGGAGCTGGGTGTACTTGGGCTTTGCCCCATGGGGTACTGAGCTTGGAGATTAAATGCCTCTGGGGCTGGTCCCTCTGCAGGCCCCCGGGATCATGTGGTATGTCAGCACTCGGGGTATGGCCCCACAGATTGACTTCGAGGAGGCGCTCTTCTCTGGCTATGCTCCAGACGGGGGCCTCTACATGCCTGAGGAGCTTCCACAGCTGGGCAGAGAGACCCTGCATGAGTGGAGCACGCTCTCCTACCCCAGCTTGGTGAAGGAGCTGTGCAGCCTCTTCATTGGACCTGAGCTCATTCCTAGAGATGACCTAAACGGTGAGCACCCCTCTACCTTTCTACTCTCCCACCTCACTATTCTGCCAGCCCAGCCCCCAGAGTTGCAAATCCATCATTCAACCCCTAGGAGATCCCCAGTCATATTTCCCAAAGTTTGGCTTCCCAGGTGGCTCAAATGATAAAGAATCTGCCTGTACTGTAGGAGACCCAGGTTTGATTCCTGGGTTGGGAAGATCCCCTGGAGAAGGGACTGGCTACCCTCTCCAGTATTCTTGCCTGAGGAGCCTGGTGGGCTACAGTCCACGGGGTCACAAAGAATCGGACACGACTGAATAACTAACAAGTCCCCAGTCATATTTCCCAAACTTTGGAGTTTTTCCCAGACTCTGAAATCCCAGAATTGGAAATATCCTCAAAAAGTTTCATCCATTCCAGTTCCCACCCCAGTGTGGGGAATGCCAAAGTAATCGGCAGAGAATTTGTTTTTAAAAAAACTTTTCAAAACTAGGGATTTCACCATTGACCTTGAATGAGATGCTTGAATGTTTGAATATTTCCTTCTTGCATATACTTCAGCATTTCTGGGCTTCCCTGGTGGCTAGATGGTAAAGAATCTGCCTGCAATTCGAGAAACCGGGTTCAATCCCTGGGTTGGGAAGATCCCCTGGAGGAGGGATTGGCAACCCACTCCAGTATTCTTGCCTGGAGAATCCCCATGGACAGAGGAGCCTAGTGGGCTACAGTCCATGGGGTCACAAAGAGGTGGACTCAACTGAGCAACTAAGCACAGCATAACACAGCACATATATAACACATAACACAGCACAGTATATAAAGCACCCAGACCCACAGATTGCTATTTTATTTCCTCAAATGGTAATTCCAGAAGGGATTTTGAGAGTGTTCTGGACCAGCTCATTTCAGACTGTTATGTGCCTACAGATTGTCCCTGGGAATCTTGTTAAAATGCAGATTCTGATTCAGTAGATCTGGGGCGGGCCTGAAAATTCTGCATTCCTATCAAGCGTCCAGGCTTCCCTGGTGGTGCAGGGGGAAAGAATCTGCCTGCCAATGCAGGAGACTCAAGAGATGTGGGTTCTTGATTCCTGGGTGGGGAAGATCCCCTGGAGGAGAAAATGGCAACCCACTCCAGTATTCTTGCATGGAAAATTCCATGGACAGAGGAGCCTGGTGGGTTACAGCCCATAGGGTTGCAAAGAGTCAGATATGACCGAGCAACTGAGCATGCATGCATCAGACGTCCAGATGATACTAATGCTGCTGGTCCATGGACCAGCTGTATAATATAATCCAGCAGCAGCAGCAACCTAGTAATGAGAGTTTGAGACTGAAAACTCAAAATGTAGTTTGGGACTTCCCTGGTGATCCAGTGGTGAAGAATCTGCCTGCTAGTACAGGGGACACCGGTTCGATCCCTGGTCCGGGAAGATTCCACGTGCTGCAGGGCAACTAAGCACGAGTGCCTTAACTACTGAAACCGGCTCACCTAGAGCTCGTGCTCTGCAATGAGAGAAGCCGCTGCAGTAAGAAGCTCGCTCGTGCAACTAGAGAGAGGCTAGCTCGCTCACCCCAGCTAGAGAGTAGCCCACCCACAGCTACTCTGGATGTAATAAAAATAAATAAATAAAAAAATTTTAAATGTAGTTCAGTGACCAGCACTGATGGCATTGCCTGGGTATGTGTTAGAATTCTCATTACTTCCTCCGACTTACTGATCCAAAACCTGCATTTTAAGATCCCAGGTGACTGGTTTGCCAATTAAAGTTTGAGAAATGCTACTCTGGATGGGCTTAGCTTTAGGTAGGACCCCAAGTTTCTGGCATCACAGGTGTGAGATTAAGTAATGCAAAACAAAGAAACAACTCTCTATTTTTAGGAAGGAAAATTAGAAGAGATGAGATACTTGATTTGTTTGTTGCGTGATTGTTTAACTGAATTTCTACTGGAATACATGCACACAAGAAATCCAAATGGTGTAGAAATCTATAAAGTAAAAAATGAAAGTCTTACAGCATCAATTCTGCTGTCTGGGAGAATCACTGTGAGGAATCCATGAACAGTTCGGTTCATGTCTTTCCAAACTTTTCCCCCTAGGATTATACAATTATATTCATACACAGTATCCTTTACGATAAAAATTTCAGGTATTTTACTCTGGTAACAAGATAGAAAATTCAAATTTAAAAGTGTAAAGAGACTAAGAATGAACTTGGAGGACAAGTGTGTGTGTGTGCACGTGCACACGCTCTCAGTTGTGTCCGGCACTTTGTGACCCCATGGACTGTAGCACATCAGGCTCCTCTGTCCATGTGATTTTCTAGGCAGGAATACTGGAGTGGGTTGCCATCTCCTCTTCCAGGGAATCTTCCCAACCCAGGGATTGAACCCACATCTCTTGCATTTCCTGCATTTGCAGGCAGATTCTTTACCACTAGCGCCACCTGGGAAGCCCTGGAGGAGGATGAGAGAATGCCGTTTTCAATGTACGATTTCCCTTCCTTCCCCTTGCAGATCTGATTGATCGTGCCTTCAGCAGATTCCGCCACAGAGAGGTGGTGCATCTGTCCAGGTTGAGGAATGGGCTGAACGTGCTGGAGCTGTGGCACGGGGTCACCTATGCGTTTAAGGACCTGTCCCTGTGCTGCACAGCACAGTTCCTGCAGTACTTCCTGGAGAAGAGGAAGAGGCACATCACCGTGGTTGTAGGTGTGCATCGTGGGCATGTGCCCTGGAGCCCACAGCACCCCAGCTGGCTGGTGTCCGCTTATGGGATGCCCTCCACTGATGTCTCTTGGGGAGTGTGTTACTGATTCTTCTAGAGCAGCTTTCTTTTTTAAAAAATTGATTTATAATACCATGTGAGTTTCAGGTATACGGCACAGTGATTCGGTTATATGTATCTATTGTTGTTGTTTAGTCGATAAGTTGTGTCTGACTCTTCTGCAACCCCATGGACTCTATCTAGCACACCAGGCTCCTCTGTCCATGGGATTTCTCAGTATTACAAAATGTTGAGTATGGTTCCTTGTGATATACACTAGGTCCTTGTTGGTTATCTGTTTTATATATGTGAAGTGCTCAGTTGTGCCTGACTCTTTGTGACCCCATGGACTGTAGCCCACCAGGCTCCTCTGTCCATGGGATTTCCCAGTCAAGAATACTGGAGTGGGTTGCCATTCCCTTCTCCAGGGAATCTTCCCGACCCAACAATCAAACCTGTATCTCTTGTGTTTTTTTGCATTGCAGGTGGATTCTTTACCCGGTGAGCCATCAGGGAAGTCCTGTTTTAAATATGTATGTTAATCCCAAGCTCCTAATTTGTAGAGCAGGGTTCTTAACATTCTCTTGTGCCATGGACCCTTTTGACAGACTGATGGAGGCTATGGAATCTTCTCAGAATAATAATTTAAATAAATAAAATACATAGATGATATGGTGCCAACTTCACAGGTGCCTTGATTTGTATCCATGGGTCTCTTGGAGGTTCAAGGACCCCAGGTTAAGTTCTGGATTCCTATCCTCCAGGGTATCCCCTCACTTGGCAACTGTGCTTTAGGGGCCAATTTCTTTCCATCTCCCTTTGTCTAAAGAGGAGGGTTCCTCCTTCTTCCCATCCAGGAACTTCTGGAGACACAGGAAGTGCTGCCATTGAGAGTGTTCAGGGGGCAAAAAATGTGGACATCATTGTTCTGCTGCCCAAGGGTCACTGTACAAAGATTCAGGAGCTCCAGATGACAACAGTGCTAAGAGAGAACGTCCACGTGTTCGGAGGTGAGTGTTGGGACTGAGGTTCTAGGGACAGCGTGGCCCTGCCTTGAGTGGTTCTATGTTGCGAGATGGACTGGAACCAAGCTAATCAATTGTCTAGCTGAGCATCCTGCCTCCTCTCCTTTCTCTCTCCTTCCCTTCCTTTATCAGTCATATTTTGAGGTTGATATATGCCCTGACTTAGCCCTAAGTAGGCTCGTGGCTATACAGTCTCAGAAACTATTGGAGGTGACTGGTGCATAAACCATTACTAATAAATAGTACATCCAAGGAAGTGCAGGTTTAAACCCATACCCCAAAGAATGCCACCTCCATGCACATTCAACCTGTTTGTGCCATGTCTGTAAGGCAGCCACCCAGAGCCATAGCCTGAGCCAGATGACTTGGATTTTTTTCCAGGGCACTGAGGTTCAGAGGGCAAAAACACATTGCCCTCTGAGAGAATGTGCTATTACATGTTGGCAGCTCACATCTTCCCTTGCAGTGTTGAATCAACTAATGCATTTGGTTAGCAGGTCTAAGTATTTAAAATAGGAAGCTACTCAGTGGTACCTATGGCTCATGACTCCTACTTCCTGAGCCACATCATGAATCATAGCATTTTATGCGTGCAGAAAGGCAAAAAAAATCTTAATGTCTGGCCATCTATTCTGAGCGCATTTAATCATTATGAAGCCCAAGAGTGTAGGAAGGCAGAGTGAGTTTGAGTGGAGCCATACTTTTTATTGTGGGCTTCCCTAGTGGTTTAGACAGTTAAGAATCTGCCTGCCATGTGGAAGACCTGAGTTCAATCCCTTGGTCGGGAAGATCCCCTGAAGAAGGGAATGGCAAACCACTCCAGTATTCTTGCCTGGAAAATTCCATGTACAGAAGAGCCGGGCCAGCTACAGTCTATGGGATTCCAAAGAGCTGGATCTGACTGAGCAACTAACACACACTTGTATACTTTTTTATTTCTACCTGTCACACCCCACTGCACCCCAGGGACCCCCAAGGAAGGGATAGGAAAATGAGCAGTAGAGATCTTGGTGAAGTTTTGTGCTCTGTGGCCTGGAGCAAGCTGTCTAGGTAGCCTGACTTGGTTTGGTCACTCACCTAGCAGGACAACAAATGTGGTAGCAGAGAACCCTCCTTCTGTAGCTGGCCTGGCCTCCTGTTATAATCCCATAGATGATGTTTTATATAACACCAATTTTGTCAAGGACCAAAAACACAGCGAAAACAACTGTTACCCAGGGGATTAGCGTGAATATCCTTTGTCTGTTTGTTCAAGAGCAAACAAAAAGCCTCTTCTACTCTTTCCTTTAGCAAACCCATGTACATTCCAGTGAAAAGTTTATTGTTTAGCTAAGGCAAGTGTTGGCAGAATTAACCTTGGTAATTCATTGCCCATATCTGGCCACATATTGGGCTTCCCAGGTGGCGCTAGTGGTAAAGAATCCACCTGCCAGTGCAGGAGATACAAGAGATGCGGGTTTGATCCCTGGGTTGGGAAGATCCACTGGAGTAGGAAACAGCATCCCAGTCCAGCATTCTTGCCTGGAAAATTCCATAGATAGAGGAGTCTGGCAGGCTGCAGTCCGTGGGGTCGAAAAAGAGTGGACGTGACTGAGCGGAGCATCTGACTACATTTTCCTGCAGTCATGGCAAGATTTTAATGCACAACATTCAGGTTCCTAAGGGTTTTTGTTAAACCCTAAGCACCAGAATTGCTATTTATGGATCTGCGACTGTCTTTGCCTAGAATCAGATCAGAGAATAGCTTTTTGTGCCTCTGAACTGGACCTGCAGCCTTCTCTCCTTGTATACAGATGTTGGCGTGTATAGAAGCATCATTCCTGATCATGAGTTGGAGAACAGTGCACATTAGGAAAATGTGGCAGACATGTGGATGGTGATGAATACAGTATGTCATAAATGTGCATAAATTAGTTTTTATTTCAAAACAGTACCGTTCAAGTTCTTCCTTTCCTTTCTGGAATCTTCTGACTTGGTTTCCAGGAGAATATGCGTTAGTTTGGGAGCTAGCAGTGGGTGTGTGTTTTCCCTAGGACTAGGGAGCTCAGGGAGCAGAGATGGGTCACCTGGATTGTTGTGTCTTAGACACTGATGTTTTCTGAAGTCATTAATACCCATTGTACATTATATACTCAATTCTTCTTAAGCACAGGATAATCAGCCAATGTTAGTTATGTATTATTTGGGTTGTTTTTGCTTGGAAGTAACAGAAAACCTAACTCAGACTGACTTGAACAGGGATAATTTCCAGCTCATGTACCTGTAAGTATAGAAATGGAATGGGCTTCTGACTGGTTGTTTCACTGCCTTCTGGGAGTCAGTATTCTTGGTTCCATCTTCCCCAGTTCTCAAGCTTTTTGTGGTTCATGATGGTTACTGAAGGTAACCAAGTCTCTCTTCTTGTGGCTGTCTCTTGAAAGCAGTGAATCTTTTCCTTGAACCCCAGCAAATATCCCCCTTGTAACATGGATCTGGAGTTAGTCCTGCAGTCTCAGTGCTACTACATGATGAAAGGGGGAATGAATGGTAACCTCCACGCCTACTCTGGCATTTACCCGCAATAATCTTATCCCCCTCTGGCCTCCAAGTTTGGATTCAATGGAGAAATAGACCCAGGTTTTAGATAAGAGATTAATGTTGGCTTGATTGCTGGTTGGGCTGGGTTGAGGGGTGCAACTTGGACTAGGTGCTGATTTGCCCAACAATTACCCAATTAATTTATCCATAAATTAAAGTGCACACACACCCAGCTTAAGGAGAAATCCTGCCCATACCAGCTTCCCTGCCATGTAGGAGCCGAGGGTAGAACCTCCACCCTTTGATCTAAATGAGGGAACAAGGGCAGATCCCATAGAAAGAGCAACTCTTTCCCCTCAGCCCCTGATGGAGAACCATGGAGTAAAGCTCAGCCTCTCACCATCTTATAACCTGATAAACTATCCTGTCCTTATTTCCAGAGCCTGGGGAAGAGGGCCTGGACTACAAAGAGGAATTCTTCCCCCAGTGTCCCAGAAGGTTGACATTTAATATCTAATTTTAGATAATGGTAGAAACATTGGAAATGTGACCATAAGGATATGAGCCATGGGTTGAGTGAAGGTCCCAGTGCGATGGGCTCAGTCTGAAAGGCCTTGTGGGCACATGCTGACCATCTGGGGGTTCTCTGTGCTCCTGACAGCTCCTTCTCCTCTCTCCCCTGACAGTGGAGGGTAACAGCGATGAGCTGGATGAGCCCATCAAGACGGTGTTTGCCGACGTGGCCTTTGTCAAGAAGCACAACCTAATGAGTCTGAATTCAATCAACTGGTCCCGGGTCCTCGTGCAAATAGCCCACCACTTCTTTGCTTACTTCCGGTGTGCGCCATCCTTAGACATGCACCCCCTGCCCCCCGTGGAGGTGGTTGTGCCAACGGGGGCTGCCGGTAACCTTGCAGGTGAGGAGACCCCTGGACGGAAATGGGCTTTCCAGAAAAATGCCTGTGGTCCTTGTCCTCCCAGCCACCTTTTGGCTATAACCTAGGTTGGGTCCTTTGTTGTTTCGTCGCTTAGTCACGTTCAACTCTTTGCAACCCCAAGGACTGTAGCCCACGAGACTCCTCTGTCCATGGGATTTCCCAGGCAAGAATAGTGGAGTGGGTTGCCATTTCCTTCTCCAGGGGATCTTCTCGATCCCGGGATTGAACCTCGGTCTCCGACATTGGGAGGTGGATTCTTTATCACTGAGCCACCACGGAAGCCCAGGTTGGGTCCTAGGTGATGGGGAACTACACAAAAGAACCTTCCAGAAAATGTCCCTCTGACTTCCTGGGAGGACATACTGGCCTTTTGCCACAGGGGGAGAGTAACGGGTTAACCCCAGTGTGCTCGGCCGCCTGATCTGATGTGTCGCTCAGCAGAGTGTGGGGAGATGAGGTGAAGGTTCAGCTGCTGTTCCTGGATGGCAGAGCCCTCTGCCAGGAACGTGGACTTTCCTCCCAGCCCTGGCCAGCTCCCTGCTCTGAGGATAAGGACTCGCCTGGCACAGCGTGTTCTCCTCAGAGACCGTGTGATGTGGAAAGAGTCCTGGACTTGGGCTTCTGGCTCCAGTTCTGTCCTTTACTAGCTGAATGGCTGTCCCTTAGGTTCAGCTCCTCGGCTATCAAAGGGAAGTTGGACCGCTTATCATATCTCTCAGGACGAGCGTGAGGTGCAAATTAGATTCTGTGTGTATGTGAACTTTGTGAAGGTCGAGTGCTATAAAGCTGCGTGGCATGAAAATAATTTCCTGTAATAATTTATAGGAACGTTGATCAAGCACTGACTATGTGTCAGGCAGTGCTCTGAATGCTTCCCTCATATCAATTCATTTAATCCTCACATGGGCCTATGAGGGGCACTGTTTCACTTTACAATGAGGAGGCTGTGGCACAGAGAAGTCCTTGGACAGCCTGTCATTGTTTACGCACTGGCCAGTCCCAGGGCCAGGATGGTGGCCCAGGCAAGCTGGCTTCAGAGTCTTCGCCCTTTTGAACTTATGAGGCTGCCTCTTGATGGACGTGACTTTTTTCTGATGGTTCTGTTAGTGGCATCGCTTCTGATGGGTGCCCAGGTTGGCTTAGGTGAGACCATGAAAGCATCTTAGTGCTCAGGAGTCTTTGTGACTTCAGCTAACACAGGGATGGAAAAAATGAGCTGGCTGTTAGACAAGGATGGCTCAGCCTTCTTCCCCATCCGTGGAGAGAAGCCCACCACACTGCCCATTTGCATCACCCCCCAGGGAATGGTACCATCTGCCTGTGCCCTGTATCTGCTACAGTGCCTGGCACAAAAGCAACATTTGCAGAGGGATCTCCGATCTAGCCCTGCTCCATCAGGAACTAGCTGCTTGACTTTAAGCCCTTGGACTCCTTAAGCCTCCATCGTTCCCCTGTCATGCAAGGATCGTGGCATTTACTGAGGGTCCCATGAAATAAGACTGTAAAAGTGCTTTGCAAAATTGAGTGACACTGGGTGGTGTGGGTATCCCTAACTCCTTTTACTTACTCATAGAAATAAACTATTCATGGGAATAGGAACCTTCCTAAACTACGTTACCTTTCTGGGCTTTCCATCTCTCGGGGTGAGGCATTTTATTTGTTTCATGCAAACAGGAGCTGCTGTTAGGTGGACAGTAGCTGCCTTCCCATCCTCCTTCGGCCCCTTTCTAGGAGAGTCAGCCTGAAAGCACTGGTTCTTCGTCTGGGGACTCAGCATGTGCTCCAGACTTAGACAGACCTCTAAGTTCACATCCTCACTCTGCCACTTAGCAGGCTCTGAAAGTACGAGTATTAGTAGCTCAGTCGTGTCCAACTCTTTGAGACCCCATAGGCTATGGCCCACCAGACTCTTCTGTCCATGGGATTCTCTAGGCAAGAATACTGGAATGGGTTGCCATTCCCTTCTCCAGGGGATCTTCCCAACCCAGGGATTGAACCTAGGTCTCTTGAATTACAGGCAGATTCTTTACCATCTGAGCCACCAGGGAAGCCCAAAGCAGGCTTTGGGTGGGTCATTTAAACTTCTCAGAACCTCTGTTTTCTCTTCTGCAAATGGTGTGTGTCAGTACCTGGTGGGGGCAGGGTTTGGCGTGGAGAACAGCATCAGGGCACAGTAACCCCCTCCTACTCTTTCCTCCTTTTTTGTTTTTTGGTAGCAGCTTTATTGCTCTATGATTCACGTACCATACAATTCACCCGTTTAAAGTATTCAGCTTAATAATTTTTAGTGCACACAGATTTGTGCAACCATCACCATAATGTTTTAGAGCATTTTCATCACCCTAAGAGGGAGCCCTGTTCCCATGAAGCAGTCATTCCGTCCTCTCTCCCAGCTTTAGGCAGTCACTCATCTATTTTATCTCTGTAGATTTTCCTATTCTGGACATTTTATGTAAATGGAATCATCCAATATGTGGCCTTTTATGTCTAGCTTCCTTTCACTTAGCATGACATTTTCAAGGCTCATCCATACTGTAGCACATGTTAGTACTTTATTCCTTTTTATGGCTGAATACTATTTTATTGTATCGATGTATCACATTTTGTTTACACATTTAAGAGTTAATGGACGTTTGGATTGCTTAGATTTTTAGTTATGAATAATGCTGCTGTGAACGTTTGTGTATGTGTTTGTGTGGCTCTGTTCTCAGTTATCTTGAGTATATACAAACTAGGAGTGGATTTCTGGGTCGTACTGGAGCTCTGTGCTTAACTTTGAGGAACTGCTGGACAGGTTTCCAAAGTGGCTGCACTATTTGCCATTCCCACTAACAGTATATGGGGGTTCCAATTTCTCCACATCCTGACCAAGACTTGTTATCATCTGTCTTCCTGATTCTAACCATCCGAGTAGGTATGAAGTGGTGTATCATTGTGATTTGGGTTTGTGTTTTCCTGATGACTAATGATGTTGAGTGGGCTTCCCTGGTGGCTCAATGGGAAAGAATCCACCTACCAATCTCTGGGTCAGAAAGATCCCTGGAGGAGGAAATGGCACCCCACTCCAGTATTCTCACCTGAAAAATCCCGTGGACAGAGGAGCCTGGTGGGTTACAAATATTGCAAAAGAGTTGGATACCACTTAGTGACTAAATAACAGCAACAATGATGTTGAGTATCTTTTCATATGTCCGTTGGCTATTTGTATATCTTTTCTGGAGAAATGTCTACACAAGTCCTTTGCCTATTTTTTAATTGGATTATTTGTATTTTAATTGTTGAGTTGTAAGAGTTCTTTATACATTCTCGGTTCAAGTCTCTTATCGGATATACGATTTGCAAATGGTTTTTCCTATTTTGTGGGTAGCCTTTTTATAGTGATAAATTGATAATGATACATTGATAGTGTCCTTTGAAGCATGAAAGCTTCAAAAAGCACAAAACCTTCTTAATTTTGATGATGTTCATCTATTTTTTCTTTTGTTGTCTGTGATTTTGGTGTCATGGCTACGAAACCATTGTTCTCCTCTCATAAGCTGGGTGCATCGCTCAGAAGATGGGGCTGCCCATTCACCTGGTCGTGGCAGTGAACAGCAATGACATCATCCACAGGACCGTCCAATGGGGAGACTTCTCTCTGTCCAAAGCGGTCAAGCCAACCTTGGCGTCGGCCATGGACATTCAGGTGGGATGTGTGTGCAGGTCTGCCCCAGGTGTTGGTTGGATGGAGGTGGACAAGGGCTGAGGTCAGCATGACCCCTGGGACCCTGCCTCTCTGCTCAGGTTCCCTACAACATGGAGAGGATCTTCTGGCTGCTGTCTGGCTCTGACAGCCAGGTGATAAGAGCCCTCATGGAGCAGTTTGAAAGGACAAAAAGTGTGAGTCTACCCAAGGAGCTGCACAGCAAGGTCAGTTACCACTCACACACCATGGAGAAAAGAAAGGGTACAGCCACGAGACCAGACCTGGGGTTTGAAAATCTTTTCAAGGAAAGGAGATGCTTGGGTATTTTTTTGAGTACCTGCTATGAGCCTCGCACTTCTGGAGTTTATGAGGATTTATTTTTTGAATGGGGAGAGGTGGTTGGTTTAGAGGTTTTTGGTTTAGAGTTAGATGCATGTAAATCCAAGCCAGTTATGAGGCCTTGGGTTAGATTCTTAAACTCTGTGCCTCAATCTCCTCATCTGTAAAATGGGAATCATGAGAATGCCTGCCTCGTGGCATTGTTGAAGATTTAAGTCCATCAAGCGCTTTGTATACTGCCTGGCAATATAGGGCTTAATATATTATCTATCATTATTTTATTCATTATTGTTGTTGATTTCCAATAATAACAACTGGAAGCCACTTTCTCTATCCAGTATGTGCAGAGACTATTGTTCAATTAACTTTTTTAAAAAAAATAAAGAAGGAGAGGGAGTTTCTTGGCAGTCCAGTGGTTGGAGCTCTGTGCTTGCACTGCAGGGGACCTAAGTTTGATCCCTGGTCAGGGAACTCAGATCCTGCAAGTCACAGCACTGCCAAAAAATTAAATTAAAAAAATAAAGAATAAGGAGAAATTTTGTCTCCAAATGGATAGGAGTCTAGGGCTCAGTTGCTCAGTTCTGTCCAACTCTTTGCGACTCCATGGACTGTGGCCCTCCAGTCTTCTCTGTCCCTGGGATTCTCCAGGCAAGAATACTGGAGTGGGTTGCCATTTCTGTCTCCAGGGGATCTTCCTGACCCAGGGATTGAACCCAGGTCTCCTGCATTGCAGGCGGATGCTTTACCGTCTGAACTACTAGGAAGCCCTCTAGGGAAGGATTGCTTTTATTTTAATGTAACCTGGTGATGGAAACTTATTTAATATCAAAAAAGGATTTCATATATTGAATTTGACTATAATTTTCTCTACCACATTCCTACCAATTGGTCATCCAGACTGTGTATACTTCCAACAACAAGGACCTCACTACGTCACATCAGCTGTAGTCATTACAAAGTTCTTTATGTCAAGCCAGAATCTGTTCCTTCTAGCTTGTGTACTGGTGAGCTGATTCCCATACTTGAAGAGAATCTTCCTTTACCTGCTAAGCCTTCCTGGTTCCTTTAGCTACATGGTGTGAATTACATGGTGTAATTTTGAGTGGTTGGTGTCCATCTTAGAGTTGTTCCCAGAACTAGATACAGTTCTGTGGGCTCAGTCACTCACACAGACGGGTGTGGAATTTGTCTTCTGGAATCTGTGCTTCTTTTCCTCTCTTTTTTTTTTGGCCATGGCCTGTGGTTCCCCACCAGCGATCAACTCTGCCCCCACACTGCATTGGAGTCCAGGAGTCTTAACCAGTGGACCACCAGGGAAGTCTCCCTATGCTTCTTCGATGCAACCTGTTTTAATCAGTTTGGACTGCTATAACAAAGTACCACAGACTGGTGACTTATAAACAATACAAATGTATTTCTCACAATTCCAGGGACTGGAGGACCGAGGTCAAGGTGCTAGTATCAAGATCAAGGTTGGATTCTGGTGAGGGCCCCCTTCTGGGAGGTAGTAGGCCACCTTCTTGTATCCTCATATGGGGGAATATGAGACACTAATAAAGATACTAATTCAATTCATGAAGGCTCCACCCTCATGACCTAATTACTTCCCAAAGCCTCACCTACAAATACCATCATATTGGGATTAGGGCTTTAACATATAAATTTGGTGGGAACACGACTATGAAGACCATAATACAACTAAAGTTCAGCTTATTCAATGGTTTGTTTTGATATTCCTTCTCCTCATGTAAATAAGATGCTATGTGAAGACAGACACCATATCCCCTGGTTCTTCATTCTCTCCCTGGCTGTACATGTAGAAGTTACTCCATCTGCTGAAACAACATTCATTCATTTGTTCATTCATTCATTCATGTTACTTATTGACCATGAGCCAGGAACTATGCTTGGTGCTAGAGATTCAAATATAAATAAAACAAACACACTTATTGTCTGCTGTGAACCATAATGGGTCAGGAAGATGTCTAAACAATTTATAATAACCTGTGGTTTCTATTGGGCTTCCCAGGTGGCACAGTGGTAAAGAATCCACCTGCCAATGCAGGAGACATGGGTTCGATCCCTGGGTTGGGTAAATCCCCTGGAGAAGGGAATGGCAACCCACTCCAGGATTCTTGCCTGGGAAATCCCATGGACTGAGGAGCCTGGAGGGCTACAGTCCATGGGGTCACAAAGAGCAACTAAACAGCAGCAACATGGTCTTTATTGATTGAAGTTGATTATATTCATGGTTTTTGGCACATGCAGTGCATTTCCAGAGAATGATCAAAAAAACCATCTACACCGAGGGAGCACTGAAAAGGGAGTCTTCCTTTTTCTGAGGTAGTGGGCAATTTTCCTAAAGGAAAGCTGGAGATCTGGGTGGAAACCGATGGGAAGCTATTCCCACACCTACAGGGAGGGGGCGCACTAACAGCAAAGCGCTAGGAATGCTTGAGTTTCCTTAGCCTGTGTTTCCTTTGGTTGCTGAGCAAGCATATGTTCTATTTTGCTGATCCAGAGCCAAATTCTAACTAAATGTATTGACCTGAAACTCAAACGTGTGCTTCCTCTAACTTGAGTGAATCTGTTTAAAACTGGGAAACATGGGAAACTAGCTTTTTCTCTGAGCTGAATCTGAGCCATTTCATTTGAGTTTCTGATGTGTACCCAGATGGTTGTATTGGGTGGTGAGTTTTTGGTCACCTCTTCCCCACTTCCCCTCAGCTTTCAGAGGCAGTAACCTCTCAATCGGTGTCAGATGAGGCTATCACCCAGACGATGGGCCGCTGCTGGCAGGAGAACCAGTACCTGTTGTGCCCGCACTCGGCCGTGGCCGTGAGCTGCCATTACCAGCAGGTGGACAGGCAGCAGCCCAGGTACTGGTGGTGGGCGCCTGAGTTTCAGGGAGGGGGGACCCCTTTGGACCTCTCTGGGCCCATCCTTTTCCCCAAGCAGGGAGCACAGGAATGTGAACAACTTGCTTTTTTGGGGAGGAGGGGTGCCCCACATGGCATGTGAGATCTTAGTTCCCCGACTAGGGATCGAACTCAGGCTCTCTGCAGAAGCACAGAGTCTCAACCACTGGTCCACCAGGGAAGTCCCACAAATGGGTTTTATGAGCATAGTGGGTGCTGAGTGAAGGTGTGTGCTGAGACTGTGGTCCCAGAAGAGGGAGCTTGAACCCCAAAAAGGAGGAACAGTTGGCTAGCAGAGTAATTGCAGAGATGAATTCAAGGGACCAAACCTGTTTTTTTCCCTGTCTCTCTCCACCCTACCTCTAACCTTCCCCTGTTCCTTCTTCTCCCGCCTCACCTTCTTCCGGTACCTGCCCCACTATCTATTATCTTCCACCCCCTGTTTTCACCGCCCCCACTTCCCCCAGCCC
>NW_011495040.1:3648006-3658387 GCF_000754665.1 Bison bison bison
TCTCTATTCTCTTCCCCCCCCTGTTTCCCCCGCCCCCCCTTCCCCCAGCCCTCCCCGCTGTTGTCTGGCTCCCGCCTCTGCAGCCAAGTTCCCGGAGGCTGTGCGGGCTGCCAGGCTGACCCTGGACACCCCGGCAGAGATCCTCGCCCTGGAGCACAAGGAGGCACGCTGCACCCCAATGCGGAAGGGCGACGACTGGACACGGATGCTCCGGGACACGATTGAGGACCTGAGCCAGCAGTGGCAGAGGCGCTTCCTGAATCTCCCGGCATAGCCCCGCTGGAGATGGCTTCCTTTAGGCCTCTGACCCTGGGAGGTGTCCCCTGTGAGCCGCTTGGGGCACCTTCTCCCCATTGAGAGTCTGTGCAGGAGGTTCTCGGGGGGCTGCTCTAGAGGTGGGGGTCTGGAGCCAGCGGGCTGTGCTCTGTTCCCAGGATGCTCTGTGCTGTCACCGCCTGATGTCGCGCCTGATCCCCTGGGAGGCGGGGAGGGCTCCTGTAGATGTTGCTGGGGGTGCACTGCCACCGCCGGACAGTGCAGGAGTATTGCTGCTGCCTGTGAAAGTTTCAGTGGATAAGAATGTGCCTGCCAGTGCAGGGGGACACAAGTTTGATTCCTGGTCCAGGAAGATCCCACATGCCAGGGAGCAACAAAGCCCCTGCGCCACAACTGCTGAGCCTGGGCGCCTGGAGCCCGTGCTCCGCAACGAGAGAGAGCACCACAATGAGAAGTCTGTGTGCTACAGGGAAGAGTAGCCCCCGCTTGTAGCAACTAGAGAAAGCTCGAGCAAAGCAACAAAGAATAAGTAAATACATAAATAAATAAATAAAAACTTAAAAAAGAAAGGAAAGTCTGGGGTTCAGGGTCAACCTCGGCTCTAAGATTTTGGACCCAGGCAGATGGGGACCGCTGAGTCCATTAGCACAGGTCTGGCTTGAGTCTTAGTTTATCTGGTCCCCAAACCAGATCACAGGCCTTGGCCTGCCTTGTCAGAGGCTTTGTTGTTGTGTCTAGTAGATAAATTGTGTCCCATTCTTTGCAACCCCATGGACTGTAGACTGCCAGGCTCCTCCTGTCCGTGGGATTCTCTAAATAAGAATACTGGACTGGATTGCCATTTCTTTCTCCAGGGATCTTCCCAGCCCAGGGATCCAACCTGTGTCTCCTGCATTGGCAGGCGGATTCTTACTATCTGAGCCACTGGGGAAGCCCAACATATGTGTACTAAACTATGTATAATTTCCCTGGTGGTCCAGTGGTTAAGACTCCATGCTTCTAATGCAGAGGCACAGGTTCGATCCCTGGTCGGGGAAGTTCATATAGTGTGGCAAAAAAAAAAAAGATATATATATATATATATATGTTTAGCACACAGAGTGTGCTAAATAGACATGAAGAAATAATAACAGCACTTACATTTATCTCTTCTCCCCCCATCCAGTGGATTGCCTGTGGGCCTGTCTTTGGTAGTCCTGGTTGAGCACTGTGCCTGGTGCATTCTGGAACTGGCAGGACCAGGAACAAAGCTCCTCTGTGACTGCACATCTACCAGATACTGTGTGATGACTCTCAAAGTGTGGTCCTTTGGGTTTCCCCAAAATGCAGACTCCCAGCCCCCACCCCTGCTGCTGCTGCTGCTGCTGCTGCTAAGTCACTTCAGTTGTGTCCGACTCTGTACCACCCCAGAGACGGCAGTCCAGCAGGCTCCCCCGTCCCTGGGATTCTCCAGGCAAGAACACTGGAGTGGGTTGCCATTTCCTTCTCCAATCGTGAAAGCGAAAAGTGAAAGTGAAGCCCCCACCCTAGAGCACAGCAAATCTGTGGACATAGGCGGGGTGTCTTCAGTTCTTACAAATGCCCCCACATAAGTTTCCGCCCTCTAATTTCAGGAAACCCTGGCCAAGGACTTTAAGTTCATAAATAATTGTCTGTCACAGGGAGATATGCTTTGTTTCCACAAGGGCATGCTCTCTTCCTGCTACTGTTTTTATGATCTAGCCTACACTGCCCAATTCAGGAACCACCAAACATTTGTTGAGTTCTTGCAATGTGAATAGTCTGAACTGAATTTTAAATTTTTTAATTAATTTACATTTAAATGTCAAATTTTCTTACTTGATTCAGTTATTGGAAAACTTTTAAGTATGACTGGAAAAATTCAAGTAATATGGATCTGCTTTTTCAGCTATAAAATTTATGAAGTACATAAAATACTTTGTTTTGGAGTATAGTTGATTAATGTTGTGTTCGTTTCAGCTGTACAGTAAAGTGATTCAGTTATACATATACACGTGTCTGTTCTTTTTCAAGAAGATTCTTGTTAAGATATCTTGATTCAAGATAGTGTTCTGATTGAGATGTACCACAAGTGTAAATTACATGTTGGATTTCAAAGACATCTAATGAAAAAAAATCTAAAATATCTCAGTAATTTTATATCAATGATCTGTTGAAAGGATGGTGTTTTTATGTATTAGAATAAATAAAATATAATATTAAATTAATTCCATCTTTTTCCTTTTCTTTTTCTAAGGACATTTAAAGTTGTATATGGGGCTTGCCCTTGTGGCTCCCAATGTATTTCTAGAGACAGCAGTGATCTAGAGCTTAACCTTGGCTTTGTGTGTACATGAACACGCCACAGATAGTTGTGGATTTACTTATATTATTGGGTTCAAATCTTGTGTGGATTGAGGGAGGGGGTTAGACAAACACAAAGACTGCAATATCAGCACACCCTCAGACCCTGGACCCTGGGAGCCCCTTCGGATGGCAGGTGAGGCAGGCACAGTGTGGAGAGATTTCTGACCACTAGAGGGCACTGTTGCAGCTACTCTGAGGGCTGCTGTGAAAGGACCCAGTGGCCGTCTAGCTGTCTTCTCCCCATAGTTAAGGGGAGTTTGGGATGGACATGTACACACTGCTGTACTTAAAGTGGATAACAAACAAGGTCTTACTGTATAGCACAGGAAACTCTACTCATTGTTATGTGGCAGCCTGGATGGGAGGGTAGTTCAGAGGGGAACAAATACATGTATGTGTACGGCTGAGGCCTTTTGCTGTCCACCTGAAACTATCACAACATCGTTAGTCAGCTATAATCCAATATAAAACTAAAAGCTAAAAAGCTGCCTGCCTGCGCCCTGAGGTCTACAGGAGCTTCTGGTCGCCCAGGCTGATCTCTGCCTGCCACCCCACATCAGAACTTCCAGGCCTGCATCTCCGTGGTGTCCAGGGGCTTGAAGGGAGAGGCCAGAGGGCACCCTCTTACTGAAAAACTTGACACCGAAGCAGGACACTCGGTGCAGAGAGAGCAGGAATGCTGGACACACAGGAGGACGGGGCAGCCTCCTAAAAGAATGACATGACCCTTACAGCCACAGGACTTCACAGCTTCTGAGACACTTTAAGAGCAAACGTGATGGAGCCTCCTGAACCCATTTATCCATCAGGCATGACAGGCCTGATACTTCGGGGTCATGAGATATTTAAGAGGTCCATGGAGATATTTTAATTTCTTTTAAAAGCTGAGGAGAGCATGGCAGCCCACTCCAGTATTCTTGCCTGGAGAATCCCCATAGACAGAGGAACCTGGAGGGCTACAGTCCACGGCAGTCACAAAGAGTTGGACATGACTGAGCGACTAAGCACAGCACACAAAAGGAAGCGAATATAATCTGGCTTGGGTTGTATTCGTGTTTATACCAACACAGTAGTACAAAAATTTTTAAATATTTTTGCCCACTGAAAGCAAAAGTGCCCGGGGCCCACCAAAGTCATAGTGCAGCCCTGAAAGGACCTACTGTACACCAGGCGATATTTCATCAAAGCAACTAACTTAATCCTGATGGCAAGTTGTGAAATGCATGTTACTATCAACTAGGTTTTAGAGCTGAAGTAACTTGTCAGGATGGCACCAAGAGGAAGCAGAGGGGTGGGACTTGAGCCCCATGTGTCTTCAAGTTCAGCGTGCATTTTTCATCTCCCCAGGTCATAAGGAGCTGGTCACATCCTGCTCTGGTCTGCCGTTCTCCATCCTGCCCCAGACCGTGGCCCTTCTGCTGGGTCCTCCTCCACCCTCCCTTACACGGGAGCAGCAGAGCTGTGCTGTTCCAGGAGGCCTATTACAGGCTTCTGCAAACCTGCTTCCCACGTCCCTGCCTGCAGCACCCCCCACCCCACCCCCACCCCGGCACCCAGGACCTGCTGCGTGTGGCCAGAGACAGTGGTTCCTTATTCTCTGCTGCCATATTTCTGAGGCCTTCAGGGCAGTGTTGGGGGTCACGTGTGTGTGCCAAGTTGCTTCAGTCGTGTCTGATTCTGTGCAACCCTGTGGGCTGTAGCCTGCTAGGCTCCTCTGTCCATGAGATTCTCCAAGTAAGAACACTGGAGTCAGTTGCCATGCCCTCCTCCAGGGGATCTGCCTGAGCCAGGGATTAAACCTGCATCTCCTGCATGGGCAGGTGGATTCTTTACCTCTGAGCCACCCTGGGAAGCCCTAAATAAGGCATGCATGCATGCTCAGTCACTTCATGGGGTCACAAAACCCCTCACCTTCTGGATGGTTTGGAGACCTTTGCAGCAGTGAGAGGCCACTGTATATCTATGAAAGGGGACCCAGAATAAAGCCACTGGACACTGCACAAATAGCATGAAACATGAACTTCAGGATATTCTGGCCATATTCTGGGGCTGATTGGAGGAAAGGATAGGAGTGAGATGAGGTCAGAAGAAACATCTACCCTTGTGAACAAACAAAGGCACACAGACATATGTACAGACAAATACCTACATATACCCAGTCATACTTACATACAATGCATCCCCCTCAGTGGCCAAAGCAAGGATCCCAGTACGAAAGAAGTTAGAAGCAGGATGAAGTTCTCTTTCTGAGTTATCCACTAACTGGCAGTGTGACCACACACAGGCCATTTTGTCTCGCCGAACCTCAGTTTCCTCATCTACTAATTATAACACTTACCTTGCTGGTTTATTTTGAGAATTTCATAAGATTATGCATTTCCAATAGCTAGGTAAATGTTAAAATGCCATACAAATGCTTCTTATTAACATAATTTAGTCTGCACTGAACAATTTAGTACTTCTAAGCTGTCTTGTGTTTTTTACTAGTTGCTTCCCGAATTTGTCTTCTTTTGCCTCTTCCTGGAGAATAAATTTCCCTCGTGGCCCCATGGAGTTGGCACAGCTCTGGGTGCAGTGTTAGAGTTGTTCTGGCTTGATCAGTGTGCCCAGCAGAATCTTTGCAAGGGTCAATGGGAGACTGAATGTCAGTAGGGGCTCTTCTGGGCCATTAACAAGTCTTGTTAATTTGCATTGATGAAGATAATTGGGATGATTCCCTTTCTTGAGCACTCATAATAGGCTGTTGCTGTTCAGTTGCTACATATACATAAGTCATGTCCAACTCTTTAAGACCCCATGAACTGTAGCCCTCCATGCTCCTCTGTCCTCCACTCTCTACTGGAACTTGCTCAAATTCATGTCCATTGAGTCAATGATGCTATCTAACCATCTCATCCTCTGTCATCCTCTTCTCCTTTTGCCTTCAGTCTTTCCCAGCATCAGGGTCTTTTCCTATAAGTCAGCTCTTTGCATCAGGTAGCCAGAATATTGGAGCTTCTGCTTTAGCATCTGTCTTTCCAATGAATATTCAGGGTTGATTTCCTTTAGGATTGACTGGTTTGATCTCCTTGCAGTCCAAGGGACCATCAAGAGTCTTCTCCAACACCACAGTTTGAAAGCATCAATTCTTCAGTGCTCAGCCTTCATGATCCAACTCTCATATTCAACTCTCACCACTGGAAAAACCATAGCTTTGACTATATGGACCTTTGTTGGCAAAGTGATGTCTCTGCTTTTTAATATGCTGTCTAGGTTTGTCATAACTTTCCTTCCAAGGAGCAAGCATCTTTTAATTTCATGGTGGGCTCAGCCTCTTGTAAAGCATGTTCCAGACACTGGCCTCTTCAGTCCTGACAAGGACTGAATGAGAAAGTACCACTATGGGCTCCATTCTAGAGATGAGGAAATGAAGCTCAGAGAGGTTAAGTAATTTGCCTAAGGCCACCCAGTCAGTGAGTCCTGGAAGAAGGATGTGAGGCTGAGTGCAGGGTTTGTGAGCTAGATCAGGAGAGGAGCTCTGGGCCTGATGGCTCCCACGTTCTCTTCAAATCAGAGCCTGCGGGCTAGATGGGGTAAGGGCCATGTCTGAGGGTGGAGGAGAAGAGAAGAAAGCACATCACTAGCAGAAGGGCCATCTGGAGGGGGCGGGGGTGGTGGTGCACAGAGCCAGCACCTTTGCAAGGAGCTCTCCTCTGGCTCAGGCTCCAGCTTGGAGCTGGGTTCCTTCTGGGGATCCCTGGAGCTGGTGTCTGCTGAGTGAAGTTGCTGTGGTCATGGGACCAGAGGGAGGTGAGAATCATTCTGTGGGATTGTCAGCCACTGGCCAGGAGGCCCAGCCTAGTGGCTCCCACTGGAAAGACTCAGATGGATGAAGTCAGGGAGCTTTTGCTGAGTTTTCTGTGTCCCCAAGTAAACAAAGGGTGAGCAGCACAGGAAGGGCTGGACAACTGGCTTCCTGGAAAGAGGAGAGGGCCCCCTTCTCTGTCCTGCTCTTGGCCTTTGCCCAAGAAAGCATCTTCCCAGAATTTCTTTTTAGGCCCTACCCATTGGTTAATAAATGAATAACATTCCACAACCTGGGCATCTCCCAGGTGCCTGCTGGGCAAACGCTGAGGGCCAGCATGCTGGCCTCCTAACAAGTGCTGCGGAGAGAGAAAAGGTAGGAAAAGATGGGGCGAGGGTCAACTTATGGAGAAGGGTAAAGTTTGTGGGAGCCCCCAGGGGCTGTCCCAAGGCTGTGAGGTCTGGTTACTGGTTCACCAGGGCAGGAGACCAGGCGTCCTCCTGCAGCCTCCTCCTCCTCCACCTGCCCTGACCTGTGTCGTGGCGACTGGTTTAGGGCCTGCTCCCCAATTACTAAAACATTCCTTAAGGGCTGCTGTCAAGTACCCCATAAGCCAGAACCTGGCCTCCACTCCTAACCTTCCCTGAAAAGAGCTTCATACCCAGTGTATAGAACAGAACAAGCAGGGGGCGCTGCAGGGCCCAGAGGAGGAAAGATGACAAAGCTGGAGAGGGTGGGGTGGGGTGAAGAAGGCTGGGCTGGGTCTCCAAGGGTCTGATGCTCCTAGACTCAGGACTATCTCCTTCTTCTCAATGGTTTAGCCATCAAAGTACCTGCCTGTTCAGTCGTGTCCGACTGTTTGCAACCCCATGGACTGTAGACCACCAGGCTCCTCTGTCCATAGAATTTCCCAGGCCAGAATAATGGAGCGGGCTGCCATTTCCTACTCTAGGGGCTCTTCCCAATCCAGGGATTGAACCTGCATCTCTTGCGTCTCCTGCTTTGGCAGGCAGATCTTTACCACTGCACCACTTGGGAAGCCTCAGCCACCACAGAGATCTATTACAAGAAGGTGAGGGACCTCCTGTTGTAGCGAAAGAATCTGTGTACTTGATCTTCGGGGAGGGGAGCTCCTTCCCACTGAATGAATGCGCAGAACCTAAGTCACCAAGGCCAAGGTCCTGTAGAGTGTACAGAGCCAAGAACTGAGGCTGGGCTCTGGGTGGTCCGGTCAGGGTGAAGCCCCTGGAGTCTCCTTGATTTGGCCGCTAGGGGGACCTACTGAGCGCCAGCTCTCCAGCCTCCTCTTGGTGTCCTCAGTCGCCAGGATCACAGTCTTCCACCATCCCTGAGCCAGACCTCATCCCGAGGCAGGGACAGCGCTAACTTGTAAAACCCACGCAATTTAGGTCTTGAGCGTTCAGAACAGTCAAGACCCAGCTCTGGGCAACGCTCCTGAAAATGCAGCGAGAGCTGCATTCTCGCCCCATTCCCCTGTCCCCCTCAACCTCTGGACCAATTTGTTGTTCAGTTGCTAAGTCGAGTCCAACTCTTTGCGACCTCATGGACTGCAGCACGCCAGGTTTCCCTGTCCTTCGCCATCTCTGGACCAAAGGAAAGTGAAAGTGAAGTCGCTCAGTCGTGTCCGACTCTTTGCGACCCCATGGACTGTAGCCTACCAGTCTCTGTCCGTGGGATTTTCCAGGCAATAGTACTGGAGTGGATTGCCATTTCCTTCTCCAGGGGCTCTTCCCGACCCAGGGGTCGAACCCAGGTCTCCCGCATTGTAGACGGACGCTTTACTGTCTGAGCCAAAAGAGCCCTCCAAATTCTCCAAGTCTGGAATGAGCCCGGCCGATTATTCACATGGCCAGCAGAGGGCAGCAGAACACACCCAAAGTCTCTCTCCTTCCAAAGATGACTGACATCTCCCCACCCAGCTCCAGCCCCACCCCCACACCCCACAGGCCTGCAGGTCTGACTTTGTTCTCTAGAAATTAGTGTCCCTGAAGGTCAGAGGGTGTGATGGGCCCCAGAGATTTTTATTTTTAGCTCATTGCTTCTCAAATTTAATATTGGCAGCTCCCTCTTTTAAAAGTTAAATATATATATATATATCATGTGTTTGTGTTTGTGTGTATCACATATATTTCCAATATTGTCCTACATAGGTTTTCTTTTGTAATCATGCTACTAAAACATATACAAAGGTAAAACTACCTATGAACCTGTTATACTGATAACGCCCATACAAGAAACTGAGATAAACATTCCAGTTAAACGAGAACAAATCCACAAACAAAATCAATAAAATTCAAAGTAATCCCATTGATGTATGTGATCACTCGCTCATGTACTGCACTCAAATCTCTGGTGTCCTGTGACGGGGGCACTGCACTCCTTAGAGGTGATTGTTGTGGCTCGTTTAGTGTATTTACCTCCCTTTTGCGGTGGAATAACTTCCTCCTCCATCACTTTTCATATATTATACATGGGAACACATCCCAAGCACAGTCCTTTGTGATGTCATATAACCTTATATCTGTCTGCCTCTCCTTACTGGTTTGTGATAAGTGAGGTGATATTGTTGCTTGCAATTGTAAATACAGGTATAAATGCAGACTGTAAAATTATGTGTTGACTTAATTTTAAGGGGGCCAGACAGATGGTGCAGAAAATGCCTTTAAAAAATTATCAAATGAAATCATCACACACACAAATATACTACTGATCAAGAATTCTTAAACGGCAAGAATATTTACTCTTTGATGTTACTTACATGTGAAATCTAAACACGGATACAAATGAATGTATATGCAGAACAGAAACAGAATCACAGACACAGAGAAGAAGCGAGTGGTCACCACAGGGGAGTGGGGAGGCAGAGGGGACTTAGGGGTATGGATTAAGAGATGCAAACGACTACTTATAAAACAGATACACAATGAGGATAAATTGTATAGCACAGGGAGTTATAGTCATTATCTTGTAATAACTTTTAATGGCATATAGTCTGTGAAAATACTGAATTACTATGCTGTATGCATGCATGTTGAAACTCCAGTACTTTGGCCACCTCATGTGAAGAGTTGACTCATTGGAAAAGACTGATGCTGGGAGGGATTGGAGGCAGGAGAAGAAGGGGACGACAGAGGAAGAGATGGCTGGATGGTATCACGGACTCGATGGATGTGAGTTTGAGTGAAGTTGGTGATGGACAGGGAGGCCTGGCGTGCTGCGATTCATGGGGTCACAAAGAGTCGGACATGACTGAGCGACTGAACTGAACTGAACTGAATACATGCATTTTAGTCACATCTGACATTTTGTGACCCTATGGACTGTAGCTTGCCAGGCTCCTCTGTGCTTGGGATTTTCCAGGCAAGAATACTGGATTGAGTGCCATTTCCTCCTCTAGAGGATCTTCCCAACCCAGGAATCAAACCTGTGTCTCTGGTGTCTCCTATGTGGGCAGGCAGATTCCTTACCACCGAGCCACATGGGGAGCCCCTACTATACTGTATACATGAAACTAATATAATATTGGTAAATCAACAATACTTTAATTAAAAAATAAATAAAATTTTAAAAGAATGCAGGTCTGGAGACAAACATCTTCTCCCCCAACCCTTGCTTTTCACAGATGAATGAACAGGTTCAGAGAGGAGAATTGACTTAACTAAGGCCACACAGCTAATTAAATAAAAGCTTGATAACTCTGAGTCTCTCTCACTTTGCAAAAGCGATACTTCCTGTTATGGGTTGGACCCAAGTAAAGGAGTTTGGGGAATTCTCCCAGAAATCTTGATTCCAGCTTGTGCTTTATCCAGCCTGGCATTTCTCATGATGCACTCTGCATATAAGTTAAATAAGCAGGGTGACAATATACAGCCTTGACGTACTCCTTTTCCTATTTGGAACCAGTCTGTTGTTCCATGTCCAGTTCTAACTGTT
>NW_011495040.1:3658487-3660132 GCF_000754665.1 Bison bison bison
TTGCTTCCTGACCTGCATACAGATTTCTCAGGAGGCAGGTCAGGTGGTCTGGTATTTCCATCTCTTTAAGAATTTCCCACAGTTTGTTGTGATCCACACAATCAAGGGCTTTGGCATAGTCAATAAAGCAGAAGTAGATGTTTTTCTGGAACTGTCTTGCTTTTTGGATGATCCAGTGGATGTTCGCAATTTGATCTCTGGTTCCTCTGCCTTTAGTAAATCCAGCTTGAATATCTGGAAGTTCACGGTTCACGTACTGTTGAAGCCTGGCTTGGAGAATTTTGAGCATTACTTTGCCAGTATGTGAGATGACTGCAATTGTGTGGTAGTTTGTACATTCTTTGGCATTACCTTTCTTTGGGATTGATAAACTTTTGGAATGATTTTTTCCAGTCCTGTGGCCAAAGCTATTTTCCAAATTTTCTGGCATATTGAGTGCAGCATACCACATGTACTTAAAAGTATTTTGGTAACTGTCTCTCAGTATAATTGGTTTCCTTTTTTATCCCATGTATTTTATGTTGTGTGTTTAAAAATAGGCTGTTCTAGAAATTCATGCACAAGAGAATTACTCTATATTTGTGGAAACCCTGTAAAGTTTTGATTTCTTGAGCATCAGTTATAAATCAGGCACATTCTGGTTTCTATACAGTACATTATTGCTTAATCTTACAGCAGTGAGTTGGAGGTTATCATTCCCCTTTTATATATGAGGAATCTGAGGCTCAGAGAGGTGTCTAATATCACTCACTTCACAAAATATAATTTGTCCAGTACTATAATAGATATATTGTCTAGTACTGTAAAAGACTCTGATGCTGGGAAAGATTGAGGGCAGGAGGAGAAGGGAATGACAGAGGATGAGATGGTTGGATGGCATCACCTACTCAGTAGACGTGAGTTTGAGCAAACTCCGGGAGACAATGGAAGGACAGGGAAGCCTGGCGTGCTGCAGTCTATGAGTGCCCAAAGAATCAGACACAACTTAGTGACTGAACAACAACAACTGTAATGGAAATAGAGGCAAAACGAGGGTAATACAGTATCTGTTTTTGTCCACTACTGTATCCCCCATGCCTGGCACTGCCTAGATGCTCAGTGGATGTTTGCTGAATGATGAGGAGACATCAAGTGGCCCTGCCAGAGGTGGGATAGGAAATGCTTCAAAGGAAAAATGAGAGTTAAGATGAGCCCTGGGACTTGGGGAAATGCAAGCTGATATAAAGCAATCATGGTCCTCCATTCCCCGTGCCAATTTCACAAAGGGCTAGTCACCTGACCTTGGCCTGTGAGATGCAAGGGAAAGCTCATCCAGGACTGGCTCTGCTTCTTGACGCTGGAATGGGAGGTGGGGACACTTGGAGCCGCTGCAGCCACTTTCCCCTCGTGAGGGCGGCAGAATAGAAAGGAGACAGGGTCCTTGGCCCTCAGAGGCGCTTAGAGGAGATAACAAGGCTGACTATATTTAAATCCACTTTAGCTGAGTTTTATGTACTTTGTGGCTAAAGGCATCCTAAAGAGAAGGTGTTTGTGAAAAGAAAGGTGTCAGGAAATACTTCCATGTTCTTCTAAGAATCTTGTGGTTTATCCCTAGAGGTGGTGGTGGTGTGTGTGTGTGTGTGTGTGGCGGGGGGGGGGGGGGGGG
>NW_011495040.1:3660232-3660998 GCF_000754665.1 Bison bison bison
TTTGGGGGGGGGGGGGTGTGTTATGTGATTAAATGATTGGAAGAAGGGACTGAAATGTTGTGATTTATGTCTAGAAAGCATACTTTGGAAGTGGTGTGGGGGATGGGAGAGTGCAGATGTTTAATAAAATGGTGCAAAGATGGTAAATAAGCAAAGGATGGGGGTCTTGTTGTGCTTTCATCTTGAGGAAAAAGAGAAGTGGAGTAAGTAGCATGTTGAAATTGGACATTTATGGTAGAATTTAACTTCCAGGGGACCCACCATGAAGTGGATCCAATCTTGCAGACTTCAGAGAGGACAGGTTGTGGGGAGGATGCTCAGGATGGTGACCTGAGGTCCTGCCAGGACCAGGCCATCAGCATCATCAATGGAAGGGTCAGTCTATTTGCTCATGGATCAGTTGATAGAACTCAGCACTTTCACTGACATGACCCGAGTGCAATCCCTGGTCCAGGAACTAAGATCCCACCAAAAAAAAAAAAAAAGAGAGAGAGAGAAGACACAAAAGAAAGGGTCAGTCTGCCCGTTGCCATTTAGTATCAGGAATCTTCCATTCTAGTCTACATAATTCTTTTGACAATTGGTAGGGCTTCCCAGGGGCTTCCCTGTTAGTTCAGCTGGTAAAGAATCCACCTGCAATGCAGGAAATTACGGTTCAATCCCTGGGTCAGGAAGATCCCTTGGACAAGGGATAGGCTACCCACTCCAGTATTCTTGGGTTTCCCTAGTGGCTCAGATGGTAAAGAATGCATCTGCAATGCGGGAC
>NW_011495040.1:3661190-3665951 GCF_000754665.1 Bison bison bison
TCTTTCTTTAATTTATTTTATTTTTGGCTGTGCTGGGTCTTCATCATGGCCTGTGGGCTTTCTTCAATTGTGGCACTTGGGCTTAGTTGCCTTGTGGCACGTGGGATCTTAGTTCCCTGACCAGGGATTGAACATGTGTCCCCTGCATTGAAAGGTGAAGTCTTAACCACTGGACCACCAAGGAAGTTTCTCTTTCTACAATTTAAGTGGTTCCTCTCAAAGTGACAGAATATGCCCTCCTTTTTTTAGATAAATGAAACTTGCTGTGTTTGGATGTGTTGATCTGTGTGTAATTGACTCAAGGAGTTGGACCAGATTGTTCTAGGCATCCAAGCGGATCCTAGGGACAGAAGTGGTCCTTGTAGTGGATGTGGGAGTGGCCTGGGAGTCAGGAGTCCCCCTTCCTGCTCCTGTTTCTGCCGTAGTCCAGCTGGTGGTCTCAGATGTATCTCATCCCCTCTTGGCGCTGTGCATGGTGGGTTTGGTCCTCTCTCCCTGCCCCCAGTTCCTACATTCTGTGTTCCTTCCCAGTCTCCATGTCCCTCCACTGGGCTGCATCTTTTACTTTCATAGATCCTTCATGGGGACAGGATGGAATTCCTCAGATTAAAAAGTTGTTCTCAGTGTCTAGTTTGGTATCAGCAACCAAGTGAATATACAGAATTTATAAAGTCCCTACTATGTGCTCAGTACCATGCAAGGCATGAGGAGGCATCTAGAAGAAGAAAGTCAACCCCATTCTCCAGTAGTTGTCCACACACACACACACACAAAGTGTTGGGAGCCTGGGTAGTTTTCTGTGGTGGTTCTGAGAACAGGGGAAGTCACTAGTGCGGTCCTGACAATTAGTAAAAGCTTCTAGAGGAGGACTTCCCTGGCAGTCCAGTGGTTAAGACTCAGAGCTTCCAATGCAGGGGACACGGGTTCAATCCCTTGTCAGGAAACTAGGACCCCCCATGCTATGGGGGCAACTAAGGCAGCACCCTGCAACTACTGAGCCCACGAGCAACTAGAGAAGCCTGCACACCAGAACTAGACAGTGGCCTCCACTTGCCACAGCAAGAGAAAGCCTGCAAGCAGTAACAAGGAGCCAGAACAGCCAAAAAAAAAAATCTTCTAGAGGGAGTGAGTCACATATATTTGGGGTTTGAAAGTGAAAGTCACTCAGTCATGTCCGACTCTTTGAGACCCCGTAGACTGTAGCCTGCCAGGCTCCTCTGGCCATGGAATTCTCCAGGCATGAATACTGGAGTGGGTAGCCATTCACTTCTTCAAAGGATCTTCCCAACCCAGGGATCGAACCCGACTCTTCTGCATTGCAGGCAGATTCTTTACCACTAGAGCCACCTGGGAAACCTATATATTTGGGGTTTGGGCTAAGGGAATTCTTATCAACTGTTATGGACTGAATTGTGCCCCCACCCCCCACCGGATGAATATTCTTATGTTGAATTCCTAAACCTCAGGACCTGAGAGTGTAACTGTATTTGAAGACAGGGTGTTTAAAGAGGTAATTAAGTTAAAATGAGGTCATCAGGGTGGGCTGTAATCCACCATGATTCGTGTCTGTATAAGAAGAGGAGATTAGGACACAGACACGTACAGAAGGAAGATGACGTGAAGACACAGAGTAAACACGATCTTCAAGCCAATGAGACAGATCCTGCCCTCGTGATCCTCAGACAGAGCCAACCTTGTGGACATCTTATCTCAAACTCCCAGTGTTCAGAGCCGTGAAACACAGTTTCTCTTGTTTAAGCCACTCAGTTTGTTGTCCTTGGTTATGGTTCTAATATATACCTTAATATACCTTTTAAAGGGGCTTCCCAGGTGACTCAGTGGGTAAAGAATCTACCTGCAATGCAGGAGACGTGAGTTTGATGCCTGGATTGGGACAATCCCCTGGAGGACGACAGACAACCCACTCCAATATCCTTGCCTGGAGAACCCCATGGACAGAGGAACCTGGCAGCCTACAGTCCATGGGGTCGCAAAGAGTTAGACACCTTTTACTATATATATGTTTATTTATTTATTTATTTGGCTGCACCAGGTCTTGGACAGCCAGGAGATAAAACCAGTCAGTCCTAAAGGAAATCGACCCTGCACATTCATTGGAATGATTGATGCTGAAGCTGAAGCTCCAATATTTTGGCCACCTGATGCAAAGAACTGACTTATTAGAAAAGACCCTGATGCTGGAAAGGTTGAAGGCAGGAGGAGAAGGGGGTGACAGAGGACAAGATGGTTGGATGGCATCACTGACTCAATGAGCATGTGTTTGAGCAAGCTCTGGGAGATGGTGAAGGACACGGAAGCCTGGTATGCTGCAGTCCCTGGGGTGGCAAAGAGTTGGACAGGACTGAGTGACCGAACAACGAAAGGTCTTAGCTGCAGCACGTGGGATCTTCATTCTTCATCACAACATATGAGATCTTCAGCTGTGGCATGTGGGCTCTATCTCCCTGACAAGGGATCAAACCCAGGCTTCCTGTCTTGGGAGCTCAGAGTCTTAGCCACTGGACCACCAGGGAAGTCCCAAAATACCTGTTAAAAATACATATAAATATAGCATCCCCCTATCTTCAAGTAAACTCTGTGTTCCTCTAAGTTACACATGTTTCGTCTGCGGGCTAAGTCCACCCACTTGGAAAGTCATGGGCTTGCACTCATTCATTCATTCATTCTTCCAATACATTAAAAAAAAAAATTTATTTATTTGGCTGAACTGGGTCTTGGTTGCAGCATGCGGGATCTTAGTTTTGGAATGTGGGATCTAGTTTCCTGACCAGGGATTGAACCCAGGACCCCTGCATAGGGAGCAAAGAGTCTTAGCCACTTAGCCACCAGTGAAATCCCCATCTGATACATTTTTAAGGAGTGCTGTTTATAAGCTAGTTATGGGCTTAAGCATGGGTTTAGACATGCAGATATAACAGATAAAGTACCTGCTCCTCTGGAACTTTCATTTGGGGGGAGGGCAGGGGGCAGGCAATAGAGGAATAAATAAATAAGCGAGGTAAGTCCAGAGTATGACAAGGCTGCAAAGGAAAGTGAACAGAGAGGGTGAAGATGTGATGGAGATCAGAGGAGCAGGGCTGGTTTTGGTGGGGTGGTCAGCAGACAGTCTCTGAGCCACCCCAGCTGTGAGGACTGGATATCCTAGCAGGAGAACATTTCAGGGAGAAGTCACAGCTAGAGGAAGGGGTTAGGGTTGGGGCATGTTTGAGTGGTTGAGAATCCCCAAGAAGATAAGTATCATGGCCAGGTCTGTAAGGGGACAATGGGATGGAATGAGCTTCTGAGTCCAGGGGCACCCCATCATGCAGACCCTAGTAGTCCCCAAGAGAGCTTGGGATGAAATGGTTTAATTTGTATGCTTAAAAGATCAGTCTGGAGCATATGATCCAGGAATTCTGCTTATGGGTATGTAATTCAAAGAATAGGTTTTTCCTAGTGGCTCAGTGGTAAAGAATCTGCCTGCAATGTAGGAGACATAGGAGATGTGGGTTTGATCCCTGGGTGGGGAAAATCCCCTAGAGGAGGAAATGGCGACCCATTCCAGTGCTTCTGCCTGGGAAATCCCATGGATAGAGGAATCTGGTGGGCTACAGTCGATGGGGTTGCAAAAGAGTTAGACACGACTTAGAGACTAAACAACAAGACTGAAGAACTGAAAGCAGAGACTTGAATAAATATTTGTACACCCATATTCATAGTAACATTATTCACAGTAGCCAAGACATGAAAACAACTCAAGTGTCCATCAAGAGATGAATAAGTAGGGACTTCGCTGGTGGTCCGGGGGTTAAGACACAGAGCTGCCAATGTAAGGGGCATGGGTTTGATCCCTGGTCAGGGAGCCAAGATACCACATGCCATGCAGCATGGCCAAAAGACAATAATAATAATACTTTTTTAAAAAAAGACCCCATAAAAGAGATGAATGGGTAAACAAATCGTATATTCATACATTATCCAGGCTTAAAAAGAAAAGAAATTTTGATGTTTGCTACAACATGAATAAATTCTTGAAGATATATTACTCTGAGTGAAAGAGCCAGACACAAAAGGACAAACACCATATGATTCCACTTAGATGAGGTACTTAGAATAGCAAATTCACAGAGACAGAAAGAGACAGGTGGTTGCACAGGCTCGGGGAGGTGGGGGGGCGGGGGGCGGGGAATGGGGAATTAATTCATGGGTAGAGAACTTTCAGTTTGGATGATGAAAATTTTGCAGAGGTGGATGGTAGTGGTAGTTGCACAAGACTGTGGAGGTACTTAATGCCATTGAACTGGACACTTGAAAATGATTAAAAGGGCAAATTTTATGTTATGTGTATTTTAACACAAATTTTATGTTATTATTATTTTTGTTTTGGCTCCACTGGGTCTTTGCTGCCACAAGCGGGGGCTTCTCTCTCACTGTGGTGTGTGATCTCAGTTGCCCCACGGCATGTGGAATCCTCGTTTTCTAACCAGGGATCAAACCTGAGTCCCCTGCATTGGAAGGCAGATTCTTAACTGCTGGTGGGGAGTGGTTAAAATCACAAGTTTTAAAAACCAGTCTGGTTGCAGCTCAAGATCGGGGAGAGGAGCAGACGGGAATAAAGTGGGCAGGTAGCCCAGACCACTTCCCCATCTCTCTGAACTGTACCAGGCTGGCTCCAGGTTTCCCACTCCAAAACCTTCCTGAGTCCCAGTGCCATAGATGCTGAGCCTGGGTCCAAGGCTCCCCACATAGGGAACACATTGA
>NW_011495040.1:3666127-3676702 GCF_000754665.1 Bison bison bison
TGCCTTGAAAAAAAAAAAAAAAAGGGGAGAGAGTGAGAAAAGCAGAACAATTAAAATCTTAGTGTATGAATAATTACATTTAAAAAATCCCCACATTTTTTTTACATCAAAAAGAGTTCTGTAATCTGAGGTTTAATTTGCAGATTTAGTGGCATTTGGCAGGTTAAAAGTAGGTACTGTGAAGTGAGTAAGCATGGGATTTGGGGCTGGAAGCAAAGAATGAGAGAATCTGCTGGGCCAGAAATCCTGGCTTTGAGCTGCCTCGGAGATTTGCGGCCTGACTTCCTCTGCCCATAGCCACCCTGGACGACATCCTCTTGGGAGAGGAAGGTAGAGAACAGAGGAGGAGAGGAATGAAGCCCTCTAGGCCCCCTCCTTCTTCTAAAGAGCTTTATTGTATGTTTACTTTTTAAAATAATTATTTGTTCATTGCAAAAAAAAAAAAAAGAAAATTCTGGACTTCCCTGGTGGTCCAGTGGTTACGAATCTGCTTGCCAATGCCAGGGACATAGGTTCGATCCCTGGTGTGGGAAGATTCCTCATGCTGCAGAGCAACTAAGCCCGTGCGCCACAACTATTGAGCCCGCATGCTGCCACCACTGAAGCTCAGGCGCCCTAGAGTCCATGCTCCTCAACAAGAGAAGCCATTGCAATGAGAAGCCTGTGAGCCGCAACTAGAGAACACCCAGGTGCAGCAATGAAGACCCACACAATCAAAAATAAATAAAAATTTTTAAATTTGGAAACTATAGGGGAAAAAAAAGCAAAGATCACCTGTAGTTTCACTGTCTGAAGGTAGCAAGGGTACATTTTCCTCTTCTCTAAGATAGTGTGAAAAGATCAGGGAAGACTGGTGTGCTGCAGTTCATGGGATTGCAGAGTCGGACACGACTTAGCAGCTGAACAACAACAATGTGGAAAAAATCCTTTGGCCAACTGGACTGGGCTTCACGAGGTACATGCCTGTTATCGTACATACCTGTTATCCTCACCCCTCTGTACTTGTTTTTTCTCTCTTCTCTTCTGGAAGTCTCCCTTTTTTTTCTACCCAGTGAAAACCCAAACAAACAGGAGCCTTGACATATGAAAGTCAGGTAGGAAGACTTGGGTTCAAGAACCTTTCCAACAGAGGTGCTAGAGGAGCAGCCTAAGGGAAGGGGCTCCAAGCTGGCCACCCTGGTTAGGGGAGGGGTGCAGCTGGGTGGGCAACAGAAGGGTTATTCGAGGGTGGCCTTTTCAGAGGAAGGGAAGGGAAAGATGCAGGTGAGGTGGGTGTTTATCCTCTGTATCAACTAGTCATTGGTTATAGGCTAGCTCCAGGAAGAGGGAAATCGGTGAGGTGATGCCCTTCCACTGAGATGATTTCTGCTTAAGCTTAGGGTTCAGGGTTGTCTGTAGTAGAGCTCCAAGCAGCTGGGGTGTAGACTATATGCCCTTCAGTCCTGCAAGGTGTGTGTATGAGAGAAATAGTGACAGACAGCCAGCCAGGGTGACAGAGTGGATTGCTGGAGCTCACCAAGGCCAAAGTCTAAAAGCAGTACAAGGCAGAGAGCAAATGTTTGGGCACCAAGGAGGAAAAGAGGGATAGAATGAGTTGGGAGATTGAGAATGAAGTATAGGTACTAATGGTACTATGTATAAGACAGATAACTAATGAGAACCTACTGGAGAGCACAGGGATCTCTACTCAATGCTTTGTTGTGGCCTAAATGGGAAGGAACCTCCCACAGAGGGGATAATGTTATACCTACAGCTGATTTGCTTTGCGTTCGCAGAAACTAACACAAGACTGTGAAGCAACTATATGCTGTATTGTGCTTAGGCTCTCGGTCACGTCTGATTCTTTGTGACCCCACGGACTGTAGCCCTCCAGGCTCCTCTGTCCATGGGATCTCCAGGCAAGAATACTGGAGGGGGTAGCCTATCCCTGCTCCAGGGGGACTTCTCAACCCAGGAATCCAACCAGGGTCTCCTGCATTGCAGACAGATTCTATACCATCTGAGCTACCTGGGGAGCCCTAAAGCAACTATACTCCAATAAAATTTTAAAAAAACACACATAAAAAATTCCCAACAGTACAAGACAGTTACCCCCTTGAGAAACCTTACCAGTGGCCTCTGTGAAGACAAACGCAGGAAGGAGACACTAGCTGGGTTGTCCTGAAGCTCACGGAGAGGAGGAAAGCCACTTTAGGATACACAATCTGCGGTGGAACTGCCACCATGATGCAGATTTTCATGAAGACCCTGACAGGGAAGAGCATCTCTCTCAAGGTCAAGCCCTTGGATACAATAGAAAATGTAAAGGCCAAGATCCAGGATAAGGAAG
The DNA here is from genome assembly GCF_000754665.1 of Bison bison bison. Classification (NCBI taxonomy): domain Eukaryota; kingdom Metazoa; phylum Chordata; class Mammalia; order Artiodactyla; family Bovidae; genus Bison; species Bison bison. The sequence continues at coordinate 3,668,457 of NW_011495040.1, forward strand.
GTGTTCCTCTTGACCAGCAACTGGAAGACAGATTTCCTTTGTCTAACTACAACATTCAAAAGGAGTTCACTCTTCATCTTGTGCTGAGACATCGTGGTGGAGCTAAGAGAAGGAAGAAGTCTCGTGCCACTCCCAAGAAGAACAAGCATAAGAGAAAAAAGGTTAAGCTGGCTGTCCTGAAAAACTACAAGGTGGAGGAGAATGGCAGAATCAATCACCTTCACTGGGAGTGTCCTTCAGATGAATAATGTGCTGAAGTTTTTATGACCAGTCACTTTGACAGACATTATTATGGCAAATGTTGTCTGACCTATTGTTTCAACAAACCAGAAGACAAGTAATTGTATACAGGTTAATAAAATACATGAATTAATGAACTAACAAAACAAAACAGAGAGAAGCAAAGCCAGAGGCAATCTGGCAGTCTGGCAGAATAGCACAGGCAGTTTTAGGAGACATGAGGGCAAAATCCAGAGCGCCGACAGAACAAGACCTTCCCAAGGAAGCCAAAGCTGCCAGTCCCACAGCCCAGAGTTCCTTCGTGGTCCAGTGGTTAAGAATTCACCTGCCAGTGCAGGGGACATGGGTTCCATCCTTGATCTGGGAAGATTCCATACGCAGTGAGGCAACAAAGCCTGGGTGCTGAAACTACTGAAGCCCACGTGCCCCAAAGCCCGTGCTCCACAATAAGAGAAGCCAAGGCAATGAGAAAGCCTCTCCTCAAAACTAGAGAGTATCCCCTGCTCTCCGTAGCCAGAGAAAGCCTGCACACAGCAATGAAGACCCAGCACAGTCAAAAATAAATAAATAAAAAATAAGTTAATTTTTAAAAACCACTTAAAAAAGGTCGGTTGTTGAATACCAAACACCAGTGGAGGCTGTGTTAGATGTCATATGTGTACAATTAGGTAAAGTTACCTGTCATCCTTCAATAAGGTTCATCATTTTTGAAAAACATATTATCACATGCTATTATCAATGGCACCTATGTAAATGCATCCAGTATTTTTTTAAATAGATATATTAGAGAAAAACAGAAAAGAGTCAGGGAACTGCTCTATTGACACAGTTATTAAGGGTCCAGTGATTTGAGCCATGGTGAGGCTAACTCTGCCAAGCAAAGAATAACTTGTTCCATCTCAAACTCCTACTACTGAGAAAGAAATGTAACGCTTGGCAGACTTTGGGTTTTAGAAGTTGCACTTGGCAGACTTCTTTGGGTTTTGGAGGCTACATATTCTATACTTGGGAATCCTGCTAAGATCCATTTATCAGGAGATACAGAAGGCTGATGGTTTTGAGACGTGTGGTGCACTCATGCTAAATCTGACTCTCTGCGACCCTAGGAAATGTAGCCCTCCAGTCTCCTCTGTGGGATTATCCAGGCAGGAATATTGGAATGGGTTGTCATGCCCTCCTCCAGGGGATCTTCCTGGCCCAGGGATGGAACCTGTCTCCTACATCGGCGGGCAAGTTCTTTACCAACAGCGCCATGTGGGAAGCCCTAGTTTTGAGTGGGGCCCAGAGCAAAAGCAGTTCTCCAGCAGCTCCAGATTATAGCACAGGCAGCCTTGCTCCCTGGTTTGTACAACCTTGGAGATCACACAGCATCAGACCATCTCTCTGTGGTAGAGATGCCAGGTCCATCTCCTGTACATCCCAGTAAGAGTGACAACACAACACGAGCCCTCAGGAAACAGGGAGAGGCATTTGCAGCAGAGAACTATGTCCCTTTATTGCAAAAACAACTCCTGACGTATCCCTGGGTTCTTGTAGAAATACAGCCTCTGACCGTGGGAAGTAAGTGGCCATGCGGTCAGGAGCTGGATACTGAGAGGGCCAACAAGTTATAGGCCTGGGAAGGAGGCAGCAGAAGTGTATCATATAATGAAAGTGATGCTTTGGGGATTGGGCTTTAGTGGGCTGAGGAGACAAGTGGATGGCCTGGACATCCACGCCATTTCCCGCTACTACTCTAAAGCACCTCCTTAGTTTACTTCTGTGATCTTATGTAAGGAGGAAGTGCTCCTTATGACCAGCTGACTGACAAAGCAGAAAAAGAGCCCAGTGTGGATCACAGATGGGTCAACTGAGTGATACCCAAAGTGGACTGCAGGTACACTACGGCCTCTCTCAGGCGTGGCCTTGAATGGTAATGGTAAGAAGACCCACCAATGGACACTTGATCATCCTCTGTGAGACAGCGAAGTTGCCTAACTAAGGTGTCAACAGAGACTCCTGGTGTTTGTGCTGTTTCCTCAGTCGTGTCCGACTCTTTGTGGCCCCACAGACTGTATTCTGCCAAGCTCTTCTGCCCATGAAATTTTCTGGGCAAAAATCACTGAAGCCATTTCCTTTTTCAGGAGATCTTCTTGACCCAGGGATCAAACACACGCCTCTTGTGTCTCTTGCATTGGCAGGCGGATTCTTCACCACTAGCACCACCTGGGAAGCCACTGACCACCTGGGCTGTGGTCAATGGCTTAGATGGTTTGTCAAGGGCCTGGAAAAGCAAAATTAGAAGCTGAAGGAGAAGTAAGTTTGGAGAGGAGCCCTGTGGATAAACCTTTGGGGGTGGTCGCTAAGCGTGAGAATCTTTGTACTGACCCATTAATGCCCATCAGAGAACATGCTCTGCAGAAGAAGGAGATAAACAACTGAGTGATTAGGACCTCAGCCAATAGCCGTCAGCCCACTTCTGTTCTCATCCTCCCCGGTGTTTGCACACTGGCTCATGAGCAGACTGACCCTGGTGGCAGAGAGGAGATCATGCATGGACCCAGTAGCATGGACTTCAGCACACCAAGCAGTTCCCTACTCTCCATAAATAGCTTTGTAATCTACATCCAATCCAGCCTCTGGATCCGAATACTAGTTTACAGGAAATACAGAAAAGGGAGGAGAGAAAAACACTTTAAATCACACCAGAAGGATGCAATCAACACAATCCAAACTGTGGGGAACACATAGAAAAATGCCTGAATTTCTTCAGCAAATAAACTGCAAGATTAGAAATAGCCTGGGGGCTTCCTCGATGGCTCAGTGGTAAAGCATCCACCTGCCAATGCAGGAGACTCAGGTTTGATCCTTGGGTTGAGAAGATCACCTGGAGGAGGAAACAGCCACTCACTTCAGTGGAAATCCTATGGACAGAGGAGTATTTTTCCCTGGGAAATCCTATGGACAGAGGAGCCTTGTGGGCTACAGTCCAGAGTTGGACACGACTGAGGGACTAAGTGCCCGAGAGAGCATAGGTTAAAAGATTATTTAAAACCTTAACAAATTGTAAAGTCAAGTTGTTACTTGGATTATGATTTTTTAAATGGAAATAATCCTAACATTTATCAAATAATTGGAAATGTGAAAACATAATAGACATTTTTTGATGTCTAACTGAAGAATTATATTTAACATTTAAAATATGATAATGGTATGGTGGTTATGTTTTAAACAGTGAGAGAAGAATCCTAACCTTTTAATGAAATACACAGAAATATTTATGGATGAAATGTTATGATGACTGAAGTTTGTTTCAGATCAAACCGGAATGAGGACACGGATGAGGTTTAGATAAGGTTGAACTATGTGGCCTGATGTTTACTGGGGTTGAACAGTGGATACTTAGGGGTTCATTATACCTTTCTGTTCACTTTTTAGGTTTTCCTTTTTTGTTTGTTGTCTTTGGTCATGCCTTGTGGCATGTGGCATCTTAGTTTTTGTACGTTAGAAATTCTCCACTTAAAAATTAGTTGTGTGATCAAGATGTGTTTCCTTACCTATAAAATAAAGATAAAAGAGACATCCTCCAGCCTTCATCAAGAAACACTGGGTGAGTAAACTAAGATAATAGATATGGGGCGGGGGAGGAATTTGAAAAGTTAAAATGACTAAGCAAATTAAAATGAAATAATATTGAAAAGGAGCAAGACCTTATCGTCCTTGCTCCCCCACTGTGACCTCTGCCTGCTTTTTGTCTGTGGAAAACTGTAGTCAAAGAATACGTTTAACAGAGAAGTGAGAAATGTGGAAACAAAGGAAAACCATCAAAGGAAACTAAATAATAATAATCTAGTCATTAAGCATAATCAAGGACCTTTAGCTCTTTCTGAGCCACATCCTGTGAGCTGTCTTATAGACACTAAAACACCAGGTGGAGAAATTAACTACACGATGACCAGACTGTACCCGGGACTTGAGCCGCCACAATTCCGAGAACTGACTGCAAAAAAATGGGAGCAAATGGACCCTGAAATTAAGATGAACTGTACCTAAAACAACCAAGATGATGCTAGTCAGGCCACTATGACCAATTTGAAGATGACTGTGCTGTTTCTCGGAGAAGGCAATGGCACCCCACTCCAGTACTCTTGCCTGAAAAATCCCATGGACGGAGGAGCCTGGTGGGCTGCAGTCCATGGGGTCACTGAGAGTCAGACATGACTGAACGACTTCACTTTCACTCTTCACTTTCATGCATTGGAGAAGGAAATGGCAATCCACTCAGTGTTCTTGTCTGGAGAATCCCAGGGACAGTGGAGCCTGGTGGGCTGCTGTCTATGGGGTGGCACAGAGTCGGCCATGACTGAAGCGACTTAGCAGTGCTGTTTCTACATGTAACTGCCCCCCCCCAACACACACACACACACACACACACACACTCTGTCTATAAAAAGCTCTCACTGCCTGCTTGTTGGGATGGGTGGGGGTTGGGGTTGGTCTTTGGACAGACATCCACCACCCCCAGCCCAGTTGCAGGCATTGGAAAGAAAGCAAACTTTCCTTTCTACCAACCTGGTCTGTTTATTGGCTTTTGCGTGATGAGCAGCCGGACCCCACCCCCACTGTCCTCCCCAACTCTTTTGGTAGAAATATGGTAGATGAAACTCTAAGAGGGGCTTGACTTGAGCCAGTGTGTGCAGATGGGAAGAACTTCCCCTAATCCCAGGATTAGAAGGATGCTCTGGGATTTTTCAGGCTGGGCTCCAGGACTCTCTAGGGGTCCTCAGAGTCCATGTAGGGGCCTCAGTGGGAGGCCTGTTGGGAGGAGGCCCCTGGCTCTTACTCCTGCCGTCTTTAAAGCAGTTCAGCTTTGATCTGTTTGTTATAATCAGCTCAGGACCAGATTAAGACTTTAAAGGCCCCAAATACTGAGAAACTACTATGCCGCCATGCCTACATAGAACTTGTTTTTAGTCACTGACATTAAAGTAGCCCGTTTCTGGTTTTGCTGATGGAAACATTTTCACTGTGTTTATTTGAGTGGAACTGTTCTCTCTCCCTTTTGCTCCTTTACTGCTGCTCTGAGCCTATGCTTAGTATGCCTTTGGGGTAATTATAACATTGACTGGGGTTTCACAGTACATTTCATTTAAAAGGGAAGTTTCACTGCTAAAACTGTTGATCAAATCTAATATCCATTTAAATCCTCTCTCCAACAGCTCACCAAGTATTCCTCCAACTTTGGCTTTAACGCCTCCCATCCTGAAGATTTACTATCCACTAAATGACCCTGGCACATCTTCAGATTATTATTAGAAAGGCTCGTGTTGAGGCCAAACATGTCATCCTGAAGCCTCCACCATTGGTTGGTCCTCTGCCCCCAGGGCTACACTGAGCAAATGTAATCCTTTTTGCACCCATCTGCCTCTGCTTAGCCAGGTGCTCAGACGGAGTTCTTGGAGTCACCTTGTCTCCCTCTGTCACCCCAATCCTGACTCCTCAAATAGTGTCCTCAGACCGTAATAGCAATGATGATGACAGTAACAATAATAGCCACAATTAGCTGAACTCACCAAAGTCACACAGCTGGAGGATTTTATTTTATTTCTGTTTTATTTATTACTTTTATTTTTTTAGACTTTTTATTTTATGTTGAAGTGCAGCCTACTAGGGGCTTCCCTGGTGGCTCAGATGGTAAAGAATCTGCCTGCAATTAGGGAGACCTGGGTTTGATCCCTGGGTCCGGGAAGATTATCTGGAGAAGGGAATGGCTACACACTCCAGGGTTCTTACCTGGAGAATTCCATGGACAGAAGAGCCTGGTGGGCTACAGTCCATGGAGTTGCAAAGAGTGGAACGTGACTGAGTGACCAACTCCTTCACCAAAGCCAATTAACAATGTTGTGATAGTTTCAGGTGAACAGCAAAGGGACTCAGCCACACACAGGCATGTATCCATTCTCCCCTAAGCCCCCTCCCATTCAAGCTGCCACATAACACTGAGCAGGGTTCCCTGTGCTATATAGTAGGTCCTTGTTGATTATCCATCTTAAATACAGCAGTGTGTATGTGTTGATCCTAAACTCCATAACTATCCCTTCCCCCCTGGTAACCATAAATTTGTTTTCTAAGTCTGTGAGTCTGTTTCTATTTTGCAAGTAAATTCATTTGTATAATTTCTTTCACTGCTGGACTGGAGGATTTTATTTTATTTATTTTTCTTTTCTTTTTAAACATATATTTGTTATTTATTGGACTGCAGGATTTTAGAACCAAATGCTAGTTTGTTTGATTCTGGGATCTATGTTTCTGGCCTCTATATTATGCTTTTAACCTCCCGTCTAGTATGAAATAAACTCAAAGTTTTATCTCTTCAGAACATTCAGAAACCATTGGTATAAGAAAAAACTTTCAAGTGTCCTTAAGCTTTTGACAGTGAGTCATTGTCTAGAGTCTGAAATATGGAATCAAGGAGTCTTTACTTGTCATTCGAAGGCCATGCTCCTGGGTTGAATGGCTGTGATGGGTCTTTTCCACTCCTCACTTATGTAGGCCTCTCTTAGGTGTGGAGGCAGGGCTGTCACTTATGATGGCCTTTTGGTGGCAGGATTGGATCTGTCGTCAGCCCTCTGGATCATCGCTGATATATTTGGTGATGTCCTGTCTGCCCGGGGGATATGTGCCCTGTAGGAAGTTCATCGCTGAGTATGAGATGGTGTCACTGGCACCTCATTAAAGCCAAGGAAGGAGGGGGCTTCTAGTTGGCTTGCTTGGGTCCCATGCCAGTGCTCTGGCTTATAAGGAAGCTGGGCAAGCAATTTCATGAGTTTCTGCTTCCTTGTTGTGAGGTGGGCTTCTCTCATCAAAATTTATAAGGATGAGAACTCTTCCAACATAGAGAGAGAGAACAGATGCGATGAACTGAAAATGCCCATACCTCCATAGGTATGCTATTCCCCAGGTCTTTTTGTTTAATGAATCAACATATATTTATCAAGTCCAAGGTCCCTGTAAGGCAAAGCGAATGGGAAGGTGACTGCCACGTTTAGTTGAAACCTCAGATCTCCAAAGAGCTCAAGACCTTTCATTTCTTCTATGTCTTAACTGGGTTCTTCATTTACATGATCAGACTGGGAGGTGAGGGGACTTCCCTGGCAGTCCAGTGGTTAAAGCTGTGCTTCCACTGTGGGGGTGTGGGTTTAATCTCTGGTTGGGGAACCAGGATCCTTCCTGCATGACAAGGAGCATGGCCAACAGGGGATTAAAAAAAAATTGGGAGGGGGTGAAGAAAGATTGATGTGACTTGCCATATCTTCTCAGATTTAGAATGCCCATCTAAAATCCCCAAACTCTTACTCTATAGCCACGGCTTACACAGGGCTGTCAAGGTGATAGTCCTAAAACACAGGTAAAATTGTGTCACCTCCATAGCTTGGAAATCCTTGATTAATCTCCCTTACTCAGAGACTTCCATGGTGGTCCAGTGGTTAAGAATCTGCCTTCCAATGCAGGGAACATGGGTTTGATCCCTGGTCAGGGAACTAAAATCCCACATGCTATGAGGCAACTAAGCCTGCCCAATGCAACTGTTGAGCCTGCACACAACAATTAAGACCCTTCACAGCCAAAAATTAATTAATTAATTAATTAAAAATTGTGCTTTCTTAAAATTAAAAAATTCCATTACTCAAATCCATTCATTCACTCAAAGCATATGGGTACTTATTATGTGCCAGGTACAGTGCTAGAAAAGTGAAAGTATTAGTCTGCTTAGTCATGTCCAACTCTTTGAGACCCCTGTAGCCTACCAGACTAGACACTTGGACTATAAAGATGAAAGCCATGGTCCAGCCACCAAGAATCTCAGGGTTTTTGAGATAGGAACACAATCACACTTGGAGAGATGGAGCACCCAGGGCTGAGTGTCCTTGATGCCCCTTGCTGAAACGCCCTCCTCAAGACTGCAGCCCCTGGCCCCCACCCACCCCCATACTTGTACCTTGTGAATCTCACACTTCCTTCAAATC
>NW_011495040.1:3676802-3689216 GCF_000754665.1 Bison bison bison
TCAAATCAAATTTACTGAGAACCGACTGTATAGCCAGGGAACTCTGCTTAATGCTCTGTGGTGACCTAAATGGGAAGGAAATCCAAAAGGATGGGGATATATGTATATATACAGCTGATTCACTTTACTGCACGGGAGAAACTAACATAATATTATAAAGCAACTATATTCTAATAAAGATTAATTTTAAAAAGTGAACCCTAAAAAAAAAATCAAATCTAGGTTCCTCCTTGGGAGATCTTAGATGGTTCGATGTGTTCTGAATGCTGGGATCCCCCAGAGAGCTATATCGGGAGGGGGCATCTTTACTGTGAGTTTCCTGCAATGTCCTGCAGAACACGCCCTCGGTGGCTAACAGGATGACCCCTCTGATTTCTCTCTTCCTCCCCAAGTGAACACAGGTTTGGTAATGCCTCTCAGGAAGATGGAACACATTTTCATTTTTCAGCACTCAAAGTGTGATGGGCTGTTCCCAAGGTTACATTCACCATGTGCTCCACGTCCAGTAGGCACCCAGTGATACTCTGTGGGGTTTGTTTGCAGCCTCATCTTCCAACGCAATCAGGCCTGTGTGGGGCAAGCCTAAGTGGGGGGCTCCCTAAGCCAACTCGGGGCTTAGAGAGGGCTTTGCTGCTAGGGGGATGTTCCACCTCCATCAGTTTTCAGCGAGGAATCTGGGCCCAGAAGATAAAATGGTTTTCTGCCTGACTGAACTTGCCGTTTCTCAGATTGGCCAGCGAGCTTTGGTTTCTGGCCAAGTCCACGGTGGGCTTCGCTGCTTTGATGTGGTTTTGCAAGGGAAACATCCGCAGATGAGCAACAACCAACACATTTTTTCTTTTCTCTCTTAGTCCACGTTGAGTTTTTCAAAAGCAGTACTAATTAGCTTCTTGGGGCTGGTGGAAGCTGGGAGGCCACAGCCCTGTATAGGAGAGAGAGAATGGGTACAGGTCACAGAGTCTGAATATCAGCAGAAATGTAGATTAATTTAGGATATCATGTACAGATATGAGAGCTGGATCATAAAGAAGGCTGAGAAATGAAGAACTGATGCCTTTGAACTGTGGTGCTGGAGAAGACTTTTGAGAGTTCCTTGGACTGCAAGGAGATCAAATCAGTCAATCCTAAAGGAAATCAACCCTGAATATTCATTGGAAGGACTGATGCTGAAGCTGAAGCACCAATACTTTGGCCACCTGATGTGAAGAACTGACTCACTGGAAAAGACCCTGAGGCTGGTAAAGATTGAGGGCAGGAGGAGAAGGGAGTGGCAGAGGATGAGATGGTTAGATAGTATCACTGACTCAATGGACATGAATTTGAGCAAACTCTGGGAGATAGTGAAGGACAAGGAAGCCTGGCGTGCTTCAGTCCATGCGGTTGCAAAGAGTCAAACACGACTTAGCAACTGAACAACAAAGGATTTCCAAACAGGTATTCAAATGTATGTCATTGGTGGAAAGGGGGAAGAGGGGAAATTTGGAATCAGGAGAACTGGGTCCTGAATCACTCATGCTCCACTTCTCAGTGAAGGTGCATGACTTTAAGGTCTGAGCCTTGGTTTTCTCATCCATAAAACAGAGATTCCGATCAGAGGACTGATAGTCTCCAGGGAAATGATGCCTGTGGAAGTCTGTATGATCTGTAAAGCACCATCCATGTCAAGTATTAACCAGGGAGAAATACCAGTCCCCAAAGAAAAGAATTGTTCATTGATATTAAAGGCAAAATACATTGATTAATTATTTTTTAAAAAAGCTTATAGTTGAATGCTGCTGCTAAGTCACTTCAGTCGTGTCCAACTCTGTGTGACCCCATAGACGGCAGCCACCAGGCTCCCCCATCCCTGGAATTCTCTAGGCAAGAACACTGGAGTGGGTTGCCATTTCCTTCTCCAATGTATGAAATCGAAAAGTGAAAGTGAAGTCGCTCTGACCTGTCGGACTCTTTGATACCCCATGGACTGTAGCCTACCAGGCTCTTCCATCCATGGGATTTTCCAGGCACGAGTACTGGAGTGGGGTGCCAATGCCTTCTCCATACCACGTATTTTATACTTCAATGGCAACACTGCCTATAAAAATAGGTTTAAAAGCATATTCATAGTGCACACACATGTACCACACTACGCTTCATCACTCAGTTGTGTCCGACTCTTTGTGATCCCATGGCCAGTAGCCCACCAGGCTCCTTTGTCCATGGGGATTCTCCAGGCAAGAATACTGGAATGGGTCTCCATGACCTCATCCAGGGAATCTTCCCCAACCCAGAGATTGAATCCAGGTCTCCCTCATTGTAGGCAAATTCTTTACCATCTGAGCCACCAGGGAAGTCCATGAATACTTGAGTGAAGAGCCTATCCCTTTTCCAGAGGATCTTTAACCAGGTTCTTCTGCATTGCAGGCAGATTTTTTACCAGTTGAGCTACCAGGGAAACCCTAAAAGCATATTAGCTTGTCTTTTTATTTATTTTTGGCTGTTCTGGGTCTTTGCTATTGCACTCAGGCTTTCTCTAGTTGCGGTAAGAGGGAACTACTCTCTATTTACAGTGCTTGGGCTTCTCATAGTGGTGGCTTGTCTTGTGGTGCAGCATGGGCTCAGGAGTTGTGGCTCAGGGGCTTAGTTGATCCATGGCATGTGGGATCTTCCTGGAACAGGGATAGACCCATGTCGACTGCATTGGCAGGTGGATTCTTAACCATTGGACCACCAGGGAACTCTGTGTCTTTTTTTTTTTAATTGTAGGGAACATATCTTATTTTGAAACAATTGTGGATTCATAAAATGTTGGGGAAAAAATGAATAGGCATGTCTAGGCACCCTTCCCCCAGCTTCCCCCAGGGTGAACATCTTGCTTGCCTATAGTACCGTATCAAAACCAGTAAATTGACATTGTTATAATGCACGGAACTTATTTCACCAGCTTTACAAATACTTTTCTGTGTATATGTGTAATAGCTCTGCACAACTGTATCCCACATGTAACTTTGTGTAACCACCTCCACAATCAAGATCCAGACTGTGGGACTTCCCTGGTGGTCCAGTGGCTACGACTCTGAGCCCCCAGTGCAGGGGCCCAGGGTTCGATCCCTGGTCAGGGAACTAGAGCCCTCATACCACAACTAAGACACAGTACAGCCAAATAAATAAATGTTAAAAAAAAAAAAAAAGATCCAGAACTGTTTTAACACACCAGGGCTCCTTCATGCTGCCCCTTAACAGATTCACTCTCCTCCACCCAATTCTCATCTCCAGGCAACCGCTCATCTGTTCTCCATCACTATAATTTTGATATTTCAAGTGTTATATAACTGGAATCATACGGTATGTCAGTCAGTCAGTCAGTCAGTTCAGTCGCTCAGTCATGTCTGATTCTTTGCGACCCCATGAATTGCAGCAAGCCAGGCCTCCCTGTCCATCACCAACTCCCAGAGTTCACCCAAACTCATGTGCGGGAGTCAGTGATGTCATCCAGCCATCTCATCCTCTGCTGTCCCCTTCTCCTCCAGCCCCGAATCCCTCCCAGTATCAGGGTCTTTTCCAATGAGTCAACTCTTCGCATGAGGTGGCCAAAGTATTGGAGTTTCAGCTTCAGCATCAGTCCTTCCAATGAACATCCTTTAGGATGGACTGGTTGGATCTCCTTGCAGTCCAAGGGACTCTCAAGAGTCTTCTTCAACACCACAGTTCAAAAGCATCAATTCTTCAGCACTCAGCTTTCTTCACAGTCCAACTCTCACATCCATATATGAGCACTGGAAAAACCATAGCCTTGACTAGACGGACCTTTGTTGGCAAAGTAATATCTGTGCTTTTTAATATGCTATCTAGGTTGGTATGTAACCTTTTGAAATTGCCTTTGTTCACTTTATTCACCCAATTTAGTTCCCCTAAGCTCCCACACAAGTTGTTACATGTATCAACAGTGTGTACCTTTTCTTTGCTGAGTAGTATCGATGATGTGGGTATACCACTGTTTGTTCAAGCATTCACTCTCTGAAGGACTTTTGAGTTGTGGTTATTCCTGATAAGAGAAGAGAAGCGTTTATTGGTTCCTGTGGGTGTGCTTAGTCACTAAGTCATGTCTGACTGTTTGAGACCCCATGGGCTGTAGCCCACCAAGCTCCTCTGTCCGTGGGATATTCCAGGCAAGAATAGTGGAGTGAATTGCCATTTCCTTCTCCAGGGGATCTTCCCAACCCAGTGATTGAACCCACGTCTCCTGCATTGACAGGTGGATTCTTTACCACTGAGCCGCCTGGGAAGCCCATTTATTGGTTCGTTCAATAAATGTTAGAGGAGTTGCCCCATGTACCAGCTTCTACAGTAAGTATTGGTGATGCAGCAGTAAATTAGAGAAAGACGATCAACCTGTAAATATAGAGGATGATTGCAGGGTCATAAAGGATGCAGAAGGAATAAACAGATTGGCAGCCAGAGTGCGTGTGACTCCTTTAGAAAGGAGGCTGGCAGAGGCCCCATGGAGGAGGCAACATTTAAGTCAAGACCTGAATGGGAGGAACCAATAATTCAAAAGCCCCAGTAAAGAGCCTGTAAGACAACAGGCAGCAGGAACAGCAGGCGCACCCTGAGGTGGGCAGGGGCCTGGTTGCTAGAGGAACAAAGAGGAAGCCCAGAGAGGCTGCAGCAAACGTGGAGGTTGGGGGAGGAATGGTGGGAGAAGCAGGCAGGGCCTGTGGGCTGCAGGGAAGAATTGGGGTTTTAATCTAAGGCTTTCAAGCAAGGGGAGGCATGATCCCATTAACATTTTAAAAGAGCACTCGAGTTTAGACAGCAGAGATATCACTTGCCGACAAAAGTCTGTATAGTCAAAGCTACGGTGTTTCCAGTAGTCATGTACAGATGTGAGAGTTGGACCTAAAGAAGGCTGAGCACCAAAGAATCAATGCTTTCCAATTGTGGTGCTGTAGAAGACTCTTGAGAGTGCCTTGGACTGGGAGGTAGGACATGTAGTGCCCAATTGCAGCCTCAAAGTGGGGAGCAATCACTTTGCTCCTCTGAACCGAGGGTCCTCATCAGCGGCCTGTATATTCTGGTCAAAGGATGCTTTCCAGCCCCAGGACAAGTCAGTTCAGGACAAAGAAGCATTTCTCTAAGCCTGACTTCCCAGAGTAAAATTGAGGAGGGAATTTGAGGTTCAACAAATTCAGGGACTATTTACCTCCCTTAAAATAGTCTGGGGAAAGGACTTCCCTGGTGGTCCAGTGGTTAAGACTCTGCACTTCCATTTCTAGAATCCTGGTTCCATTCCTGGTCAGTGAACTAAGATCCCACAAGCTGTGAGGTGGCCCAAAAAAAGAAAGAAAGAAAAAAGAAGTGGAGGGGAAAGATTTAAACCAAACAATCTCTAAAATCCAACAATAGAAACTGACTGCATGCAGAGAGGTTATCCAAAAGCATCTGATGCTGGAGCAACGCATATTAATAAAACTTGATTTGCTCATTTTTAAATAATTCGGGAGTGGGGAGGTAGGGAATCAAAAGATGACTAGTATTTTGTGACATGTAAAAGTTACCAGAAGCTCAAATTTCAGTGTTCATAAAGTTCTATTCGAACGTGTTCATTTGTTGACATCCTGTCTATGGCTGGTTTGGGAAGATCTCCTGGAGGAAGGCATGGCAACCCACTCCAGTATTCTTGCCTGGAGAATCTCCATGGACAGAGGAGCCTGGCAGGTTGCAATCCATGGGGTCTCAAAGAGTTGGACACGACTAAGGGACTAAGCATGCTTGCATGCATGGCTGATTTTGCATTATGATGGCAGAGATAAGCGGTTGTGATAGAAATGTGTACTCTCTAGGGTTTATACAGTTTTGGTCACCCCTGTGGTGAAATTAAAAGACACTTACTCCTTGGAAGAAAAGTTATGACCAACCTAGATAGCATATTGAAAAGCAGAGACATTACTTTGCCAACAAAGGTCTGTCTAGTCAAGGCTATGGTTTTTCCAGTAGTCATGTATGGATGTGAGAATTGGACTGTGAAGAAAGCTGAGCACCCAAGAATTGATGTCTTTGAACTGTGGTGTTGAAGAAGACTCTTGAGAGTCCCTTGGACTGCAAGGAGATCCAACCAGTCCATTCTGAAGGAGATCAGCCCTGGGATTTCTTTGGAAGGAATGATGCTAAAGCTGAAACTCCAGTACTTTGGCCACCTCATGCGAAGAGTTGACTCACTAGAAAAGACTCTGATGCTGGGAGGGATTGGGGGCAGGAGGAGAAGGGAACGACAGAGGATGAGATGGCTGGATGGCATCACTCACTCGATGGACGTGAGTCTGAGTGAACTCCGGGAGTTGGTGATGGACAGGGAGGACTGGCGTGCTGCAATTCATGGGGTCGCAAAGAGTCAGACATGACTGAGCGACTGAAATGAACTGAACTGAACTGAACTGTGGTGAATAGACTCCCTCCCCTAGCCACCCCCCACCTTGTTGGCTATTACCTGGTATTCATGCTTCTGTCAATTCCTCCCTTTGAGGGAGAGTGAACCTTACTTCTAACCAACAAATACATTGAAGGCTGTCACTCCCATGAGTGATACGGCTCTATGACTTCCATCTTCTTGCAGACTCTCTCCCTTTTGTCCTTTGGCAAAGCCAGCTGCTGTGTTATAAGCTGTGCTATGAAGAGACCCATGAGACAAGAAACTGGGGCTATCTGGATCACTGCCAAGAGGAAACCGAAGCTCTCAGTCTGGCAACCTGTGAGGAACTAAATCCTGCCAACAACCACATGAACTTGGAAGAGGATCTTTTCCACCTGGAGCCTCAGAGACCCGGCCCTGGCAGATGCTTACTTCATTTGCAGTCTCATGAGAGACCCCACAGTAGAGAGCCCAGGTAAGCCACGTCCCATCTCCTGACCCACAGAAATTGTGAGGTAAGAAATGTGTGAGTTTTTTTCTTTTTTTAATTTGGCTGCACCAGTTCTTAGTTGAGGCATGTGGGGTCTTTGTTATGGTGTGCGAGTGTTTGTTTGTTTGTTTGTTTGTTTTGTTTTGTTTTTCAGTTGTAGTATGTGAGCATGTGAGATCTTTTTGGTTGTGGCAAGTGGGATCTTTAGCTGCAGCATGAGAACTCTTAGTTGAAGCATGTGGGATCTAGTTCCTCGACCAGTGATTGAACCAAGCCCCCGTGCATTGGGAGCTCAGAGTCTTAGCCAATGAACCACCAGGGGTGTCCCTCAAACGTGTGTTCTTTTCATCACTAAGTCTGTGGTACTCTCATTTTGTAACCAGCAATGATTACAAAACTGGGGTTCAGACTTCCTCAAATATGGGTGGTCCTGTGGGGTTCCCTCCACACAGACAAGATTTCTACAAAGCTCCTCAGGAGCAAAGCAGAGGAGGGAAGCCAGGCTATGGCAGCCTTGGAGTTGTTGGAGGACCAGGTGGATGAAGATGCTTCACCAAAGACCCTAGGACAGCCAGAGATCCCAAAGATGCCCCCATTTAAATGAATCACCAACAAGCCTGTTACTAAATGGAACAATGTGAAACCCTTAGGTGTGTTTAGGATCTTGGGGTTCTGTGGCCCAGAGGCACACTGGCCACTTGGCTTGGAATGGTGAGCTGGGCTGAGACTTGAGGACCCCATGTGGCCTGTTACTTTAGGTCTTAGGCTGGAGTAGGAATCATGCTGTCTACACCATGGCTGCTCACATCTGTTCCTAGTGGTCATCCCTTAATCAGGAGGAAACCCCTCCCCACCCCACCCTCAACCAGACAGTCAATACCTCAGAATCATCTAAGGCAAGAGAAGAGAGACCATGATGACCTAAATGGGAAGACAATCCATGAAAGAGGGGATATATGTATATGTTTAGCTGATTCACTTTGCTGTACAGTAGAAACTAACACAACACTGTAAAGCAACTCTACTCCAGTAAAAATTTTTTAAAAAGAAAGGAAAGCAGAGCCCAGAGAAATTGAGAGCAAGACATAGGAAGCTCTGGCCTCTATTTAGAAGTTTAAAGGACATCATCCAAATATCAGGATGCAGAGAATGATTTGATTATGAAATTCAGGACAATAAAATGAAAGATGAAGTAGACATTTTTTAAAGGGAAAGTTCTAAGCCTTCCTTAACCCTTGGGTTATTAAACATCACCCCAGGGACGGGGGATTCTGGTGGGCTGCCATTTATGGGGTCGCACAGAGTCGCACACGACTGATGCGACTTAGCAGCAGCAGCAGCAGCATGGATGTGGAATCAGGACCAATTGCCAGGACATCCAGAGGAAGTCATAAATGGTCATTTTTGGCATGCTGTGTCCCTTTGCTTTAAAACTCCTGAGCCAGCGTCACCAGGGCAAACTGTGTTTATGGTGAGTGTGACTTGGAATCTAAACAGAATTTTCATTCATTTCTTCAACGTATATTTCCAAAAAAGCTCACTGAGCCTCTTCTGAGCTCCAGATACCTTTAAGTGCTGGAAGGACAGAAGCAGACAGAATGGACTTGCTTCCTCACCAGCCAAGGCAGCCTCAGGGAGTTTCAAATCACACAACAGCAGGAATAATAGCTTTTGTTATTAGGAGTGTTACCCTCATTATAACTAGTAGTGTAGGTCTTCAATAACTGTCTTTTCTGTTCTCTTCTTAAAATTCAAACACCTGTTAGAGTTCCCCCTTAACACAATTAATCATCAGGCCTCATGAGCCCCCACCTGCCACGGAGTGAGACTGCTTGTGGATCGAAGAGAGGCATCTCTGTAAACTGTAATGTACAGTCTCTGAGGATGAGATAGATACTTCAGTGAAGACCAAGTTAGCATACACTTAACTGGAACTCTGAAATGTTTGGGCTTTGAAATCAATACCATTTTCTGGTAATGCTTTGGTGTATATGTATTTTTTCAAACAACATATTTCTTTATTACAAAATAAAAACCTGTCATGTAAAAGTGAAAGGCTCCTACAATCTTTCTAACTTTCTGCACTGTGAAAAAAAAAAAAATCAGGGAAGTGTAGAGAGTAAACCTTCCTTTTACTCGTAACCCTTGACCTTCCCTACCTCCCACATACAAATAAAAGATCACTTCTGTTGATAACTGTTTTGCACATCTAAAATACACACACACATATATATTTCTGAAATTAAAATAGAAAATTATATCTGCCTTTAACATGTATTTCACTCCAACTCAACACTACATGACTCAGCCAAACAGGATACACATGACTCCTATGAATATACATGAATCACCTACTCTGTTTCAGAAGCTGTGTAGACAGACACAGAAAACAGACTTGTGGTTGCCAAAGGGGAGGAGGGGTGGGGAGTGATGGATTGGGAGTTTGGGATTAGCAGATGCAAACTAGTATTTATAGAATAGATAAACAAGGTCCTACTGCATAGCACAGGGAACTAACTATATCCAATATCCTGTGATAAACCATAATGGAAAAGGAATTTTTAAAGAATGTGTATATATGTATGGGCTTCCCAGGTGCTCAGTGATAAAGAATCCACCTGCCAATGCAGGAGCAGCAGGAGATTTGGGTTCGATTCTTGAGTCGGGAAGATCCCCTGGAAGAGGAAGATCCCCTGGAGCAACCCACTCCAGTATTCTTGCCTAGAAAATCCCATGGACAGCAGAGCCTGGCGGGCTATAGTCCACGGTGTTGCAAAGAATTGGACAAGCATGAATATGCACACATGTTATTATTCGTATTTTTCCCCTCCACAAACCGTCAGCTTCTTGACAGTATAGACCCTGTTCATCTTCATATTCTCAGATATTGAGTGAATGAATCAAAGAATCCATCCATCCATTATCACTGTAAGATCCGCCTGTTAGAGTTTAGGGACAAAGTTGTCTGGGACAGACTCTTGGGAGTCCTTGATGAACCAAAATAGACTTGCTAAGCACATAACTTCCAAAGCAACCCCCAAATCAGGGGCACCCCAAAATCCAGGGAATCATGCTTCAGTGTGCAAGTGAAATCCATTTGCCACCTTTACTGTCACTTCTTGACTCCTGTAAGTTTGTAAATAGTGAGGAGTTGCTTTGAAGGAAAAGCTCTAAACACGTAGGAATGGGTGGGGATGTTATTACTGTTGCCCCTTAGGTGTGTAAGCCTGGGAAGGGTTATGAAATTCCCTATGTGATTTTAATTAACTTTATTTTTTAGACTATGCCAGAATATTCTGGGAACAAGATGGTTATAGGTGCTAGGGCTGAGGACTCAAGACAAACACGAGACTTTGCTGGTGGAGACTCTGGGACTTGTCTGCAAATACCCAGAGGGCTCTTGGCCTAGACTTATCCTGGGGCCTTGGAGGCCATGAGAGACCAAAGACAAGAGTTTATCCTAAGAGAGGAGCTCCCATCACTGGAAGTACAATAAATCCCCTACATATGAATGTGTTCTGTTTGAGGGCACATTCTTAAGTCCAGCAAAGTCAGCCTAATGACCAACACAATCAACTATATAGTACTGTACTGTAATAGGTTTATAATACTTCTTACACAAACAATACAAACACAAGAAAACGTTTTTAGTCTTATAGTACCTTGAAAAGTACAGTAGTCTAGTACAACAGCTGGCACACAGGGGCTGGCATGGAGTGAAGAGGCAAGAAGAGTTACTGACTGGAGGAGGGAGAGGAGGTGGGAGATGGTAGAGCTGAAGGGTCATCAGCAACAAGAGATGGAGGGCAAGCTGCAATTTCACTTATGCCTGATGCTGATGGAACGCATGTTTGTATCTTTGAAAGTTCACAACTTAAAGTTTGTATATAGGGGAGTTACTATATTCAAAGAGAGGCAAACGAACCCCTGTAGGGCTCACAGGAGAGGTTTCCAGTGGGAAAATTGCCACCAGGAGTCTGTGATGGAACTTCTCTGAGAAGCTATCAGTCTTACTCAGAAGGTGGCCAAGGGCTCTGCCAACAACCTGCTCAGCACTGCTGTACTGCCTCACTTTGGAAATTCACGCTTAATGTTTCTGAAATGTTGCAATCTATGAGGGCATTTGGTGTGGTCTGTCTTTTATATTGTACTTTCTGTGGAATGATTGATCAGTCTCCATCAGTGCTCAGATGGCCCTGGCAGCCTCTCTCCAGGAATCCTGAAACCAACTAGATAAACTCTGAGCACAATATTCAAAATGGGTGACCAACAAGGACCGCCTGTACAGCACAGGGGACTCTGCTCAATGTTATGTGGCAGCCTGGATGGGAGGGGAGCTTGGAGGAGAATGGATACATGTCTATGTGTGGCTGAGTCCCTTTGCTGTTCACCTCAAACTATTATAATGTTGTTAATCAGCGATAACCAAATACAAAATAAAAAGTTAAAAAAACACAAAACTCTGAGCATATCTTCTCTTTATGGGAAACTGAGGCCCAAAGCAGGTGAGTAATGAATCCAGCATCATGCCGCCGGAGCAGGCATGAGCAGGGCCTCCCCAGACCCAAGTCGTCTCCAGGATTCCTGAGGGAGTAATGCTCTCATTGCCGGGAGCAGAGGCAGGGCTGAGGGACTCTACTCCTTTCGGCCTCCTTAGGGGGTCAGACCTCAAGCAGTCGGAGAGGAGACCTGGGCTAGTCATCAGAACCCTGAGCAGCCACAGCGGTAACATCTGCCAACAACATGCCAGGCATGGCGCTGAGCTCCTGGCACTCAACTCTCAAAGGTAGAGACACAACCATCTCATTTTACAGAGAAGGAGTGTAAGGCTCAGATCAGGAATGTGGCTTGGCCAAGGTCACACAGCCAGGAAGTGGTGGAGCTGGGATTTGCAGCCAGTGCTTATCCCAAAATGTCATCAAAAACAAGAGGGCAGTTGGGGGGGAGGATAGGGAGAAGGGATAATTAGGGAGTTTGGGATGGACGTGTACAACTCTTATATTTAAAAGTGGATAGCCAACGAGGTCCTACTCTATAGCACGTGAAACTCAGCTCAATGTTATGTGGCAGCCTGGATGGGAGGGGAGTTTGGGGGAGAATGGATACATGTATATGTATGGCTGAGTCCCTTCACTGGTCCCCTGAAACTATCACAACGTTGTTAACTGGCTATACTCCAATACAAAATAAAAAGTTCAAAAGAAAAAAAGGCAAGAGGGAGATGATATGCATCCTTGTGTTTGGTTGAGGCTAAAATAGCTGAGGTCAGGAGAGGTGGTTTGTGAATGGACCACCGTGAGGTGGTTTGGACCACTCCTCCTGGTTAGTGTCCTGCCACCGGGCCTACGCTCAGCCCTCCCCACCTGGGCGCCCCACGCAGCCAGGGCACCGCAACCCAGGCCTAAAGGGCCGCAGCCTTAGACCCTCGTTCTCCACCCCCAGCACACATCAGGACCACCTGCAGGACTCATTAACACAGCGATGCCTGGGCCCCACCTAAGGTTTCTTTTTTTTTTTTCTTTCTTTTTTATTTTTT
>NW_011495040.1:3689316-3723942 GCF_000754665.1 Bison bison bison
ATTTTAGGTTTCTTTTTTTTTTTTCTTTCTTTTTTATTTTTTAAGTTATGAAAGTATGAAAACATGTTTACAGGAGACTTGGAAAATACAGAAGAAAGTTACATATAGTTCCAGTATAGATTACAATTATTTTTTAAGTAGATAAATTAAGCTTTTTTAGTTGGAGTTTCAGTGTCAAGCTCTCAAGAATTACTAGAAGGAGTAGACAAGTAGGATATAGTAGACCTGAACCAATTAGTAGACCTACCAATATAGTAGACCTATGAACCAATTCATCTTAATTAAGATTTATACAATTTTCACACAACAGCAGGATACAGAGTCTACTCAAGTTCCCATAGACTATAAACCAGGAGACACTGGAACATATCCAGGGATGCAAAACAAGGTACAAAAATTTCATGGTCTAAAGATGTTGAAATCATGCAGCGTTTGTTGTCCTATCACTGCGGAATTATGTTAGAAATCAATATCAAGAGATATTTGAAAAATAACCCACATATTTTCAAGTGCAGTGTGACATTCACCAAGAGAGATCTTTGACAAAGCCATTGAAAGCCTCTATAAAGTTAAAAAGACTGAAAAAACATAGAAGGTAATTGCAGAGAAAAAAGCATTTAAATGAGAAATTAATATCAGAATGAGAAATTAATATCAAAGGTACTTTAAAAACCCCATTTATTTGGAAATTAAATGTCCACTTTTAAGTCCCATCCCAGGGGTCTGATTCAGGAGGTCGGTGGTGGGGGGTGCCTGAGACTCTGCATTTCTAGCCAGGTCCCAGGTGATGCTGAGGCCGCCAATTTCGGACCATACTTTGAGAACGACTGTGATACATCATGCTTCTCCCCCTCTGCCCCCCACCCCAGCCCCATCTGGGCTAAAAGAGGGAGATCTAACCAACAGCAACCTCTGGGATTGAGATGAGAAAAGACTTTCAAGTCACACTAACTGGGTTTTGATTTTCCTGTTGGCTTTTTATTCCCTGTGTGAAGTTTGTTAAGTTACCTAATTCCTCTGAGCCTCTGAGAAATCCCTAGAAAATGCGGATGCTAAGACCAGCTTCACAGAGTTGCTGAGACTGTAACTATCAACCCACTCGGCACATAGCAGGAGCGCAGCTAATAACAGTTATACTGAGTCTGCCACGCAGGAGTTTCTTTTTGTTTCTACTTCATCAGGCCTCTGGGCTCCTGGGTCAGGATGCTCAAAACCCTGGAGGCTGACTGTGTTCATTAGAAATGAATCCTAAAGGTATCACCAGGCTGATGAAGAGGCTGTGGCAATCCTAGAGCCTCCAATGGAGCAGCAGGAAGGCAGCAGACAAAAAGGCAGAGGAGACAGCTGGGTGCAGAAGGACTGCCTGGAGTTTAACCCCTTAGTGCCCCACGGCAGTGCACCCTAATCCCTGACAGCTGTAGGCTCTGGGCTCTGTCACGTGGGAGGAAGCACCTGGCTCCTGGGTCCCTACCTGTCGCAGCAGGGCCAGCTGCCCGGAGCACAGGTGCCGGGGCTGGGGTTTGATCTTGCATGGAGCCTGGCAGCTTGCTGATGGGACCGCCAGCATCTGTTCAATAGACTGGGTGCATGCCTGTTTCAATCTGCTCACCTGACCTCTGCCTATGTTCCCTCTCTCCTGGCGGGCTGCCAGAGGGTCCCTAATGGCAGGCTGGCTCCTTCCTGCCCAAGCTCCAGAGAGAGACTCATGGGCATGTCCCAGTGTGCCCACATCCTTAGCCACTGTATGTCCTTTAACTTGGCTTGGAGTTTTTCTCCTTC
The DNA here is from genome assembly GCF_000754665.1 of Bison bison bison. Classification (NCBI taxonomy): domain Eukaryota; kingdom Metazoa; phylum Chordata; class Mammalia; order Artiodactyla; family Bovidae; genus Bison; species Bison bison. Next base: position 3,691,096 of record NW_011495040.1, read on the forward strand.
AGGGGCCACCCCATAGACCTATGCAAGAACCTCTCCAATTTTGAACCAGTCCATTGTTCCATGTCTGGTTCTAACTGTTGCTTCTTGACCTGCATACAGGTTTCTCAGGAGGCAGATAAGGTGTGCACATATTAAAGTGCTTGTTCTGAAACTGGTTTTGTAATAGCTGGTATTCATAATTCTCTTTTTCCACTGTCCATTCCATACTCCATCCTCCCTGGGCAAATACCTTGGGTGGTTGAGATTCCTTGCTTAGGAGGATATTGTTGCTGTTGTTGCTCAGTTGCTCAGTCGTGTTTGACTCTGTGCGACCCTATGGACTGTAGCCCGCCAGGCTCCTCTGTGCATGGGATTCTCTAGCCAAGAATACTGGAGTGGGTTTCCATTTCCTACTCTAGGGGATCTTCCTGACCCAGGGAATGAACCTGGGTCTCTTGTGTTTCCTGCATTGGCAGGCAGATTCTTTACCACTGAACCACCTGGGAAAACCCTGGGAGGGTGACCTGAAACTTTTTCTTCCTGAAGAGCCTGGGCAGATAGCAAATCTGCTTGCACTGGGCTGATGTTGTTTTCTGCTGAATTTTATCACAGCCTACAGGAGTCCTAAGAGGACCCCAGGGAAACCCTTGCATTCCAGACATATTCCCCCTGACCTCCACTATGTGCTGCAGCCTGATTACCTCTTGAGAGTCAGGAGCAATCACTCCAGACAGTACAGTGACCTCTTTTCCTGTTGATTCACTGGAGGGAGGAGGCAACGTGGCTTCCTCTTCAGTGGCCCCTATGCCATGTCTCCTGTGGGACACCTCCCCTTGGAGACTGACACCTCTTCACCAGCAAGGCCCAGAGATGTGAAGGTGGGAAGCCAAATGCTGGCTGTGGATCAGCAGAGTTGACAATGAGAGGAACCATTCCCATCCCCTGCCCCATGGTCCCCTGCCTGAGGATCCTGGAGGACTGCAGTGTAGTGGGTCACTGATTTTTGCCACAACTACAGGGTTTGAGAACCAGCCATTATCTGCCTTTCATCTCTGGGCTATCTGGAAGGGAGATCTCTCTCCTGTCTGTCTCGCCCTCTCTCTGGATGGAAATCTTTACTCAAATATTGGGCAAAACTCCAGGGGCTCATAGGCCTCCACTCACACCTGAGAACCACTTCCCTTCCTTAGTTTACCCTCATGGTCACCCTGTGATGGAGGAAAGGAAGGAAACTCAGTTCTTTTATTTTGTTTATTTTTGTTTTTTGTTGTTGTTTATTTTGTTTGTTTTCCCTTTTGTTTTTTAATTTGTTACTTTGTTTTATAAACAAAAGAGTGCTCTTGTCTCTTACATCTCCTGCATTGGCAGGCGGGTTCTTTAACTCTAGTGCCACCTGGGAAGCCCATTCAAGCAACAGGTTCACTGATGTACCTGAGGTTACCCAGCCAGCTGGGGGCAGAGGGGTGTGGCTGTGCGGGGGACAGGGGCGGGATGTCTTGCTTGCGGGGCTTCTGACCCCTAACTTGGCAGTATCTTTCTAGACAACAAAGGACTTCACTGCTTCTGGAACTTTTGCCATCAGTAATAATAACAACATTTGCTGACAATATGTGGTTCAGTACCCCATAGTCTCTCTCTCTCTCTCATTTTCTTTGGCTGTGCTAGGTCTTTGTTTCATGCACAGGCTTAATTGCTGCGCAGCATGTGGGATCTTATTTACCCAGGGATCTTCTCTTGCCTTGGAAGACTGATTCTTAACCACTGAACCACCAGGGAAGTCCCTGGATTGCATAGTCTGATTTTGCACAACCAGGTGTCTCCTTTTCCTGACACCTCCCTCAGCAGGTGAGTCATTAACTAGATTTTCTTCCTGGCCTGGCCTTGTAGTGTAGTCAGAGGTGTGAGAGATTTGAAGTCAGAGTCTCCTCCAACTTTCCGTGGGTGAACTTTGGGGAATCCTTTTGCTTCTCTGAGAGTGGATATTTGTCCATAAAAATGGCAGAGATGGTGCCGTCTGCATTAAAGGAATTTGGAAAAACTGAAGGGATATGGTGGATGTGAGAGGGTTTTGTAAATTTATAACTCTTGTATCAGTATGACTGCTTATTGCCAGCATGAAATGCTTGTATTGTGAGGAGCCAGTAAGTCTGCTCTGACCTGCATGTGGGGTTTGCAGAATGGAGTCATGTTGGTGGGCAGTCTCTTGGAAAGGGGCATCTTTGGTAATGTGAGGGTCAAGTTGTACGGGGCCAATGGGCTCCAAGTTCATGTGTGCTGCTAACAATGAGAGAAAAGGGCGGGGGCAGGGGTGTTTTTTGGAACACACAATATATACCAGGACCTTTCTGTGGTTTCTAGCATTTTTCTCATAACATTCCCCATTCAGACATTCCTTCAACAAGACATGATTTTGTTGGGCACCTGCTCCAGGTGGGGGTCAGTGCCAGTTCAAATACATCACAGATTCTAGGAACAAAATGACAAGCTCTACAGACACCATCCCAAGTGCCAAGGAATGCAGACCTTAATGAGGAAGATGGGCTTCACACAGCATGGCGGGCTCCATTCAGGTCTCTCTTGCTGCGTTTGTAAGGGCACTGCAAGCCTTCTCCCTAAGTCCCCACCTCTCCCTTCTCCAGAGTCATCTTTCTCTCGCCCATCACTTTCCTTCATAAACTTATCATTATCTGAAGTGACATTTTTTATTTGATTAACATGCTTAGAAGCTTTTGTCTCCCTTGAGCCACTGGAACCCAAGCTCCCTGAAAGTAAGAGTATTGTTTGTCTTGTTCAATGATGTATCCTTTGGGCTGAAACAATACTTGGCCAGAAACAGGTGATCAAAAACTAGTTTGGGAAGGAATGAATGGCAGAAGAAAGGGAGGCAAGTTCCCTGCCCTCACAAAGCTTCTGCTGTGTCCCCTGTGGAAGTGACCCCCTTGACTAGTGGAGGAAACGGATAAGTGAGTGATGAGTTTGGTTTGGGATGGCAAGGTTTGGTTTGGTTGGCAAGGTGGTGCAGGGGAAGGCTCCCCAGCGGGAGTTGTATGCTTAGCTCTGAAGGAGGCAGTGGTTGCTATAACCAAATACCACAAACTGGGCTGCTCAAGAGAACTACATTCCCCTATAATTCTGGAGACCAGAAGCCTGAAGTCAAGATTTCAGCATGGCCCTGCTTTTGATTAATGTTTGCATGGTATTTTGGAGATATCCCGTTTTTGTTTTTGTTTTTGACCATAGCAAGTGGTTGTAGGATCTTAGTTCCCCAACCAGGGATCAAACTGCACCCTTGGCAGTAAAAGCACAGAGTCCTAACCATTGGACTGCCAAAGAATTCCCAGGGTATTGTTCTATATCCAACCTACCCACATCATTATATTTGAAGTGAGTTTCTTATAGATAGCATATAGTTGGGTCATATATTTTTTTAATCCCCTGGATCAATCTCTTTTTTAACTGGAGTATTCAGACCACTTACATTTATTGTAATTATTGATATATTAGGGCTTATGAATCATTGTTTTGTTTTTTGCTTATTCCCTTTGTTTTCCATTCTTCTATGTCTTTTTTCCTGCCCCTGTATGGATTATGTGTATATATTTTTTGAATTTCATTTTCATATATCACCAGTGTTTTTGGATGTATCTTTATGTATGGTTTTTTTTTAGTAGTTGCTCTTCATATTACACACACACATATATGCTGCTGCTGCTAAGTCGCTTCAGTTGTGTCCAACTCTGTGCGACCCCAGAGACAGCAGCCCACCAGGCTCCCCCGTCCCTGGGATTCTCCAGGCAAGAACATTGGAGTGGATTGCCATTTCCTTCTCCAGTGCATGAAAGTGAAAAGTGAAAGTGAAGTCGCTCAGGTTGTCTACTTGAAAGTTATACAGTTGTGTCCGACTCCTAGCGACCCCATGGACTGCAGTCTACCAGGCTCCTCCGTCCATGGGATTTTCCAGGCAAGAGTACTGGAGTGGGGTGCCATTGCCTTCTCCGACACACATATATACATATATGTAATATTGCAGTCTACTAGTGTAAGCATTTTATTGCTTGTTTGTGTGAAATGTAGAAATCTTATGTCCATTTAGGTCCCTTTACCTTCTTGCATTTATAATTGTTTTAGATATTTACTATACATACTTTGAGAAACAGATCATACAATGTTATAATTTTGTTTCAACCATGAAATAATTCAGAAAACTCAAGGGGAGAAGAAAATCTTCTGTATTTACTCATATTTTACTTTTCCCATATTCTTTCATCTTTCTTGATGTTCTAAGAGTCCTTTCTTTGTAGAGAACATAGTTAAGCTATCTCCTAAGGCAGGTCTGCTGGTGACAAATTCTCTTAGTTTTTCTTCATCTGAGAATGTCTTAATATCCCTTGTATTATTGAATGATATTTCTGTGGACATAGAATTCTGAGTTTTCTTTCATCATTGTAGATGAGAAATCTGTTGTTGAAGGTGCCATTTCTCACTTGATACTTTCAATATTTTTCTTTGCTTTTAGTTTTCAAAAGTTAAACTGTGATGAGTCTTGGCATAAACTTCTTTGGGTTTGTACTGTTTGGGGTTTAATCAGTTTCTTGAACCTGTTTATGTCTTTTGCCAAATTTGGGACAACGTCAGACATTATTCTGTAGAATGTGTTTCAGACCCCACTCTCTCGTCTTGTGGTTCCAGTGACATCAGATGCTAAATCTTTTGTTACAGTCTTAGGGATTCCTGAAATTCTGTTCTTTTTCCGTCTATTTTCTCTGTGTTGTTCATATTAGATAATTTATTTTATGTTGAAGTTTACTGATTTTTTTCCTTTGTTACAGCATTATGCTATTGAGTCCATCTAGAGATTTTTTTTCTTTTAGTTATTTTATTTTGTTTTTAAATTTCCATTTGGTTCTTCATTATATACATCTTCTACTTCTTTGCTGAGGCATTTTTTATTTGCTTCAAGTATGCTTCCAACTGCTTGTTAACACAAACACATGTGTGCTCACTCATGTCCGACTCTTTGTGACTCTGTGGACTGTAGCCCGCCAGGCTCCTCTGTCCACGGAATTTTCCAGGCAAGAATACTGAAGTGGGTTGCCGTTTCTTCCTCCAGGGGATCTTCCCCTACCCAGGGGTTAAACCTACATCTCTTGCATCTTCTGCATTGGCAGGCAGATTCTTTACCACTGAGCCACCAGGGAAGCCCAATTTGTATAATTAAGTCCAGGGTTTTTAGCTATACTAGAAAGAGGAAGAACCCAATCCAGTGTTCTTGCCTGGATAATCCCAGGGACGGGGGAGCCTGGTGGGCTGCCACCTATGGGTCGCACATGACTGAAGCAACTTAGCATCAGCAGCAGAAAGAGGAAGAAATCAGTCTATCCCATCTTTACTGAAACCAGAAATCTCTATATCATAACCTTAAAGAATTACTGTCAGTTTTTTCCAGCTTTGATGCTGCTGCTAAGTCACTTCAGTCGTGTCCGACTCTGTGCCACCCCATAGACAGCAGCCCACCAGGCTTCCCCATCCCTGGGATTCTCCAGGCAAGAACACTGGAGTGGGTTGCCATTTCCTTCTCCAATGCATGAAAGGGAAAAGTGAAAGTGAAGTCGCTCAGTCGTGTCTGACTCTGTGCGACCCCATGGACTGCAGTCTACCAGGCTCCTCCATCCATGGGATTTTCCAGGCAAGAGTACTGGAGTGGGATGCCATTGCCTTCTCCTTTTTCCAGCTTTAGTGAGAGATAATTGATATAGGTTAGTTTTTATTAAGTGTAATAATGAGACTATTTAAAAAAAATAGTCATTCTAGAAGTACATTCTGAAATATAGACATACGAATAATACTTGGAACTTGTTGCAAAATAATTCAGTGGGGTGGAGGTTGGTAGGGATATAAATGAAACAGTAGTGTTCAGAAATTGAAAACTGTTGAAGTTGAATGATTCATTCAAAATGGGCGTTTATTCTATATCAGCTTGACTCAATAGAAATTTAAGGTGAGCCATATACATAATTTAAAATATCTTAGCTACATTTAAAACGGAATGGAGGTAGGACTTCCGTTGTGGTTCAGTGGCTAAGACTCTGTGCTCCCAATGCAGGGGCCCAGGTTCAATCCCTGGTCAGGGAAGGAGATCGCACATGCCACAACTAAGCATCCGCATGCTGCAACTAAGACCTCGTACAGCCAAATAAATATTTAGGGAAAAAAAAGAAAGGAATGGGGCTTCTCTGGTGGCTCAGTGATAAGGAATCCACCTGCCAGTACAGGAGACACAGGTAAAATCCCTGATCAAGGAAGACTCCATAGGCCTTGGAGCAACTAAGCCCATATACCACAACTATTAAGCCTGTGCTCTAGAGCCAGGGAATCGCAACTACTGAGTCCCTGTGCTGAAACTACTGAAGCTCACATGCTCTAGAGCCGTGTTCTGTAGCAGAGAAGCCACCACAATAGAATCCTGTGCACCGCAATGAAGAGTAGCACCTGCTCACCAAAACTAGAGAAAAGTCTGCACAACAAAGACCCAGCACAGCCAAAAGTAAATAAATAAATAAAATTGTTTTAAAAATAAAAAATAAAAAGGAGTAAAATGTGTTATTAGTTATAGTAATACAGTTTATTTGCTCCACCATACCAAATGTGGTTAATATAAACAATTATTAATGAGATATTTTATGTTTTTTAAAAACTAATTCTTTGAAATTGGTGGGTATTTTACACTTACAGAACATCTCATTTCTGACTAGTCATGTTTCAAGCGCTCCATAGCCACATGTGGTTGGTGGCTGTGGAATCAAACAACAGTTTTATATTCTCTTCTTTTGTTAATATTTGGAATTTTCATAATGAAAAGTATTAAAAAAAAATCTAGGTCTGAATTCAAACCTCATTTTCTTGACACCTACTCTCTCCCATTCCCGGCAGCCTTGCCGTGTAATTCAGGGGTTTCTTGGGCCTTGCCTAGTAAAAGGTGACAGACACAGATCTTGGAGGAAGCATCGCCACCCTCTGGTTTCTTTGCTGCTGCTCCTTGCATGATCCATTATCCAGTGCTGTCCCCGCTGTGTTTTTGAAGGTCAGATAAGGCAGATCCAGGTGCTGGTTACCCTTCAGCACCTAATACAATACTCAACACATAGTTCATGCTCCATAGATATTTGCTAAGTAAATAAGTGTCAAGACGTGATAAGAGATCCTACATATCGTAAAGTGGGTGACAGTAGAAGGATATTGAACACTTGGAATGTGTTAGGCAGAGTCACAGGTGTTGTCTTATTGAACTCTTGCTAAAATATGTGCCTCAGTATTACCATTGTCACCCTGAAGATAAGATAATTCAGTGCCTGAGTAACTAATCAGTAAGTGTTAAACCCACACTTCTAATTCAGATCTGCTTGACACCAAAGCCACATCACACCATCTCCCAGGAATTTGCCCAACAGCTAGAATGAAATGCAGGAACTGACCAATTTTCCATAATGATGGGCCCTTTTATGCCTTACTTTTCCCCAAGGAGACTTCTATAGGCTTGTGGTGGGCAGAATATTGGGTCCCAAAGATGTCCATGTGCTAATCCCCCAGAACCTGTGAATATGTTAGGTTAGATGACAAAGCAGAATTAAGGTGCAGATGGAATTAAGGTTGCTAATCAACTGACCTTAAAATAGGGAGATTGTGCTGTGCTTAGTCACTCAGTCATGTCCGACTCTTTGCAACCTCATGGACTGTAGCCCACTAGGCTTCTCTGCCAATGGGGATTCTCCAGGCAAGAACGCTGGAATGGGTTGCCATGCCCTCCTCCAGGGGATCTTCCCAATTCAGGGATTGAATCCAGGTCTCCCACGTTGCAGGCAGATCCTTCACCATCTAAGCCCCCAGGGAAGCCCTAAAATAGAGAGATTATCCTGCATTATCCAAAGTGTTAATCATTCAGTAGTGTCCAACTCTTTGGGACCCCATAGACTGTAACCTGCCAGGTTCCTTTTTCTGTGGGATTCTCCAGGCAAGAATACTGAAGTGGGTTGCCATTTCCTTCTCCAGAGGATCTTCCCCACCCAGGGATTGAACCTGGGTCTCCTGCATTGCCAGAAGATACTTTACCATCTGAGCCACCAAGAAAGTCCTTGGCAGTGTTTGATTTGAATTCCCGCAATGATCTGACATGTATACCACCATTGTGTCCACTTGGCACAACACAGAGCTGTCTGCCTCCTCTTGGGACAGAATCATTCTTTCCCCTGCAGAGCTGTGTAGGGCGGGAGAAAGGATTTCGTAACCAGTGTCAGGAGACCTGGTCTCATATTCTAGAATCACGTGACCCAACCACCTATCAATTATGCTCCCTTGTGGTAAAATAGGGATGATTATAATAGCATCCATCTCACAGGATTCCAAGTTTATTTTTAACTCACAAACACTTAGAGTTAGTATAACAGTGATTAATTATTACTGAGTGCTTAATGCTGCAGATATAGTGCTAAGCATTTGACCTATTGTTTAACTTAATCCTCAGGACAAGTATATTATACAGTTAAGGAAATCAGGCAAGCAGGAATTTTTTTGAAGATAGGAATACTGTGAGCTGACTATGCCCATGCATCCTCTGCCTTTTTGTTCTGATCTACTTTGCTTCAGTTAAGAAACCATGCAAAGAATTGATCTGTGTACAATTAATTCACTTATAGTGAATTGATTACTGGTAGAATTTACCTGTAGCAGTTATAACCAAGAAATAAATCTGACATCGACTAAAATAGAACACATGTGTGCTCAGCTGTGTCTGACTCTTTGCGACCCCATGGACTGTAGCCCACCAGGCTCCTCTGTCCATAGGATTCTCCATGCAAGAATACTGGAGTGGGTTGCCATTTCCTCCTCCTGGGGATATTCCTGACTCAGGGATCAAACTCTTAGTTTCCTGCATTGGCAAGTGGATTCTTTACTACTAGCACCACCTGGCAAGCCCCCAAACAGTAAACTCTAAAAACTGAACCATAACACTGAAAAAAAACCCAAAAAACAAAAAAAACTCCTCTGTTTTCTTCTACTGCAACACTTTTCACAGAATGCTTCATTTCTGGTCACCAAATAAGTGGATTTTCCACCAAGCAATTCTGTAACCCCTACAGAAGAGGTATTCCAGTTAGCATCAATATTCAACTTGGTGTTCCACAGTTCAATTTAATATTGATGCTAACTGGAATTAGTGCAGACTCCCCAGGTGAAGGGCTCAGTCCCACAAGCCTGTCTCCTTCCAACTTCAAACACAAGTGGTGGGTCCCCATGTCTCTCATAACTTGCAAGACAAGGTCCAGAAGGATTCTGAGCACAGGAGCATCTGTCCCCATGGGGTCAGTGTTCACCCTTCTCCTGTCACATGGATGTTTCTTGTTTGCCAAACTCTATCCTTTGGAGTTTTTACAGAGGATTTTTAAAAAAATTAGTTGTGTATTTATTTTTGGCTGTGCTGGGTGTTCATTGTTGCATGTAGGCTTTCTCTAGTTGCAACAAGCGGGGTCTACTCTCTAGTTGCAGTGCTGAGGCTTGTGTTTTCCCTTATTGTAGGGCACAGGCTCTAGGGAGTGGGCTCACTAGCTGTGGCACACAGGCTTACTTGTCCCATGGCATGTGGAATCTTCCTGGATCAGGAATCAAACCCATGTCCCTAGCACTGGTAGGCAGACTCTTAACCATTAGACCACCAGGGACGTCTCTATAAAGGCTTTATTATATGGGCATGGTTGCTTAAATCACTGGCCACTGATGATTAATTCAACAACTGGCCTCTTTCGTCTCTCAGAGATAGGAGGAGAGGCTGAACTTGCAACCCTGTAATCACTCTATTGGCTCCTCTGGCAACCAGCCCCCATCTGCGGTTATCTAGGGGCTTTCTAAAAATTATCTTATTAACATAAACTCAGGTGTGGTTGAGGGGCGGTTGTTATCACAAATAAAAGATATCTGTTTATCTTTAGATCTCTGAAGCTATTTTAGGAACTGAGGATAAAACCCAAGTATTAAAACAAAAGACGCTCTTAATTGCCCTAATAACTTAGGAAATTACAAGGGTATGATGACTAAAAATATTTTAGTCTTATTGCTTATGTTGCTTATTATATCATAAAGTCACACACATCTTGTGGGTAAACATCAGAACTGCAAAAATTTGATCCAAGAAAAATTAGTCTATGTAAGAATGTTCAGCATGTGCTTAAACTGTCAACAGATAAAGCCATATACGGTGAAATTTGTTATGGATTAAAAACTGACAGGAGAATTAAACTTTCCTGGCAAAACTGAAAAATTTAGACTCTCACTAGGACAATTAGATTTGGTAAAAATAAAATCACAAAACACAGATGATAATATTAGAAGATGTGGTCAGTATGATTCAATTTCACAAAAATAACCTCCTGATTGATAAGCAAGTCATCTTTCATTGTTAAATTTTATAGTATAAACAGAGAAAACATTATCCTGATTAATTTTTTTCAATAAAATAAAAATGGAAATAAGAAGGAAAACCGTATACCTGTGTTGTAAGCAGATAGGGTAGGGGGGTCCCTGGAGAAAGAGAACCAGGCGCACTTCCTTTATTTTAATTTTTATTTATTTATTTACTTATTTTTGACCGTGCTGGGTCTTTGTCGCTGTGTGCAGGTTTTCTCTAGTTGTGGTGCACAGGTTTCTTCCTGCAGAGGCTTCTCTTCCTGCAGAGCACAGACTCTAGGATGCAAGGACTCAGTAGTCGTGGGCTTAGTCACCCTGTGGCATGTGGGATCTTCCTGGACCAGGGATTGAATCCATGTCCCCTGCACTGGCAGGCAGACTCTTAACCACTGGACCTCCAAGGAAGTCAAAAGCATGGCTTTCTTGACATTTGTTGTTCAGTCACTAAGTTGTGTCCGACTTTTGTGACCCCATGGACTGCAGCATACCAGGCTTCTCTGTCCTTCACTATTTCCCCGAATTTGCTGAAACTCATGTCGATTGAGTCAGTGATGCCATCCAAACTGTCTCACCCTCTGTCACCTTCTTCTCCTTGACACAGGAGAAGCCATTTTTGCTTAAGGCATTTTGTGACCTGAGCCTGGCCACAGTGTTTGCCCTTGAACAGGTCTCAATAATTAGGGATCTTAGGGAAAGAGAGACAATGCAGGAACAAAGGAAAAGCCTTGAAGAAACAATAGTTCAGTGATAAAAGAGTAGTAGTTCCTCCTCAAGGGACATACATCACAATCTGATACTTATCTTTGAGTTTTCAGAGAAACTCCACCCAGGTGGAGAATGGAATTATGATGTTGATCTTTTCTGATCCTCGTGACTTCAGTCAACTACAGTTTGAATTCTGGCAACCTTTGCCCCAATCCTATGCTAAATTCTCCTCTGCTCAAGCACCTTCATGAATATGCACGTACCCTTAGCTTAAAACTTCCCCAATTTAGATGTTCTGGGAGACACTGCTTTGGGAAAGATCCCAAAGTAAGTTCTCCTTACTTGCTGTGAGTAATAAATCCTTTCTTCTCCTCATCTTTGACTTGGTTGTGTCTTGGCCTGATACCTACAAAGAGGTGAGCCCAGTTTTCAGGTGACAGCAGCAGGTCTCTGTAGCTTTCTGACCTCTGGATTGTGACCTGCAAAGGCAGCCCAACCAAAATCTAGTAGATGCTGGCCCCAGGCTTTATTCCTCACTTCAAATACCTCATTCTCTGCAATAAACCAATTTTTCTTGAAATCTCTAAAGTGTTTTTATTTTCCTTTTTGCACTGAACCCCAGAAGAAATATCATTGTATTGACCTGAAGTTATTTGGACTCTGGATCTAGATATACAAAATTTAAAAAATAGAATCATACCAACATTAATACACCTCAAGAGCATTTTCAGGAGCAAATTTCATTAAGCTAAGTTAATGAATCAATTTTCTAGATCAATTTTCAATACAGTGCTGTTAGTCTTGGCTGCTCAGTCATGTCCCACTCAATGTGACCCCATGTCAGGCTTCTCTGTCCATGGAATTCTTCAGGCAAGAATATTGGAGTGGGTTGCCACTTCCTTCTCCAGGAGATCTTCCTGACCCAGGGATTGAACCTGCATTTCCTCTGTCTCCTGCTTTGGCAGGTGGGTTCTTTACCACTATCACCTGGAAACTGGGTTCACCTCTGTAGGTGTCAGGCCAAGACACAACCAAGCCAAAGATGGGGAGAAGGAAGGATTTATTATTCACAGCAAGTAAGGAGAACTTACTTGTTGTGGGATCTTTCTCAAAGCAATGTCTCCCAGAACATCTAAATTGGGGAAGTTTTAAGCTAAGGGTACGTGCATATTCATGAAGGTGCTTGAGCAGAGGAGATTTCAGCATAGAACTGGGACAAAGGTCGACAGAGTTTAAGCTGTAGTTGATTGAAGTCACAAGTATCAGACAAGGTCAACATCATCATTCCCTCCTCCACTTGGGTGGAGTTGCCTGCAGAACTCAAAGGTAAGTATCAGACTGTGATGTATGTTCTTTCAGGAGGAACTAGGACTCTGTTTTATCACTCAACTATTGTTTCTTGACTGCTTCTCCTCTGCTCCTGCATTCTTTTGTTCCCTTAAAATTGTTAATCAGCAAGACTTGTTCAAGGACAAGCATTAAGGCAAGGATTCAGTTCAGTTGCTCAGTCATGTCCGACTCTTTGCAACCCCATGACTGCAGCACACCAGGCTTCCCTGTCCATCACCAACTCCCAGAGCTTACTCAAACTCATGAGCATAGAGTCAGTGATGCCATTCAACCATCTCATCCTCAGTTGTCCCCTTCTCCTCCTGCCTTCAATCCTTCCCAGCATCAGGGTCTTTTCCTTTGAGTCAATTCTTCACATCACATGGCCAAGGTATTGGAGTTTAAGGCTTCAGCACCAGTCCTTCTAAATAATATTCAGGACTGATTTCCTTTAGGATGGACTGGTTGAATCTCCTTGCAGTCCAAGCGACTCTCAGGAGTCTTCTCCAACACCACAGTTCAAAAGCATCAATTCTTCAGTGCTCAGCTTTCTTTATAGTCCAACTGTCACATCCATACATGACTACTGGGAAAAACCATAGCTTTGACTAGACAGACCTTTGTTGGCAAAACAATGTCTCTGCTTTATAATATACTGTCTAGGTTGGTCATAGCTTGTCTTCCAAGGAGCAAGAGTCTTTTAATTTCATGGCTGCAGTCACCATCTGAAAGTGATTTTGGAGCCCCCCAAAATAAAGTCTCTCACCATTTCCATTGTTGCCATCGTGGAGAAGCAACAGATAGAACAGGACATGGAACAACAGACTGGTTCCAAATTGGGAAAGAAGTACATCAAGGCTGTATATTGTCACCCTGCTTATTTAACTTATATGCAGATGATATCATGCAAAATGCTGGGCTGGATGAAGCACAAGCTGGAATCAAGATTGCAGGGAGAAATATCAATAACCTCAGATATGCAGATGACACCACCCTTATGACAGAAAACAAAGAAGAACTAAAGAGTCTCTTGATGAAAGTGAAAGAGGAGAGTGAAAAATTTGGCCTAAAACTCAACATTCAGAAAACTAAGATCATGGCATCCGGTCCCATCACTTCTTGGCAAATAGATGGGGAAACAATGGAAAGAGTGAGAGGCCAGGATTAGATCATGAAATGCCTTAGGCCAAAAATGGCTTTTCTTCTGTCAAGAAAGCCATGTGTGGTTCTCTTTCACAGGGGCCCTCACCCCTATCTGCTTACAGTGCTGCCAGCACAGCTGACATAAGAGGATAGGAATCTAGCAGCCACTGTAAAACTACATCTGCAGGAGTTTATTCTTCTGTCCCTGGTGCTGGATGGAGGATGTCTCTGCCTTGCTTCAAAATCTCTTGCAGTTTGATCCATTGGCAGAACCTGAACCTTAATAATATCCTTGCTGGCAAAGGAATCTGGGAAACAGCTCTCAGGTTTGAGTCTACAGTGTACTTAAGAGGCTAGAAGTGGGAGGGAATGGATGCTGGTTGCCTTTAAACAATATCCAGCTTTGCAGAGGAGTTGTGATGGTTCATTTCATGTGTCAACTTCTCTGGGTCGTGTGTCACCCTTGTCTTTATATTCGGTTGTTGTTTGGTTTCTAGGTCATGTCCAACTTTTCTTGCAAGCCCGTGGACTGTAACCTTCCAGGTTCCTCTGTCCATGGGATTTCCCAGACAAGAATACTGGAGTGGGTTGCCATTTCCTTCTCCAGGGTATCTTCCTGACTCCAAGATTGAAACCGCATCTCCTGCATTGCAGGCAGACTCTTTATCAATGAGCCATAAGGCAAGCTCTACATCTCTGTACATAATGAATATATTTGTTCTGTTTCTCTGCAGAACCCTAACTAATAAAAGAGTCAAAGCACCTTGTGTCCTGAGAAGAGTCTTAAAGAGGTTAACTTGAATCCCATCGTGTGAGTCACTGGAAATGCAAAGCTGGGTAGGGACAGCACCTCCCCTTCCAGAGCTCACAGGATGGAGGGGACACACACAGAGACAGTTTCCTCTGTTGGAAGAGTGTGCAGTTTCCTCAGTTCAGTCTCATTGCAGCAAAGATTTGAAATGACAGATCAGTGTTACAGCTTGGTTACAGCTCAGAGTTTTATTTGGTAAATAGAGGATAGTACACCCCCAAGGCATGAGGGCAGGCTGACCCTGGAGGAGAGACCTCACCTCATCTTGTCTCCTTTATACTTTTTGTCTCCTCCCCCCACCCCAGCTTGCCCTATGCAAATTAGGGCTTGCCTCCATCATCAATCAGGAAGGGTGCATGTTTGTTTCACCTGAGGTTCCCGCTCAGGTCCACGGATTTTTCCTTTGTTCCCCTTTCTCATGCTTAATCTCATTCTTTGTCTTTTAGCTGCTGCCAATTTGGACTCCTTTTTCTATTCTAACTACCTAACACCCTTAAAGTATGGCCATGTTTGCAAAGAAAACTAAACTCACAGTGAAGTAGTAGGGGAGGAATGATTCACACGGCCCGGAGAGTTGGAGTCAAGAAAAGGTTTGAGGATCAATACTCTTTATTTTTGGTGTTGAAAGGTGGCTGCAGTGACTTCCCTGGTGGTCCAGTGGCTAAGATTCTGAGTTCCCAATGCAGGGAGTCTGGTTCGATCCCTAGTCAGGGAACTAGATCTCACATGCTGCAACTACGAATTCACAAGTCATGACTATAGATCCTATGTGCCACCAAGTAAGACCCAGCACAGCCAAACAAATTTAAAAAAATATTTTTTTAAAAAAGGTGACTGCAAAACTAATACAATTATGTAAAGTTTAAAAATAAAATAAAATTAAAATAAATAAATAAATAAATAAATAAATAAAAAAGGTGACTGCGTTCACATGGTGGGGAAAACCAGGACCCGTTCAGAAGAGAAAACAGCCTAAACAAGGCCTGGCAATACTTTCTGCATTTGGAAACACCTGTGGCTCTGAGTACAGGGGTACCTTGTTTTATTCCACTTTGTAGATATCTTTTTTTTTTTTTTTTAATGGAAGGTTTGTGATGACCCTGTGTTGAGCAAGTCTATTGGCACCATTTTTATAACAGCATTTTGTCACTTTGGATCTATATCATGTTTTGGTAATTCTCACAGTATTTCTAACACTTTTTTAGGTTTTCCTGGTGGCTCAGATAGTAAAGAATCTGCCTCCAATATGAGAGACCTGGATTCAAAACCTGGGTTTAGAAGATCTCCTGGGAAGGGAATGGCTACCCACTCCAGTGTTCTTGCCTGGAAAATTTCATGGACAGAGAGGAGCCTAGGGGTGGCACAGTCCTTGGGGTTGCAAAGAATTGGACAAGACTGGGCGATTAACACTTTCACTTTCAAACTTTTTCATTGTTATTACATTTGTGAGGATGATCTGTGATATTGATCTTTGATGTGACTATTGTAATTGTTTTGAAGCCATGAACCATGCTTATATAAGGAGTGAACTTAATGGATGGATGTTATGTGTGTGTGTGTGTGTGTTCTGACTGTTCCATTGGCCGGTGATTGTCCCTTTCTCTCCCTCTCTCTGGGCCTTTCTGTTCCCTGAGACACAATAGTATTGAAATTAGGCCAATTCATAACCCTTTAAAGGCCTTTAAGTTTTCAAGTGAAAGGAAGAGTCATACATCTCTCACTTCAAAGCAAAAGCTAGCAATGACTAAGCTTAGTGAGGAAGATATGTTGAAAGCCATGATAGTCCAAAAGCTAGGCCTCATGGGCCAAAGAAAAAGTTATTGAAGGAAATGAAAAGCATTGCTCCAGTGAACACACAAATGATAAGAAAGTAAAACAGCCTTATTGCTGATGTGGAAGAAGTTTTAGTGGTCTGGATAGAAGATCAAACCAGCTCTAACATTCCCTTAAGTCAAGGCCTAATCCAGAGCAAGGCCCTATTGCTCTTCAGTTCTGTGAAGGCTGAGAGTGGTGAGGAAGCTGCAGAGGAAAAGTGAGAAATTAGCAGAGGTTGGTCCATGAGGTTTAAGGAGAGATGACATCTCTGTAGTGTAAAAGTACAAAGTGAAGCAACCAGTGCTGATGTAGAAGCTGCAGCCAGTTATCCATAAGATCTAGCTCAGATCATTAATGAAGGTGGCTATGCTAAACAACAGGTACTCCGTGTAGATGAAACAGTCTTCTGTTGGAAGAAGATGCCATCTAAGACTTTCATAGCTAGAGAGCAGTCAATGAGCTAGAGAGTCAATGCCTGGCTTCAATGCTTCAAAGGGGCTGACTCTCTTATTAGGGAATAATGCAGGTGGGAATAATGAGGCTAATGCTCATTTATTGATTTCCCAAAATCCTAGGGCCCTTAATAATTATGCTAAATCTGCTCTGCTTGTGCTTTATAAATAGAACAAAACCTAAATAGAACAACACTCAGACAGTACATCTGTTTGAAACATGGTTTATTGAATATTTTAAGCCCACTGTTGAGATCTACTGCTAAGAAAAAAAAAAAAAAGATTCCTTTCAAAATATTCCGGCTCATTGACAATGTACCTGATCAGCCAAGAGCTCTTCTGGAAATGCATAATGAGATAAATTTTGTTTTCCTACCTGCTAATACAACATCCACTCTGCAAGGAGTTATTTCTACTTCTGAGTCTTATTAGTTAGGAAATACATTTCATAATGCTGTGGATGCCAGAGATAGTGATGGATCTGGGCAGAATCATTGGAAAACCTATTGGACCTGGAGAAGGTAATGGCAACCACTCCAGTATTCTTGCCTGGGAATTCCTACAGACAGAGGAGCCTGGTGGGCTATAATCCATGGGGTCACAAAGAGTTGGACATGACTTAGCAACTAAACAACAATAGCAATATATATTATTTTATTCATGTGGAATAAATTCTTAAAACCAGAGTTGATGGGTTAAGGAGCCTATGTATTGGTTATTTTGGTAGATATTATAAAATTTATTCTCCATTTGAAGTTGTTTATTTTTGGCATTTTGATAGAGGAAAATACATGTTGGTGCTTTTTCTCTTATCATAAATATTTTAATCTTTACCTTATTATGGATGAGTTGAATATATATTAATATGTTTAAGAGAAAAAAAAAAAGCCTACTGGAAAGGATGAACTGTTCTTGACTCTATTAAGAACATTTGTGATTTGTGGGAAGAGGTCAAAATATCAACACGAATAGGAGTTTGGAAGAAGTTGATTCCAATCCTTACAGATGACTTTGAGGGATTCAAGACTTCAGTAGAGGAAGTAACTGCAGCTGTGATGAAAATACTAAGAGAATTAGAAGTGGAAACTGAAGATGTGAATAAATTGCTGCAATCTCATAATAACACTTGAACAGATGAGGAACTGCTTCTAGGAAATGAGAAAAGAAAGTGGTTTCTTGAGATGGAATCTACTCCCAATGAAGATGCTGTGAAGACCGTTGAAATGATAACAAAGGATTTGGAATATTACATGAACTTATTGATGAAAAAGTGGCAGGGTTTCTGAGGACTGACTTCAACTTTCAGAGAAGTTCTCCTGTGGGTAAAACACTATTGGAAAGCAATGCATGCTACAGAGAAATCATTCATGAAAATAAGAGTCAATTGATGTGGCAAATTCATTGTTGTCTTATTTTAAGATGTCACAGCCACCCTAGCCTTCAGCAACCACCATCCTGATCAGTTAGCAGCCACCAACATCAAGACAAGACCCTCCACCAGCAAAAAAAATTATGATTTGTTGAAGGCTCAGATGATGGTTAACATTTTATAGCAATAAAGATTTTTTCAATTGAGGTATGTATCTTAGTTTTTAGACATAATGCTTTTGTACACATCATACAACAGTCTACTAACAGAACTTTAAAAAATTATTTTTGGCTGTGCTGAGTCTTCACTGCTGTGCGGGCTTTTCTCTAGTTTCAGCGAGTGGAGGCTACTCTCTAGTTGCAGTGCTAGGATTTCTCATTGTGGTGGCTTCTCTTGTTGCAGAGCATGAGCTCCAGGGCATGCGGGCTGCACTAGTTCTGGCACGTGGGCTCCGTAGTTGTGGTTCCCCAGCTCTAGAGCGCAGGCTCAGTAGTTGGGGCGCACGGGCTTAGCTGCTCCGAGGCATGTGGGGTCTTCCTGGATCAGGGATTGAAGCCGTGTCTCCTGCATTGACAGGTGGATTCTTTACCAATAAGAACAGGGAAAGTGTGTTAGTCACTCAGTAGTATCCTCTTTGCGACCCCATGGACTGTGGCCCACCAGGCTCCTCTGTCCATGGAATTCTCTAGGCAAGAATACTGGAGCTATTCCCTTCTCCAGGGATCCAACCTGCGTCTCCTGCATTACAGGCAGATTCTTTACATCTGAGCCACCAGGGAAGCAGAAACCCAACGTAACTTTGAAATGCACTGGGAAACCAAAAAATCCATGGGACTTGCTTGATTACAATATCCGTTTTATTGAGGTGGTCTCAGAGGTGTGTCTGTAGTCATGGCCTTAGGTGCTCAGGTGCTGTGTGGTCGGAAAAGATGCAGCATAGTAGGCAGGCCAGATGGCGACTGACGAGTGTCCCTGTCAACCACGAGCAGTGGAAGGGAGCGGGAGAGTGGCACGAGGGGACCTTTTGGAACTCAGTAATGTAGGGCTTGGGGAGCAATGCTGGGCTCAGGAAACAGGCTGAAGAGAATCTTCTAAGCCAGGATCTCCAGGGGAATGACTTCACAGGGTTGACTCCAGTATCTTCCTCCCTGACAGACATTCAGTCTTTTAGTGTAGTTAATCCATCTCCTAATACCACTTTCTGCTTATTGCCTCTCATATTCTAAACTTCCAACAAGTAAATCATTTTCTCATTTTCCAGTTCCAAATCCATCCACCAAATTAGCAGTTCCTTGGGTGTGGCTGTCCCAGCTGGCACAACACTGAAACATGGGTTGAATTTTTTTTCCATGGATCATTTATAGCTCTGAGCAGATCCTATAGGTGACCAGGCCCTGACCCTGGCTGGCCCAAAGTCCCCACTGATTTCACGTGACCAGACGTTCAAAAATTCTGAAGAAAAACAGGCTTAATTGTAACTGGAAAATGAAGGTAAAACAGATCATTCAAGGTGATGACTGCAGAGAACAGAGCCCACTAAGGCCATTCACCATCAAAAACCCTGGGAGGTTGGTATAATTATGCCCATTTTACAGATGACACATCTGAGTCCTACTTAGGTAGAAAGTGGTCTAACCCTCCTTTGCTTCCAAGTCTAATGCTCTTCCCAGTAATCTACATGGCAACCCCCACATGTGGTAGCTCTTGTTCCTTGTCTTCTTTGATGCTTATTCTTGGAAGAAAATCCAAATAGGGACACTTTTGATGGTGACCAGGGCTTCCCTGATGGCTCAGCTGGTAAAGAATCCACCTGCAATGCGGGAGGTCTAGGTTCGATCCCTGGGTTGGGGAGATCCCCTGGAGAAGGGAATGGCTACCCACTCCAGTATTCTGGCCTAGAGAATTTCATGGACTGTACAGTCCATGGGGTTGCAAAGAGTCAGACATGACTGAGCGACTTTCACGTTCACTTTTGATGGTGACAGATAGTAAAACGTCAGGACAGTAGATGTAAACCTGTCTCAGTCCAACTGGGCTGTAAGGTCACTCTATAGTAAGCAGAGTTTGATATGCATGGGGGGAAGAAAGATGCGTGCATGTCAATTACCTGAAAAAGGTATGAGACGATTTGTCCTCGGAACAACCTGGGGAGAGGATACAGACGAGCTCCAGACACCCCAGGGAAGGCCCCCCTGCATCACATACTGCTTCCAAACAAGTGGTTCGAGATCATGTATGGAAAGATTCCACCAGGATGCCAAGCTTCCTGCCCGGCAGCCCCCTCCCTCGCTCAGATTGCTTCTTCTCCTTGCTGTAATCTCCATTAATATTCTGGTCTGAACTGCGTCCTGAAAGGAGGCAGCAGGAAGCTCTGCCTGGATTAGCCAGGCAGAGTGAGACTCTCAGGGGACAAAAGACATCCAAATCTCACAGGTGTGGGCTGAATCCCAAGTCTGCTTGGCAGGAGCAGAGCTCCAGAGGTTTCCAGGGATACCTACATCCTTTCTCACACACACACACACACACACATACACAGTCACACACTCAAGCACAAAATTTTCCCTTTAAGTTTGAGAAGTCAGTTGCACAAGAACTTAATGGAGAATATCAAACCTCATTGGAAAACACATGGAGGTTCCCACCTCATTCCTTGTATAACCTGAGCTGTCTGGGTGATATGTTTGCTAAAAACAGTAATTCCAGGACTTCCCTGGTGGTCAAATGGTTAAGAATCCACCTTCCAACACAGTGGATATAGGTTCGGTCCCTGGCCTGGGGAATTAAGATCCTGTAGGCTGCCAGGCATCTAAGTCTGTTCTCTGGATCCCAGGTGCCAAAACTAGAGAGCCTGAGTGCTACAACTAGAGCACCACAATGAAGAGCCATGGGCTGCTACTAAGGCTGGATGCAGCCACATTAAAAAATAAAAAACAAACAAAAACCCCCCCCAAAAACCCCAAACAGTAGTGCCATCAAAGGAACCGTCCTAAGATTTGGCATCATGAAACCTAGGTTAGGTTTCTGTCTTTGATGCCTTTATCTGCGTCAGTCTGAGAAAGTTAGCTTAGTTCTCTGAGATGCAGTTTTATCATTTATAAAACGAGAAAAATATTCAGTTCACTGATTGTTGAAGGATCCACTGGCCACACCTGTAAGAATACATGATAAATTCTAGTATTAACTCACGTGTGTGATGCGATGATGAGGATGATAAAGATAAAAGATAGTGATGGGGTATTCCCTGGTAGTCCAGTGGTTAGAACTCCCAGCTTTCACTACTGAGAGCTCAGGTTCAGTTGCTGTTTGGGGAGCAAGACTTCCCTCATAGCTCAGTTGGTAAAGAATCCATCTGCAATGCAGGAGACGCTGGTTTAATTCCTGGGTTGGGAAGATCTGCTGGAGAAGGGATAGGCTACCCACTCCAGTATTCTTGGGCTTCCCTGTGGCTCAGCTGGTAAAGAATCTGCCTGTAATGTGAGAGATCTGGGTTCGATCCCTGTTGGGAAGATCCCCTGGAGAAGGGAAAGGCTACCAACTCCAATATTCTGGACTGGAGAGTTCCATGGACTGTATAGTAGATGGAATCACAAAGAGTCAGACCTGACTGTGTGACTTTCACTTTCACTTTTGGGAGCTAAGACCCTACAAGCTGAATGGTACAATGAAAAAAAAAAAAAAAAAGAGTTGATGACTAAAGATGATGGTGAGGAAGCTGTTGGTGATGATGATAATAAAAGATAATGGTGTTGATGGCAATGATGAAGATGATGATGGAGAGAAAGGTGAAAACGCTAAGGGTTGGGGAACCACTTGAGAGTCGTTTTCAGACAGTTGAAGAAATTTCAGAAGTACAAAGAGTAGGTAAATCTGTTTGACTCCAGATGAACACAAGGGAGGGAAAGCCTACATTTCTTGAGCACTTGCTGTGTTCCAGGGTTGCCAAGAGCTGTCACAGTCTTCCATTGCTTCACCATCACGGTGACTCTGCAAAGTTTCCACATCAGTCTTAGCAAAGGCAAAGTGATTTGCCCAAATTCATACAGGCTAAAAAGCATGGCAGAACCCAGCTTGACTTTGAATTGGTTTTGTAAACTCTTAATCTTTATATTTGGGCTTCCCAGGTAGCAGTAGTGATAAAGAATCCACCTACTAATACAGGAGACATAAGAGGAATGGGTTTGATCCTTGGGTTGGGAAGATCCCCTGGAGGAGAAAATGACAACCCACTCCAGTATTCTTGCCTGGGAAATTCCATGGACAGAGGATCATGGTGGGCTACAGTCCATGGGGTCGCAAAAAGTCAGACATGACTGAGCAACTGAGCATAATCTTTATATTCATCACTTTCTCATATAAGGAAGACTGTTTTTCATGCCAGCAGAATGAGTATGCTCAAGAGGAATAAGAAAAACATCACTGGAGTATCCAGAAGCTATTACAACATCCACTTAGGAGGGCTATCACCTGGCAGGTTGAGCCAGATCACCTTCTGATGCTGTCAGCTCTGTGACTTTAGAACATAGATGTATGCATATGTCCATAATGCCCTACTGACACTCTGTACTCCCTGGACTGACCGGTTGCTTTCATCTCTTTTGGCAGCATAAGATGATGGTTAAGATCAGAGATTCTGGAGTCACAGAGATCTGGGAGCAGGTCCCAGCTTCATATTGTATAGGCAGATATGGAAAGGCCCAGAGAGGGTATGAGACTTGCCCAAGGATGCATAGTGACTCAGGCAGCAACACCTGGTGCAGAATCCAGGTGTCCATTCATCACTTTCTTCCCTAAGAGCCCAAACTCTCCTTCACTGATGTCAATAGATGCTCTCTGTACTGCCTCTCAAAGGACACACTGACACATTCACCCAGCTCCTCCCTCCTTACCTAACCAGTGGGTTCATGGTCACATGGGTGCCCAGACACCCTATGGATTCCATCTGCTTCAAATAGCTCATCATTGGCTTGGCTCCTTTCTCTGAATCAACCAGAATCCTGGGAAACTGACAAGGGTGCTCCTCTGAAGGCAGACAGTAGTATGTGTGTGTGTGTGTTGCTGAGATTGTGGTGGCAACTGGTCTACCCAGGTGATCTTATTGACATGTCAACCACAGCTGGGCAGAGTAAGTGGGCTGGGGATAATTATCTCTTGTTGACAGATGAAGTCACTGAGGTTCTCTGGGGTTATATGCCTGTCCCTCCCCTTTGTGGGCCTCGGTTTCTTCCCCTGATCCTAAGGTCTTTTTCAGCTCTAACAATCGATGCCTTTATAATTTGCCCAAGTTTACAAAACTATTTAGAAGCAAAGTCAAAACTAAGAAAGAAGTCTTGGGTATCCTAGTCCAGAAATCTTTTTAATGCGAATTGTACTAGTTTTGTTGTTGTTTAATCGGTAAGTCATGTCTGACTCTTTTTGTGACCCTGTGGGTTGTAGCCTGCCAGACTCCTCTGTCCATGGGATTTTCCAAGAATACTGGAGTAGGTTGCCATTTCCTTTTCTGAAAGATCTTCCTGATCCAGGAATCAAACCCATGTCTCCTGCATTGGTAGGTGGATTCTTTACCACTGAGCTGCCTGGGCTTCATTTAGGGCTGCTGTAAAAAAGTCGCAAAATGGACGGCTTAAAATAAGAGAAAGTTATCTTCTCATAGTTCTAAAGGCTAGAAGTTTGAAATCAAGATGTTAGCAGGGCCATGCTCCTTCTTCAACCTCAAGACAAAGGTCCTTCTTGCCTCTTCCAGCTTCTGGCCACCTTCCCTCTAGGTTTGTGTCTTCACAAGGGGTTCTCCACCCTGTGTACATCTGTGTCCAAATTTCTCCTTCGCATAAGGACATCTGCCATATTGAATTAGGGTCCATCCAAATGCCCTCATCTTAGATTGATTACATCTACAAAGACCCTATTTCCAAATAATGTCACATTCATGGGTAGTGGGAGTTAGGACTCCAGCATAACTTTGGGGGGACTCAATTCAACCCATGACACTAATCATAGCTCACCTTGAAAAAAAGACTTCCTTTTGCCAGGCTTTTCTACATGGATTATCTCACTTAATATAAAATAGGCATTATTGACACTGAAGATGGTGGCCATGTGGAAAGGTAGCTCTGGGGTTTCAATTGTCAGACATGTGGGTGCCATTCCTTGGGACATTTCTGCTTCTGCAGACCTTATACCACGCTCTTGCTGTCACCCAGCATGCATGCTACTGTAAGGGTACAGCTGTTATCAATGGAGCATTCAAAGAACTAAGCCTTGATGATTTTATATTTTTTTTAATAAATTAATCAATTTTTGGCTGTGCTGGGTCTTCATTGCTGCTCATGAGCTTTCTCTACTTGTAGCAGCAGGGCCTACTGTTCATTTTGGTGCATGAGCTTAGTTGACCAGCAGCAGGTGGAATCTTTCCAGAGCAGGGATTGAACCCATGTCCCCTACATTTGCAGGCAGATTCCAAATCACTGGACCACCAGGGAAGTCCAAGCCTTGATGACTTTAAGGGGAAATATTTGGTGCTCTTCTATCCTTCAGATTTCACCTTTGTGTGTCCTATGGAAATTACTGCTTTTGGTGACAAAGCCAATGAATTTCATAATGTAGAATCATTGCAGTGTCAGGTAGATTCCCACTCAGCCACCTGACCCCAGATAAATACACTGAGGAAAAATGGTAGTTTGGGCCACATGAACATCATGTTCTTGTCAGATGTGACTAAATAAACTTCCTGAGATTAGGGTGTGCTATTTGTTAGAAGGTCCTGTTCTTGCACTAAGAGGTCTCTTCATAATTGACCCCAATGGAGTCATCAAGCCTTTGAGTGTCAATGATCTCCCAGTGGGCCCAAGCGTGGGAGAGACCCTAGCTTGGTGAAGGCATTCCAGTTTGTGCAATGCCATTGAGAAGTTTGCCTAGCCAGCTGGACACTGGATTCTCCTATAATCCAACTCCATCTGATTGCTTCCAAGAAATACTTTAAGAAGGTTAATCAGTAGACCATCCCATGTACACCTGTAGCTTGTCACACCAGAAAAGAACTTTAAGCATTTCAAAGAATATTGTTTATAGAAGGCAAAAATCAAATCACACTTGTAGTCACAAATATTACTCTATATGTTCTGTTTTTATAACATGACCTAGGTTTCTTTTGAGGGGGCTTCCCAGGTGGTGCTAGTGGTAAAGAACCCACCTGCCAGTGCAGGAGACATAAGAGATTTGGGTTCCATCCTTGGGTCAGGAAGATCCTTGGGAGAAGGGTATGACTACCCACTCCAGTATTCTTGCCTGGAGAATCCCATGGACCGAGGAGCCTGGTGGGCTGCAGTCCATAGGGTTGCAAAGAGTCAGACACAACTGAAGTGACTTAGTGTGCATGCATATAGGTTTTTAAAATGTGGTTATTTATTAAGGCAAGGAGTGCCTTATTGGCAATGTATAGATTTCTGGCTGGTTTCCATAGAATGTGTAGCTCACCTATTTCTTGGATCATGCTTTCCTTGGGAAAAAGAATCAAGTCTTTTTTCTCAACCTTACTTGAACCTTTGTATACTAGAGTGGTACAACTTGTGTGGAATACTTCTGATCAGGGTCTTAACATTTTCTTCCTAAATTTCTTTGTATTAAACTAGATTTCCTTTTAAGATCATAGGTTTAAATTGGTGGCATCAGTGGTCTAATTTAACACTTGAAATGAATGTGTATGTGATTGAAGCAAATGTGAATCATGTTTCTTAAAAAAAAACAAAATGGCAAAGCAACTTAACTGATCATTCATGTTTCTCATTACTGAGATTTACAGTGTATAGAGTTACTTTACTTATTTTGTTAGCTGAGTTGGTGTCTACATACATTTCTACTATTGATTAGATGTAATCACAAAGGATTTTTTAAAATTTGAATCATTTATGTGCTTGAATCATTGCAATTACTTCCTTTCCTGAACTGCCCAATGTAAAATATATAATAATTTTTAAAATTACTAAAAAGAAAAAAGAGGACTTTTCTGGTGGTTCAGTGGTTAAGAATCTACCTGCCGTTGCAGGGGACACGGGTTTGATCCCTGGTCCAGAAGATTCCACGTGCCATGCGGCAACTTAGGCCCTTGTGCTGAAGCTACTGAAGCCTGTGCGCCTAGAGCCTGTGCTCTGAAACAAGAAAAGCCACCACAGTGAGAAGCCCAAGTATCCCAACGAAGAGCAGCCGCCGCTTGCCACAACTAGAGACAGTCCATGTGCAGCAATGAAGACCCATCGAAGCTAGAAATTAATCAATAAATTAACTATTAAAAAGATTTTAAAAAAGAAGTAGTCATTATTATTACTTCCCTTTTATGTGTGAAGAGATGGAGCAGAGAACCTGAGAGACACGGCCAAGGTCAATAGGTGCTGAGGGGCAGGGCTGGAGCCTGAGCCTGCCTCGGCTGAGGCCCTTGCACTCTCCTCCACCAGGCCAGTTCACCTCTCTGTCTTCTGAGGCCCTGTGGCCCCTGAGCTTGTGGTTTCATGTGGGGGTGGCTGGAGAGAAGGCTGTCTGTGAGGTAAAGAGGACTAAACATGGCGGGCCTCGTAGTTTTGTTTTCTCAGCTGAGAACGCCAACACACAGTGAGTGAGTCGATATTGAGTCTGGCGTCTACCCCTCCGTCCCCTGAGTGGCTGTGGTTTCCCAGAGCAGCCGTGGCCCGAGGTGAAGTCCCACAGAGGGAGTGAGCATGACGTGAGTCCCAGGGAGACTGGAACCCTGGGAACTTTACCTCGACTTCTGACTTGGGTGCTGGAGGGGGTGTAGAATGCAGGCGCAGCTGAGCATCCTAGGGAGGCCCAGCATGAGGGGAGGGGAGGCTGAGGCAGGGCCTGTGGGTTTAGATGGCTCCAGAGTGAGATTCATACCTATGAGCTGTGTGACCTCAGGCAACTCACTTACATCCTTTGGGCCTGACTTTCCTCAACTGTTAATGCAGGTCTGAGCTGTCTCTACTTCAGACAGTGGTGAAGACACATGGGGATAATCCACTTTCAGAGCTCAGCCTAGAACCTGGCCCAGAGGAAGTGTAGCTAGCGCCTACACATGGTGGCTGGTATGACAGATTTTGGGGTGTGCCAGGAGATGGGAAAGAAAAAGGAGTATTGATCCATTCAATGAATTTACAGACAAGAAAGTGGCTTTAGTGCATTGAAAACAAACTCAGATTAAATTAAAGACTTGGTGCTAACAGGGAGTCAATAGAGAGGGTCCATGGAGAAATGGGATCCTCAGAAGGATTAAAGGAAAGCAGGAGGGAAGACTGGAACAGGTGGGGCCTACAGAGCTCAACGGCTGAGGGTTCTAGAACTTTCTGCCAGCAGCACTGGCCCTGGGTGATGTTCATCTCTTATGGAGACCTTGTCCCAGATGTCTCCTAGGATACCCAAGCTATTCCCTCCCCTTCTCCCTTCCTACAAATCACACAGTATGTCACCACCAACATAAGAACACATGTGCGTGCACACACACATACACACACACCACCTCTCCACGCCACTTTTTGTTTGAAGAACCACCAAGCTTGGATTTTCCCTGAGAAGGGCTTGTCAGTCAAGAAGTGTGTTACCCAGAGCTAATGAGTAACTCAAGAGAGATCAAAAGATAGAAGTGATGCCTTTTATTAAGCTCACAGATTTATTATAAGTGAGTCGGCAGGACCACACAGGCCTCTAGTCCCAGAGCAAGAAAACTGAGTGTGTGTGTGGTCTGCAGCAGTCGAGAGGCAGGGAGACGGCGGTATGAGCCTAATAAAGGCTGTAATTGGCACCTCTTTCCCCTGAAAAACCAAGCAACCACCTTCTCCCATTGCCAGGTTCCCTCCTCGTGTGGAGGGGTATACATGGTGAGGGGAGAAAAGTGGGGTGGGGGGATGGTGTTTAGCCAGGGGAGGGGTGGGAGATGGGTAGGCAAAGCTTTGGCTGGGTGGCCGTGGCTCTGAAGACACAGGTAACAGAGCAGGGGTCCTTCTTACTGGGAGACTCTCCAGCGGGCAATCAGGAGGTGAACCCTCCATCCCCCCAGGCTAATCACAGGCATTTAATTCTTACCCTTTTTGTGGAAGGATCATTTCCACAAATTGGTGTCTGGTTCATTATTAGTCCCTGGAGAAGGTAATGGCAATCCACTCCAGTATTCTTGCCTGGAGAATCCCATGGACAGAGGAGCCTGGTGGGCTACCGTCCATCAGGTCAAGAAGAGTCGGACACAACTGAATGACTAACACACTTATTATTAGTATTACTATCAGAATAAATACTGTAAATATTTGTTGCAATAGCAACAAATTGTTTTTTAAAAGCTCTAACAGTTGACTTCAGCTCTCACAACCCAAAAGAAAGCAATAGCAAGTGAGTGTGGGTGTGTTGGGGGGGCCCTTTCTGCCCAAGGGTGACGGACAAGCAGGTAATGTTGCCTGGACATTTACAAGATGAACTGAGCAGTTTCTGGACATCTGTTTCTACTTTGGCCAGGCCAAGACACTGGACTTACCCTCTCTGAATGACCCCTATGATGTATGAATGGTTGCTCAGTCTTGTCCGACTCTATGCTACCCCATGGACTGTAGCCCAGCAGGCTGCTCTGTCCAGGCTATTCCCCAGGCAAGAATACTGGAGTGGGTAGCCCTTCCCTTCTCCAGGGTATCATCCCAATCCAGGGATCAAACCAGAGTCTCTTGCTTTGCAGGAGGACTATGTCTAAGCCACCAAGGAAGCCATGAATGACCCCTAGGAAGAGCCATATTCAAGGAGGCTCTTCCTTCACAGAACATGGACAGGTCTGGACACGGCTGTGCCACATCTTTGTCATCTGCACAGCGAGAGGGCAGAACCACCTGATGGTGAGTCTCTTCTAGCTTCAGCAACTGAATCAGGGCTGTACAGCAAGGCCCCTCTGTAACTCAAGTACACAGTTCTGGGCTCAGCACCCCCACCTCCCCATCACAACCCCAGCCTATATTTGCTGCGGTTCTTCCAAGCCTCCCCTGTAGCCCCCACCCACTCCCTGACTCCTGCCTCGCTCTCAGCCGTCTCCCCATCTGCCCGGCGCCCACCGCACGCATCAGAGCCTGGCTAATTCTGCTTTGGCAAACCCTCACCCCTGATAATTCCCCCTAGCATTCCTTGGCAGACTCCTCTTCTCAGCAGAGACTTAAGAGCCAAGAGCAGCCGTGAGCTCATGTTCTGCTTGGCTTTATTACTTCTAGAAAGCCGGCTTCATGGACTAATGTGCTATTAATTATTGCTGTAAGTAATTGAATCCAAGTTGAATATTCTGAGACAGCTTAAAAAAAGAAAAAAAAAACCTTCAATGCAGGAGATTCACTTTGAATGCTTTTTTATTGCTTGCTCTGCCTTCAGGTAAAAAATAGGTCGTTGCTGATTGTTAAACAAGGGGGCTTGGTAGACCAGCAGGGTGTTAGGATAGCCTCCAGAGATGGAAGGGATGAAGAACACTAATGTGAACTAGGATTTCATATTTGTTAGTTCATTTAAACATCAGAACAATTGACTTTTATTATTTCTAGCTTTCAGGGGATGGGATTGAAGCTTCAAGAAGGTAAGTCCTGGACATCTCTGTTGCTTCAGTGGCTAAGACTTTGCACACCCAATGCAGGGGACCTGGGTTCCATCCCTGGTCAGGGAATTAAAATCCTGCACACCACAACTAAGACCCAGTGCAGCCAGATAAATAAAAATAAATAAATATCTTTTAAAAAGAAGAAGAAGGAGATGTTAAGTCCTACAATTAGTGGCAGAACTAGGTTTGGACCCAAGCCTGTCTCACTTCAGACACTGTGTTCTTCCCTGATGGCCATGACCTTTATGTTATGCAAATATAAGGACAAGGACATCAGCCCACAATAAGTATACTTATGAAGGCTTTTCCCTGATTGTGAGTGGCAATACTGACCATTTGTTTCATCCAAAAGTAGGGATGGCTGAACATTTTTAGGCTTTAGAGAAAATCACTTAACATTCTGCATAGGTAAGAAAATTTAAAAATCAAATCTAAGCATTACAGTTAGCAAGAAATGATTTTTACTTTGTAATACAGTGATAGAGAAAAATGTGGGAAGGCACATACTTTATGGAGCTTCATTTTTTAAGAAACATTTTATTTTATTTTTAATTTTAAGACCCAATTTTATTTTACTTTATTTATACTTTTTGGCCACATGACATGTGGGACCTTAGTTCCTTTGTCTGGGATTGAACCTGAGCCCTTTGATTACTGGAAGTGCAGTCTTAACCACCGGACCACTAGGTAAGTCCCAACAGAGCTGACTTTTAGAAGTCATTTACTCTCCCATAAGTCCTACTGCCTTTGTTATCTTTTTTTCTTAAGAATCTTACTCTAGAGAAAGCTCTGAATGTTCCTTAATCCTTCAGTTACAGGAATGTGAACATGTGGTTAAGAACCAATTTCTAGAATGCAAATGTAAGTATTTGTTTGAGAACAGAAGGAAATGGCAGCCCACTCCAGGATTTTTGCCTGGAAAATCCCATAGAGAGGGGAACCTGGCAGGCTACAGTCCATGGAGTAGCAAGAGTTAGACACAACTTAGTGACTGAACCACTACCAAGGTAGAAACTAAGAGGAACAGTACGAATGTTACAGGATAAAATTTGAACTTTGTAGGGGTGAAAGGAGGAGCGTAGAGAGAAGAAGACGGGAGGGAAGGGAAACTTAGAGACTTGCTTCTTTTGGTAGTTTCCACTCACATTTTAGATTAGGCATCAGCAAACTTCAGCCTGTGGACCAAATCCCACTCTCTACTTGTATTTGTTTGGTATATAAGCTAAGAAGGGCTCGCCAGGTCATACAAGTGGTAAACAACACGCCTGCCAAGGCTGGAGGCATAAAGGAGGTGGGTTCGATCCCTGGGTTTGGAAGATCCCCTGGAGGAGGGCATGGCAACCCACTGTAGTATTCTTTCCTGGAGAATCCCATGGACAGAGGAGCCTGGTGGGCTACAGTCAGACACAATTGAAGCGACTTAGCACACACATAAGCTAAAAATTGTTACTGTAATTATTGAAAAAAAAAATCAACCATTGAATAAACAACTCCAAGAGTAAACCATACTGTATGTCAGCTATGGACTCTGTGCGATGGTGATGTCAGTGTAGGTGCGTCAGCTGTAACACATGGACCACATTTGGCGGGGATCTTGATGATAGAGGAGGCTGTGCATATGTAGGTAGTGGGGTATATGGGACTCTCTGTACTTCCTTCTCCATTTTGCTGTGAACCTAAAACTGCTTTAGACTAAAAAACAAAACAAAAAAAACAAAACTTAAAAAATCAAAAGAAGATTTTGTGACACATGAAAATCATGTGAAATTCAAATGTCAGTGACCATATGAAGTTTTATTGGAACACAGCTGTGCACATTTGTATATTGCCTGTGGCTGCTCTTATACTGCAACGTCAGAAGTGAGCAGTTTCTACAGAGACTGAAATATTTACTATCCAGCCCTTTACAGCAAAACGTTTGCTGACACCTGCTTCAGAGAGTTTCTGCTCTTAACTATGTCCCCCATTCCCTTTCCTCTCTCTATCTTGCTCATCTTTCTACTTCCCTACCATCCCCTTTACCATTAGGAAAGAAAAAGAAGGAAGGAGCTGCAGATTGTATTCAAAGTGAGAGGGTGTTGAACTTGATAATGTTTGATTTCTTTTCTTTTATTTTATTTTTTGTTGCTCAAGCAGAAAATTTTAGTCATCTGGAAATTTCATCTTCTGATTCAAACTCTTAGCTTAGATAGATACTGTGTTCATCAGATCCAGACTCATCCCTCACATGGTCGTGCCAGATAGATGATGTTGTAATGAATACGTAGATTTCAGATTCATCTAGATGTATGAGCCAAGGGCTGAACAAAAAAGTCAAGGTAAAATAACTGTCAAAATAATTTGAGCTCCTGTATCAAATCTTAAGAAAAGAGAAAGAGAGAAGGAAGAGGCAGTGCCGAATAATCCGCAGAGATGTCGGATTACATCATCATTCTATGACCCTTCTGGGGTTGGCAGAGTCTTCCCTGGGGGACACTGATGGATGCTGCCACTTGAATCTGTACTGGGAGAGAATCTCTTTTCATTTACAACGTGCTGTGGTTGTCACTGCTTTCAAAGAACTACAACTCTGTGTGTGTGTATATGTGCCTGTGTGTGCTTAGTCCTGTCTGACTCTTTGCAACCCCATGGACTGTGGCCCATCAGAGTGTGGCTCCTCTGACCATGGAATTTTCCATGCAAGAATACTGGAGTGGGTTGCCATTTCCTCCTCCAGGGAATCTTTCTGAACCAGGGATCAAACCTGTGTCTCTTGAATCTCCTACATAGGTAGGCAGATCCTTTACCACTACGCCATCTGGGAAGCCCATCCACGTGCTACAGTTCTACTGTCTGTCTTATTCCTGCCACTGGGCAGGGGTACAGGGACAGGTGTGAGGAGCGGGAAGACCATTCTGGTCCCCTAACTCCAGGAGAAGAGCCACTCGTATGTCCTTCTCAGGGCCCAACACTCTGAGCTGCTTCTCTGCATGATGATGGTTGGATGGCATCATTGACTCAATGGACATGAATTTGAGCAAACTCTGGGAGATAGTGAAGGACAGGGAAGCTTGGCATGCTGCAGTCCATGGGGTTGCAAAGAGTTGGACATGACTTAGTGACTGAACAGCAACAACAACCCAGCTTGATTTTCACTGTGCCCCTTACTTGGTTGGCACTCTGAGAGTCCCACCTCTTGTTGCTTCTCAAGGAC
>NW_011495040.1:3724042-3727822 GCF_000754665.1 Bison bison bison
CAAGGACTTGAGTTCCTTCTGATGGTTAAATGACTTTGGCATTTTAGACTTTCTCCCTCATTACCTGTGGACCTACTCTACTGTGGCTTCTTTCCTCCCCAACCTCCACACGATAGAAATCCTCAAGTTTCATCTTCACTCACATAGTTTTCCTGGGAGACTCCTTTCTTCCAAGAGTGAAAATATTTATTTTATACTGATGACTCCAAAATCTATTCTTAGTTAGTCCTGGTACTTCATTAGGGCAACCAGTGTATGTTTCCAAAGCTCTTATATATTCACTTATTAATTATTCATTGAGAACTTGCCCTGTTCCATCACTATATTGAACACCTCGGCCCAGTGTTACCTTATGTAATTATGTACCTACGAGTAGCTACAGTAGCTATGAGCCCTGTCCTCAGTGAGAAAGAAGATAAGAAATACCCAAAGGATGACACAAAACATAATGAGCACTGTGATAAGTGCCTGGAAAAAGGTACATGGTGCTGGGAGGACATAACACTGGACTGTCCTGGTGGTCCAGTGGTTAAGAATCTGCCTGTTAATGCAGGAGACATGAGCTTGATCCCCGCTCTGGGAAGACTCCATATGCTATGGGGCAGCTAGGCCCATGTGCCACAATTACTGAGTCTGTGCTCCAGAGCCTGAGAGCCACAACTACTGAGCCCACATGATACAACTGCTAAATCTGTGCTCCCTACAACAAGAGGAGCCACCACAATGAGAAGCTTGTGTCCTCAACTAGAGAGTAGCCCCTGCTCACCCCAGCTAGAGAAAGCCCTCACACAGCAAGGGAGACCCAGTACAGCCAAAACCAAAATAGATAAATAAGAGGCATGGTATTATTTGGAGGGGTTAGGGACTTTACCAGGAAATGAATTACAAGCTAAAGTCTGAAAAACTAAAAAGAGTTAACAAGATAAAGTGGAGAATGTTTGGGCTAGCAGGAATAAAGTGAGTAAAAACCCAGAAGATGGGAAGGAGCATGATGGACTCAGGGAATTAAAAGAAGTCCATGGTGGCTGGTGGCTGGAGTATTTTAGAAAAATGGGAAAGAGTTCTCAGTTGCTGCCAGAGAGACAGGCTACAGAAAGATAATATGCAGTTTTCTTTTGATCAATTAGATCAGCTTTGATCAATTAGATCAATTTTGATTGGCTGCACATAAGAGAAACATCTTAAATTGGCTTAATAAAGAAGAAAATGTATTGTCTTATGTAACTGGAAGACATATGCACAAACAGGCTTGAGAGTTGACTTCATCTAATGGCTGTGTTAGTTAACAATTGCTGTGTACCAAATTATCCCTGAAATTAGGCAGCTGAAAACAACATTTATTATCTCACAGTTTATCTAGGTCAAGAATCTAAGAGTGGTTTGGTTGGATGCCTCTGACCTCTCATGGGGCTGCAGCCAGGGTACCAACCAGGGCTCCAGTCATCCTAAGACATGACTAAGACTGAAAGACCTGCTTCCGAGATCAGCTGAGTGGCTTTGGCAGTGGTTATTCAGTTCTCCAAGGCAGTTAGACTGAGCAACTTGGTTCTTCACCATCTGGGCCTCTCCATAGATTTGTTGTTATTGTTCAGTTGCTCATTCTGACTCTTTGCAACCCCATGGACTGCAGCACACCAGGCTTCCCTGTCCTTCACCACCTCCTGAAGTTTGCTCACACTCATGTCCATTGTGTTGGTGATGCCATCCAAGTATCTCATCCTCTGTCATCCCCTTCTCCTCCTGTCCTCAGTCTTTCTCAATATCAGGGTCTTTTTCCAATTAGTCAACTCTTCACATCAGGTGGCCAAAGTATTGGAGCTTCAGCATCAGTCCTTCCAATGAATATTCAGGACTGATTTCCTTTAGGATTGACTATTTTGATCTCCTTGCTGTCCAAGGGATACTCAAGAGTCTTCTCTAACACCAAAGTTCTAAGGCATCAGTTCTTTAGCACTCAGCCTTCTTCATGGTCCAGCTCTCACATCTGTACATGACTGCTGGAAAAACCATAGCTTTGACTATATGGACCTTTGTCAGCAAAGTGATATCTCTGCTTTTTACTATGCTGTCTAGTTTTGCCATAGCTTTTCTTCCAAGGAACAAGAGTCTTTTAATATAGTGGCTGCAATCACCATCTGCAGTGATTTTGGAGCCCAAGAGTTTTGTGTGCAGCATGAAAGCTTGTTTCACCCAGTGGAAGTGAGCTAAGACACAGAGAGAGAAAACCTGAGGTGGAAGTTGCAGTCTTTTTATCATCTAATATCAGAAATGATACACCACCACTTCCACCCTATTCTGTGCATTAGAAGAGAGCCTCTAGGTTCTGCCCATACTCAAGGGGAGGAGATTACCCAATGGCATGAATCCAGGAGGCAAGGACCAAGGAAGGGGTGCAGCTCAGAGGCCTGCCCACCACAGGCTCCGTCTATGCTTTTAGTTCTGCCCTCTTCTTTGCATCACTGCTTATCAGGGTGGAAACAAGATGGCTATATGATTGAAGAGCTTTATGTCCATGCAAGACTGCATCCTAAGGAAGAGAACAAGATCACGTGCAGATGCTGTCCTAAAAAATAATCACTTTCCTAGAAGTCTCCTCCAAACTTCCCTCCATGTCCCAGTGGTTCACTTGATGAATCATGACTGATTTAAGTCAGTCATGGTAATGCCATTTTCCTTTGCCATATTTTCACATTACCAGGTTCTACTGTACTTATAAAGGGCCCAGTGACACAGTACCGATGTGTGACATGTAAGAGAAAGTCTGCTGGGAGGCTTTTGGGGGATATTTATTTGCTTATATGGAGAAGGAAATGGCACCCCACTCCAGTTATTCTTTCCTGGAGAATCCTGTGGACGGAGGAGCCTGGTGGGTTGCTGTCCATGGAGTCACACAGAGTCGGACACGACTGAAGCGACTTAGCATATTTGCTTATAAAAGGAGATGATCAGACTTCCCTGGTGGCGCAGTGGATGAGAATTTGCCTGCCAATCGGGGGACATGAGTTTGATCCCTGGTCTGGGAAGATTTCACATGCCAAGGAGCAACTAAGCCTGTGGACCACTACCAAAGCCCAAGTGCTTTAGAGCCCATGTTCTGTAACAAGAGAAGCCTGCACACAGCAACAAAGAGTAGCCCCTGCTCACCATAAGTAGAGAAAGTCATACAAAACAATGAAGACCTAGCACAGCCAAAAATAATATAAATAATTTTTTCTTAAAAAAGAAGACTATCATTTGAAGCAATGCCCCACTCACCAACATTCCCAGGCTTCCTACTTTCAAATATGGTTGTAATATCTGGTGCTATAGCAGCCTTCCTGTACTCATGAGGTGACAGATGGGAGGGCCAACAGCCAACATGCTGAAGATGAGAGCAGAAAGATCATGGGTCTTTGACAACATTGTAGAGCAACTACATTAAACAAGGAACACGTATGAGTTGCTTAAAGGTCTTTATTGCTTAAGCTACTGTGAGTCAGTTGCTCTGTTGCTTGCATTTCAGTATAGCCTGTGTGTGTGCCTCGTTGCTCAGTCATGTCTGATTCTTTGTGACACTTCGGACTGTAGCTTGCCAGGCTTCTTTGTCCATGGGAATCTCCAGGCAAGAATACTCGAGTGGATTGTCATGCCTTCCTCCAGGGGATCTTCCTGACCCAGAAATTGAACTTGTGTCTCCTGCATTGCAGACAGATTGTTTACCTACTGAGCCATAGGGGAAACCCTCAACACAGCCTAACTGATAACATTTCTCATAGGAGTGAGGTAGAGGGTTGCTAAGCA
>NW_011495040.1:3727922-3769568 GCF_000754665.1 Bison bison bison
TGCTAAGCAACCAAGAATATCCTTCAGAGACCATGTTAAGAATTGAGGTCTTTATTCTAGAAACAGTCGGATTCGTGTTTTTGAAAGATTAGAGGGTAATTGGAGAGAAGGGCAATAGAACAGAAGCAGAGAAAGGGTAGGAGGTGATTAGAGTATCCAAGAGAAAGGTCCTTGTCTAATGTTTGGGGCAAATGAAAGCAGGACTTGCACTGGAAGCAGAAAAGGGATGGCAGTTGAGAGGAGTGGGGAGAGTTGAAGCAACCATGAAGGAAACTCTTTAGGAAAGTCCTAATCTTGTAATGATTCAGGGTCTGTTTCTTCTTTTTAATGAAAATGGTTGAAACATATACATCCCATCTTTTGAGAAGTTCTATTTAGAAGCTTTCAAATACTTAGTTTCATTTTGTTTTTGGCAAATTCTATGTGTCTCTAGTGATTTCCCTATGAAGGCAGGAGTGGATGAATTGGGAGGTGAGATCGAGGATAAATTCTTCTTTATCATTTGGTCTGTACCTTTGTTGTCATGTGATGGTAATACCTTATCATTTAGAAATAAAACACATAATATATTTCAAAAGATCCTTTTGATTTTTAAAGTACTTACAGGGCATGAGGTGCTAACTTCTGAATGGAATATCTCAACCTTTGAAGAAGCTCTAACTCTTGCAGAATTGCTTAGATTTTTAGGAAAAAGTAATTAAGCTATAGATGGTTCAAGAGGCCCATTCTGCCTTATTTATTCATTCTGCACTGAATGGACTGAATCTACTTGTCTGATTCATCCTTGAAGTGTAAGTAGAAACAGATTAGTTTAGTGATGGAGGTCCCTGGTTTGGAGTTAGCCCACCTGGGTTTCCAATTCTGACTCTATTACCAGTTCTATGACTTTAAAAAAGTTCCTTAATGTTTCTGAGTCTCAGAGAAATTTCCTGGAACACTGGTGGTATTAGTGTGTGTGTGTGTGTGTGAATCTGGGTGGGGCATCCTTCCAGGGCTTTCAGAGAGAAGAGCACATGGCAAGGTGCCTGGAGCCTTGTGGCTGATAGGATACCATACAATAAATGGTAGTTGATTATTAAAATTTTTAACAAAATCACTATGGGAACATCTCCTTATTAAGTCTCCTCTGCTCCAGGCTAAACACATTAAACATTTCATGTGGATAATTCAAAGAGCCCACCGTGTTTATACTGTTTTCTTTGACTTCAGAGAAGAAATGAGTTTGGCAATTCTTTCCTCTCCCCGTGGGAGACTCAACGCCTTTGGTGGGTGTACGGGGCTGGCGGGCCTCCCTCTGGCTGAGAACTGAGCCCACCGAGCTGGCTGTCCTGCTCACCCACCAAGCATCTGCTGAGGGGTCCTGTGGCCCCTGGCAGGGCCCCCTGCAAGGCCAGAGCTGGAGAGAACTGGAGAGGATTCTGACAGACGAGACCTTCCGGGACTACCCTCTGCACCTCCCCACCCCTCGCCCCAAGGCCCTGGCCATCTTGCTTTGCTCCTTCGATCACTACCCCCTACTAGTTCCCTGACCTGTACGGTCCCCTTCTTCTTCTCTGCCACCTGTTGCCTCTGATAGGTTTTCTCTCTTCCTGTTTAACTACAGAACAGATGGCAGGGGGCCTTAGAAGAGGTTCCATGCATCATGGCCCCAAGCCAAACCCCAGTCCTTTCAGAGTTCCTGAGGCTGGAGGTGGCCGGTTATAGAGATGGTAACCCCATGGGCTGTGAAGGCTCAGTTCTTCCATTTCCTCTTTCCTCCTCCTCTCTCCATCCCTCCTTCTTTCTTTCCTTCTTCCCTCTCTTTCTCTCTCCATTTCTTCATTCTCCTCTTCCTTCTTCCTTCCTTCCCTCCTTCCCATCTTCTTTCTTTCCCACCTCTGCCTCTGTGAGGAAAGGCAAATATATATCTTGGTGGTGATGATGGAGAGATGGCTGAAAGATTCTCTGGAGAGAAAAAACAGATACTTGCATCTCCCAAGAACTTTAGCCCGGGAGCTGGGAAGGGAGCCTGGGAGTGAAAACAAGAATGGGTCTCTCCAAAGGTGGGAAGCAAGAAGGGGTGGTGGATGTCATCCATGGAGGCCCCTTGGCAGTGATGTGGCCATGAGAGAAGGTAGGAGAATGACTCTAAAGTTTATGTTTCTGCCTCTCTCTTCCATCCAGTCACCAGAGGCCCTCACAGCCCCCAGCCCTGCAATGACAACCTAAGAGAAGAGAGACGAGGTTGTCCCCACGGTGGTGGGTCTGCAGTTACAAGCAGGAGGGGAGGGACATGCCCAAGCTGGTGGGGAAGGAGACAGGGAGGGGGCAGTGTTGTCAGTCAGCTGGAGGGACAGTCATAGGGTCCAGGCTGCACCCACAATGGGGTTGTCGGGGACCCCACCTACGCAACACCTTCATACGCATATGCATTTACACATATGGGGGTGTGTACTTTGCACCCCAAACTGTATCTACACACAGAATGGATGAGTGGGTTTTAATGTTGCCACTACCAGGTTGCTGCTGACAACAAGAAAATGAATCTCACAGCAAGCTTCTGCTTAAACGTTAAATGTTAGTCTCTCAGTCATGCCCGACTCTTTGTGACCCCATGGACTGTAGCCTGACCGGCTCCTCTGTCCATGGGGATTTTCCAGGCAAGAATTCTGGAGAGAGTTGCCATTCCCTTCTCTAGGGGATCTTTCTGACCCAGGGATCGAATCCATGTCTCCTATGTCTCTGGCATGGCAGGCAGATTCTTTACCGTCTGAACCACCTGGCTCACCTTTTCAATGAGTTCGTCCCCCACAAATCTCCTTAAAATGCCCCCTCTCCCACCTTCTGAGTCCCTGCCCATCTCCCTTCTTTAGCTGTTTCCTCACAGTCCTAATTAATATCTACTCTGCTTCTCTCTCTTTCTCCCCCAGCTAGAATTTAAGGCCCTAGAGGATAGAGACATTGTTTTATTCATTGCTACAACTTCAGCTCTAAAAATAATGCCTGGGGAATTCCCTAGGTGGTCCAGTGGTTAGGACTCAGCACCTTTACTCACAGGGCTTAGGTACAATCCCTGGTTGGGGAACTAAGATCCTTCAAGCCTTGTGGTGTGGCCAAAAAAAAAAGGGGGGGGCAGTAAATAAAAATTAAAATGATGTCTCACTTGTAGTAGGTGCTCAGTAAATATTTTTTGAAAGAAAGAAGGAAGAGGGGAGGAACAGGGGAAGGAAGAAGCAAAAGAAGAAGAGAAGATGAGTGGGCAGGAGAGATGGAAGAAAAGAAATACAGACTGTGGTCAAAGCGCAGAGGTGTCTGTCTGGCCCTGGGCTATCTTTTATGGTTCCCAGCATATAATTCTGCATTGAGGACAGCTCAGATTATCCCTAGCAGAGGCATGAAGGACCCTGGGGACTGGGCTTGAGCTGATCAGGAGCCCCCTGGAGGCAGGTTTTCTGATACTACCAGATGATGCCTCCTCCATGGCCTGGAAAGATGGTCCATACATTATTGAATGTAAGCTTCATAGCATCACTGTGAGAAGAGTGCTGTTAATATCCCAGTGTTAGAGAAAAGTAAGGTCAGTAGAGGTCAGATGACTCATTTGTCCGAAGTCACAGAGATGGTTGGTGGGGGCTCTGAGCTTTGACCCACATTTGATGGATCCGAAGGCTTCTCCCTTCCTGCCATGCCATGGGTGCTCTCACTTGGCCTCCTGAGAAGTAGCCCATCCTGAAAACCTCTGCCTCTTCCCTGCCAAATGTCAAATACTCTGTCCCCTGGTTTCTGATCAGTCCATTCCCACAAAGGCACCAGCTGCTGCTAACAGCTGAGCTGTTACTCTCAGAGCAGTGAATAAGACAGCCCTGTAGTGCTTGAGAGTCCCTTGGACTGCAAGGAGATCCAATCAGTCCATTCTGAAGGAGATCAGTCCTGGATTTCTTTGGAAGGAATGATGCTAAAGCTTAAACTCCAGTACTTTGGCCACCTCATGCGAAGAGTTGACTCATTGGAAAAGACTCTGATGCTGGGAGGGATTGGGGGCAGGAGGAGAAGGGGACAACAGAGGATGAGATGGCTGGATGGCATCACTGACTCGATGGATGTGAGTCTGAGTGAACTCCGGGAGTTGGTGATGGACAGGGAGGCCTGGCGTGCCGCAATTCATGGGGTTGCAAAGAGTTGGATACGACTGAGCGACTGAACTGAACTGAACTGTACTGTAGTGCTTTTGCTGGCCTGCTTCAAGCAGGAAAACAGATGGAAACTAGTAATCCGTCTGCCAATGCAGGAGACGCAAGAGATGCGGGTTCAGCCCCTGAGTCAGAAGATCCCCTGGCGAGGGGTGATGGCAACCCACTCCAGTATTCTTGCCTGGAGTATCCCACAGACAGAGGAGCCTGTGGGCTATTGTCCGTGGGGTCACATGCCTGAGTGACTGAGCACCCACATACACAGTAATCATAGTACAGAGCCCAGAGTGTAGTAGGAACCCAAGAAGTTCCTGAAGCTGTTGTAACTGATTCTGAGTTGTGTAGGAAACCAGGGCCCTGTATATATATATTTTTTTTAATTTTAATTTTTTAAAATTGAAGTATAGCTGATTTACAGTATTTCAGGTGTACAGTAGAGTGATTTAGTCATTATGTGTGTGTTCACGCTAAGTCACTTTAGTCATGTCTGACTCTTTGGAACCTCATGAACC
This sequence comes from Bison bison bison, assembly GCF_000754665.1. NCBI lineage: Eukaryota > Metazoa > Chordata > Mammalia > Artiodactyla > Bovidae > Bison > Bison bison. The sequence goes on from NW_011495040.1 coordinate 3,732,604, forward strand.
ATAGCCTGCCAGGCTCCGCTGTCCATGGGATTCCCCAGGCAAGAATACTGGAGTGAGTTGCTATTTCCTTCTCCAGGGGATCTTCCTGATCCTGGATTCCAACCTGCATCTCTTACATCTCCTGCAATGGCAGCTGGGAAGCCCCTCAGCCGTGTGTGTATGTGTGTGTGTGTGTGTGTGTGTGTATTCTCTTCCAGATTCCTTTCTATTATAGGTTATTACAAGATAGTTGAACATACTTCCCTGTGCTGTGTTGTTTGTCTATCAAGATCCTGCATTCTCCACCTCTTCTCTCTTTTATCCAGATATACTTATTGCCTCTCAGCTTTGAACAATCGTTCATAGTTGAAAAAGTTCTCTCACACACAGCATCTCATTTGGGCTTTACAATAAAGCCCATGAGGTGGCTCAATAGCCCCATTTTTCAGATGAAGAAACTGAGGCTCCCAGGCTAGTGTCGTTCCTACAGCATTACAGCCCCACTTTCTTTCTCTTCTCTTCTTTCCTCAGTCCAAAAAGAGTCATGAAACACTCTTTTGGATACAAGAAGAGGAACTATGACATATGCCTCTGTCCTTTCTGTTTTCCTTTGTGTTTCTCAGGTGCCAGGGGTGGTCTCCAGGTCATGTATGACAAGAATCATTATTTGCACAAAACAGGAAAATCTCTGCGAAGCAAGCCTGGCAGATTTCTAGCTTTCACTCTGAAGGTAGTGGAAGATGTCACAGTCCAGCCATGTGTTTCAGGACTTGGCTTGAAGTCCCATTTTTTTTCCCCCAGGAAACTCTTCCGGGGGGGGAGTGAGGATGGGAGCAGAGGGTCAGAGGGGTGTGTTGGCATGACTGGGGGCTTTGCACTTGATGTCTGTATTGCTTGAACTTTGACCTACTTTTTAATCTTATGATGTGATTGGTCCTGGATCATGATGCACATTTGTTATTCTGTAGTGATTTGTGGACCCAAGAGCTGGCAGAGAAGTAGAGTAATTGCCTTGTACAATTACTCCTGTTAATACACTGTGGCAGCTGAGAGGTGCAGGGAAGGACTAGGTATTGACTATACGTGGCAACTGACATTAACACGTACAGAGCATGTTGGGGCTGCCTGTATGCAACCAGCTTCTGGACTTCTCGCTCCACCCAGAAATCCAATCCAATAGAACTTGTCTTCTCTCCCTTAACACCTTCTCTTCTTTTAGTGTTTTTTAAAAATATGTATTTATTTATTTGGTTGTGCTGGGTTCTAGCTGCAGCTCTCAAGATCTTTGATCTCCATTGCCGTGTTTAGAAGCCTTTAGTTGTGCCATGTGAACTCCTAGTCATGGCATGTGGGAGCTAGTTCCCTGACCCGGGATCGAACCCAGGCCCCCTGCATTGGGAGCATGGAGAATTGGACACCCACCTGGGTTGCCCCACCGTCTCTCTTTTCTGATTCCTGTTGCACCCTCCACCTAGGAAATCATCCTAGGAACTGGGGCATCATTTCATCTCTGGATCTCCCTCACTCCATTCAAGCTATTACCAAGTCCTGTAATTTCACCTCCTAAATATCTCACAAATCCACCGTAACCTTTCTTTGTCACCTGAGTTCAGGCCACCACCCTGCTGTAAGTATACGCGATATTCTTTCTTTTTTTATGGAAGAATTGTTGATTTACAATATTGTGTTAGTTTCAGGTGTAACAGCACAGCGATTCAATTATACACACTATCCATACTTTAGATTTTCTTCCCTTATAGTCTATTACAAAAATATTGAGTATAGTTCCTTGTGCTATGAAATTACAGCAATATTCTTATCTCACTACTTCTGCAAGTGTCCCTTTAGCCAATCCATCACACAATTGCCATTAACTAAAACCTAGAGATGATGCTCTGATGTTCTTGCTCAAAGCCTTGCAATGTTACCCTGTTGTCTAGATAAAAAATTCCAACACATCATGGTAGACAAGGCTTCCCAGAAGCTGCTTCCTGTTAACAACTATTCTTTCATCACTTCCGGCCATTACTCAATGCCTGAGAACCATGAAACTGAGCTGCCATGGTTTCCATTCTTCTGTTCACAGAAACGTTGTGAGCAGGAAAGTCCCCCTCTCATGCCACTCTCTTCATCTGGCTACTTTTAATGTGTCTTTTAAGACTCAACTCGTGTTCCATCATCTTCCTCTCCCGAGGATGGGGCTATCCACGGCTACCCTGGGTAACCATGGGTTCTCTCGGATGGCTGCATCACTGCTTTCATCACACACTTGTATAACCACCTGTTCTGTGTGTGTCTCCTCTACCAGAAGGAGACATATCTACCAGAAGGGGCCATATCTTATTCATCTTGGTATTCCAAATGTGTGATATATAGTAGATGCTCAATAAATGTTCCCTCTATAACTGACCAAAAAGTTTGAGTTGGTACAGCAGATCTGTATGCCACCAACTGGCATGCAATATTGCAGCATAAAATAATTTCACTTATTTCCCTTCATTTTATCATTGCATGGACAAGGGATAAGCAGGCCACACAATGCCCATTATAGATGAGAGATTGAGTTTCAGGGAACCTAAGTGGTATACCCAGTGTCAAACGTCTTTTACATGGTAGAGCTCTCTCTCTCAAACCTATATGTTTTGGCTTGTGACCCAGGCATTTATCTCTGATAGATATCCATCTTGACTTTGGTTGGTTTTTGTCTAAGTGTTGGGGGTGCACTTCATGGAGAGCAGATATTTTGTCCACTGTTCTTCCAATGCCTAGAACCCATGGTAGGTACTTTATATACATTTGTTGAATTAACTAATTAATCAGAATTAATTAATTCATTTGTTTAGTTAATTAATCAAACAGTCTCAAGTCAGGTTTTGTTGGTTGGGGTGAAGAAGCCAGGCATTTGAGAGTTTGATAATGAAGTATAAAAGAGATATTAAACTATCCCTCAGTTCTAGAGATAGCAGGTAGAGAGAGATCACTTTTTCTCCTAAACTCAGATAATAGGATGTCTCTAGGGTCTCTCAGGGCTGAAACCCCTGACACTTCAGTCTCCCTGAGCAGGTGAAAGGAAACATTAGCAGTCAGCCCGCTTCTACCACTCCAGGTTCTTGGAAAGGAATTATCCCCTGTGACTGTCAGGACTGGGCTCGAGCTTACTGCCTTCCAAGAATGTGACTGATGGCAAATTCAAGTTCAAAAGAAGATTGGATTTCAAGGCAACTGGAAGCTATTCAGTCAAAGCCAAGTTTTACAGGGAGAGTTTCCTCCTGTCTCTTCTCTTCTCCTCCTCCCTTCAGGGCAGCACAGGACTTGTTGAGACCTGTAAAAAAGAATCGACAGTGCTCGACTGTTTCCCTAATTGAGAAAAGGAGAGACAGAAAACCAGGCTCTGGACTCATTCAGAAACCCAGGGAAGATGCAAGTAATGTGTCTCCCCAGGCGCCCTGGGGAGATGGCTGCGGGTATGCTCAGTCATTTCAAGTGTCCAGCTGTTTGCGACCCCAGGGACTGCAGCCCAGCAGGCTCCTATGTCCATGGGCTCCTATGTCCATGTCTCTTGGCAAGAATACTGGAGTGGGTTGCCATACCCTCCTCCAGGGGATCTTCCCAACCCATGGATCAAACCTGTGTCTCCTGTGTCTTCTGCATCTGATTCTTTACTGCTGAGACACCACTGAAGCCCTGAGACAGCTACTTGGATTGAGTCCAACATGGTGGCCGGTGGGTGCCTAGGCTGGACTTAAGAACCCTGTCCAGCATTCAGCATCCTCTCTCAGGAAGAGAAAACTTCCCCATGCTCTCTGTTGAGTATAATGGAAAAAGAAGGGGGCACTAAGAACACATTGAAATCTTACTTGTGTGCAGAACTTTTCCAGTCTCCTATCCCAGCAACTTGGCAAAGCAATTATACATGGTGCCATCAACGTTTTGCAGACAAGAAATCTGGGACCAGGAGAGGTGAAAGGACCCAGTTATGGTCACACAGCCAGCAGATGGTGGTGCAGGCTTAAAACCAGACCCTTGATGGAGACAGCCACCAATGCCTGAGCTCCTCCTCTGTGCCTGGCACACGTTCTAGCACATTCATGTATTATGCATTTCATCCTCACAGCAACACTATGAAGTAGATGATATTTTTATTCTCATTTCATAGAAAAGGAAACAGAAACACAGAAACATTAAATGAATGCCATTAATAGTGGAACCAGCGGAGAAGGCAATGGCAACACACTCCAGTACTCTTGCCTGGAAAATCCCATGGATGGAGGAGCCTGGTAGGCTGCAGTCCATGAGGTCACTAAGAGTTGGACACGACTGAGCGACTTCACTTTCACTTTTCACTTTCACTCATTGGAGAAGGAAATGGCAACCCACTCCAGTGTTCTTGCCTGGACAATCCCAGGGACGGGGGAGCCTGGTGGGCTGCCGTCTATGGGGTCTCATGGAGTCGGACACGACTGACGCAACAGCAGCAGCCGCAGCAGCAGCAGTGGAACCAGAATCTATTTTTTTGAGCATGGGCAGTCTGGCTCTAGAATCAGTTATATGACCAGTTGTTGTTGTTTAGTCACTAAGTCATGTCCAACTCTTTTAAGACCCCATGTACTGTACCCCACCAGGCTCCTCTGTCCATGGGATCGAACCCACATCTCCACATCTGCATTGGCAGGGGGGTTCTTTACCACTGAGCCACCTGGGAAGCCCCTATATAACCACTGGTGGTTCAGTGGTAGAGAATCCACCTGCAATGCAGGAGACACAGCCTGGGGTGGGTAGACCCCCTGGAGGAGGAAGTGCAACCCACTCCAGTATTCTTGCCTGGGAAATCTCATGGACAGAGGAACCTGGCAGGCGACAGTCCCTGGGGTAGCAAAAGAGTTGGACACAATTTAGCAACTAAACAACAATATAATCACTACTTGATTGTGAATTTCCAAGTTCAGAAGACAATCTGGCTTTGAGGGAGATTCCCATGTTTGAATGTTCTCTGAAGATGTGGTCACAATCATAGCCTTCTTGATCCTCAGCAAATCCTTACCAAGGCAGCTGCTACACTTGCCGGGGGAGGGTCCCACACAGAAGGCATCAAACACACAAACGCAAGACCCAGGGCATAAAGATCAGAGAGTAGGTTGACAAGTAGAAATCAAAGGAATAGAGTTATCGGAGAGCAGAGCAAGGAAGGACATACAAAGCTCACATGGCCAGTCAACCACCAAGAAGTCTGGAGGAGAAAAAGACACAAGTCAGGGGCAATGGAAACACATATTCGATTGTCTTGTTGATTTCAGATGGAACTTTATTGAATGTTTATTTTGCACACCATCCTGTCACACAACTTCTAGTAAACCTCACAACAATGCTATGAAGACACTGAGCTCTGAGAGACTGAGTTGCCACCCACTGGTTCTGCTGGAGTGTTACTTGACTTCCTCGGGTCAACAAAAGATGAACTAAATTCTAAACCATTGTTATAACTTCCCAAGTTTTCCTCTATTCATGGCCCTCATGAGTCCATTCCATGAAGAATCTATAGTGATTTAGCATTCAAGACTCTCCAGGAGTCAAAGGAACATAACATATGGCATCCCTGTTTACTGGGAGCTGGCAAATTCATCCAGGCAAGACTCCCCTCAAGTTCATCTTTACATCCAGCTGTCAACAGTGGGGAAAATGATACTTTGTTTAAATAGCAAAGAAGAATGTTCTAGGCATGGAAAACTCTAGATATGAAGCACAAAAACAAAACAAAACACAACAAACAAATAAACAAATGGAAGTCACTTTTCATTCCCTCATTAGCACTGACTTTAAAACATCTATTAATAGTAATAAAACAAGTTTACTTAAAATGTATCCCTCATTATGAAATAAGGAAAAACATACACTGTTCAAGAGCCTAGCAGAGAAGTGGGGACATGCCTTTGCATAAAAGTGATACCATCCTCTAACCGCTGAGTTAATTAAACTTAATTTTATTTATAAATTCTTCCCCTGGCCTTTCTCTTGTTTGGGTTCTCCTCCTGTCTAAACTCATCCAGTTCTCTCCCATTCACTTGCTGGTCAGTTTTTCTCCTTTCTCGAAGCTCCTTTGGATCTTCTAGAGAAAATATTCTCTTATTCTTCTCAAGTCCACTCCCAGGAGAAACTGCTTAAAGAAGTAAACAGAACCCATCCAACCCATCTTGTTTCCCAAGATGTTACATGATGAGAGAAAACAAGAATTCACATTGGACTTCCTTGGTGGTCCAGTGGTTAAGACTCCAGCTTCCACTGCAGGGGGCTCAGGTTCAATCCCTGGTCAGGGAAGTTTTGCATGCCATGTGGTGTGGCCAAAAAAAAAAGAAAGAAAGAAAGAAAGAAATCACACGGTAAATGCTGTACACCTGAGCTTCCATAACTTTCTCTGTTCACAGAACCCTCAGTGTCTTAGCCATTTTTTCAAGGTGCCCTTAAGCCAGAAGAAATACCAACAATTCCATTTATTAAGTAATTAAGCAATTAGGTCCAAACAACTTAATAAGTACTTACGGCTTAATAATTTAGTAGCCACTTGCAAAATTAACACTCAAAAGACAAAAAGAAAAAATAGTGTTTGCATTTCATTACTAAATAATTACAATTCTCTGCACAACATTTCAGACCTTGGAATCAGGTTGGTTGAACACAATACTGCCACCCTTATTTCCTGTTCCAAACTGATTGTCTTGTGGGACATTGTAAAAGAAAAATCACAGCAACTATACAAATAGATCATCCAAAGTAATGCAGCACAATCTAACATGGACACCGCAATACCTTGAGCTAGCACTTTGCATGCATTTGGACAGATGGTTCTCTGAGAAAATCTAAAACATCAGCAGCACCCTGTGAACTTGGTGCCATGCCCTGGGTCCCTCGGCACACAGTTTGGGAACCACATGCCTGCATGCTCAATCACTCAGTTGTGTCCCACTCTTTGTGTTCCGTGGACTATAGCCCTCCAGGCTCCTCTGTCCACGAGATTTCCCAGGCAAGAATACCAGAGTGGGTTGCCATTTCCTTCTCCAAAGATCCTCCCAACCCAGGGATTGAACCCACATCTCCTGCATTGGCAGGTGGATTCTTTACCACTAAGCTGCCTGGGAACACCAGTTATGAACAATAAATGCCATGAGAAATCAAAGGAGGAACAGAATATGTCCCACAAAAATGGTTCACAGACTGCAAGTCACAGCCCAAGGGTTAGGGCCTGGCTCACCCTCCCTGGCTGGAAACCCTCCTTCATCTTCCTCCCCTGGCTGAATTCTTACCAATTTATCCTCTCAACCAGATTGACAGCTCTGAGGGCAGGGACTGTCTCTATTTTCATCTTCCATACCAAGGAGCATAGAGCTTTCTGCAGAATGTTCTTTCTGTTAAGTATTGGCATATTGACACACCCCTTTGCTGGAAGACTAATCTCTGGGCTTTTGCAGATTAGTGGCACAACCAAAGTGATAAAGGGAGTGTCCAGGATTTCAGCGCCAGGCCAGATGCTGAGTATGAGCATTCATTCCTGCTACACACTCCCAGGGGCTTCCCAGGTAGCTCAGCAGTAAATAATCTGCCTGCCTATGCAGGAGATGGGTGTTCAATTCTGGGTTGGAAAAATCCTATGGAGAAGGAAATGGCAACCCACTCCAGTATTTTTGTCTGGAGAATCCCATGGACAGAGGAGCCTGGAAGGCTACAGTCCATGGGGGTCACAAAGAGTCGGACAGGACTTAGTGACTAAACAACACACTCCCAGATGGCTAGTTTGACGGAAAGAGTTGATGAGGGAATTCAGCCCTGTGTTGTTTTCGAGAACAGCCTTCTAGAGAGTGCCAAGAAGGCTCCTGTCCAGATCTCTTATCGGCTACATCTCCAAAGTTTTACCAGGAGGGCCAATCTTGGGGAAATGCAGCTGCTGCCAGCCAAGCCTCCCGAACACACCTCTGTTCCCATGAAGCAGCCCAGATGTGACAGCAGCTCATCAGAGAGCTGTTTATGTCTTTCTTATTTACAGTGTAAACAGCAGTTAGGCTACAGCTTTGGAAGGCCTCCGACTATTTGTTTGGGTAAATCCACGGCCCTGGATGTGGTTTCCATGCAAGATCTCAGGCCATTAAGACACAGGAGGTTTTGCACAGTGGCTTCTGGATTGTTCTTCTTGGCCAGCCATCACAAGAAGAAGCCTCCATTGCTCCTGAATTGAACCTGTCTATTTGCGTTACTCCTATACAGATTCTCCCAGGAATAAAGATGGGGCTTGCTTTCTGTACCTTCTCATGCACCGCACAATTTCAAATAACAAATCTCTCGAGACATCGCTTAATAACAGAGTTCACTGGATAAAAAGCAAAGTCGGCAATAGCAAATGAACTCTTCATCACCAAGGGCTGCAGCGCTGTCTACACCTGCAGCCATGCAACCAAAACATCCCTGTTCCTGATAAATAAATGTATCACTGGAATTTACTGGCTTCAGTATAAATAGCGGTAGGTTTGTAATTGGTGCTATATTTTCCTTTGAGGAAGAGCTGAATTCTAGCAAAATGAACACACAAAGGATTCTGTCTCAAGAGAAGCCTATTGTCTTCCTGTTAATTCCCTTCGTAAAACTGAAAATGATTTCTTTGCTTTTCACCATCTGTTAAAATTCTGGGCTTACAAAGTAGCAATCAAGAGACATTTCAATTCCTTCTAGGTATTTTGTACTCAATTAGAGTAAATTACCACCAATAGGATAGTCATGCTTCATGATTCAACCACCCAGGTTTCTTGCAGGGCCCCTTGCCCCAGAAAAAAACTCACACTTTTCCTTTAAATGTGCCTTTGCTAGTAAAAACTAAAACATTGATTGTGATGACTAGGCGACAGTCCCAGAGAGGTTAGTAAGAAAAGTAAGTCTAGGTAAAATTTGGAAGTTTTCTCCAAATTCTTTTTGCTATTAACCAATACTGAAGCAAATTCTGACTTTTGTTTTCCTCCAGGGTGGAGTAAGGGTCTCTTAACTCACCCTTGACGTTAACACTTCCTTAAGTCAAAGCCTTTTCTATGACTGTTTGTGGTGACTGATGTCTTCATCCAAGCTGGGTATTACAAACAAATATCTAGGGGCTTCCTTGGTGGTTCAGTGGTAAAGAATCCACCTGCCAGTGCAAAAGACATGGATTTGATCCCTGGTGCAGGGTGATCCCACTTGCTGCAGAGCAACTAGCCTGTGCGCCACAACTATTGGCCTGTGCTCTAGAGCCCAGGAGCTGCAACTGCTGAGCCCACGTGCCACAACTGCTGAAGCCCAAACACTCTAGAGCCCGTGCTCTGCAACAAGAGAAGCCACTGTAATGAGAAGGCCATGCATTGCAACTAGATGGCAGCCACCTGCTCGCCATAACTAATGAAGGCCCATGCAGAAACAAAGACCCAGCACAGTCAAAATAAATGAATAAAATAAAATTTTCAAAAATCTGAAAATTATTTTTGAAACAACAACAACAAACACTCTGGTTTTTGTTTCATAGTCTAGTTTTCTGCTTTCAATGAACTCCTCCCTCCTCCCCACTGGAACATGGACTCCATGAAGGCAGAGGTGTTACCTATGTCCCTCTGGTTTATCCCAAGTGCCTCAGAGGAGGGCTGTGCACCCAGTGCATGCTCAGGAGAGATTGTCTGAGGAGAAGAAGGAAGGAAGCCGTAACTGGGAGTTACATTGTGAGACTGATGAGGGGATAGATTGAACCCACTGGCGCTTGGCTCAGAGCAGGGCTCCATCAATGTCCTTCTCTTTCCCTCTCCTCTCTGGCACTCTCTTAAAGACCTCCATCCTATTTGCCAGACCAGTCCTTATTCCAGTCACCATAGCTCTGATTAAATACCACGGTGACTGGACTAGTTTTCTGGAGTTGCTACAGAAAACCACTTCAATCTGGGGGCTGCAAACAACAGAATTTTATTCTCTCTGGGCACCAGAAGTCTGAAATCAAGATGGTGGCAGAGCTGTACTCCCTCCAAAAACTCTATGGACAAATCATTCGTTGTCTCTTTGGGGTTCTGGTGGTTCTTGGCAGTCCCGATTCCCTTGGCTGGTGGTGGCATCACTCCAATCTCTGGCTCTGTCCTCACTTTGCCTTCCCTTCTTATAAGGACACCTGGTGTTAGATTTAAGACTCACCCTCAATCCAGGATGATCTCACTTTTAAATCCCTTTAACTTAATAATATCTGAAGAGAACTTTTTCCCAAATAAAGTCACACACACAGGTTCTGGAGCTTCCCAGGTGGCTACGTGGTAAAGAGTCCACCTGCCAATGCAGGAGACACAGGAAATGTGCATTTGATCCCTGGGTCAGGAAGAGCCCCTGAGAAGGAAATGGCAACCCACTTCAGTATTCTTGCTTGGAGAATTCCATGGACAGAGGAGCCTGGCAGGCTACAGTCCATGGAAATGCAAATAGTTGAACATGTCTGAGCACACACATGTTATGTTAGCAGGCAGTTATAAGCATACTTGAAGCAAATGAAAAATGCCTCAACAAAGAAATAGAAGATGAAATGAAGAACCAAATAGAAATTTTAAAACTGAAAATAAAATAACTAAAAGAAAAAAGTCACTAGGAAATGTCAACCCATTCCAGTATTCCTGCCTGGGAAATCCCATGGGACAGAGGAGCCTGGAGGGTTACAGTCCATGGGGTCACAAAGAGTTGGACACGACTTACCTATTAAAGCACCACCATCACCACAGGCTCTGCTAGATATGACTTTTAAGAGGTCACAGTTCAATCCACTATAGTAAGATCCAATAAAGGCTTACTGGTGCTGACTGCAATGAAATCATTACCTAAAGATGATCTGATGACTTTAAACATGCTAAGACCTTTAAATGTTTCAATTGCCAAGAACATCACTGGCTAGAATTGATTTTGTGGTCAAGCAAACACTGATTTTATGAGAATGTTGCTAGATCAGATCTCCCCAACTACATTTATGCCCCTGTTCATTGAGCAAAAAAAGGTCATCTTTCTACCTATTAATTTCATGGGAGAACATTTGTGACCTTGACCTTATCACCCATCACTATTGTCTAAGCTATAAGTCAACAAGGGAGCCAAGAAGAGAGCAGTGAAGGGAAGTTAACCAGAATTCTATCTCTTGGTGGACTTCCCTGGTAGTCCAGGGGTTAGGCGTCTGCCTGCCAAAGCAGGGCGCCCAAGTTCGATACCTGGTTCTGGAAGATTCCACATGCCTTGGGGCAACTGAGCCTGTGTGCCACAACTACTGAGCCTAGAGCCTGTGTTCAATAACAAGAGAAGCCATCACAATGAGTCCTCACACCCACATGAAGAGTAGCCCCGGCTTGCTGCAACTAGACAAAGCCCGAGAGCAGCAACAAAGACCCAGCACAGCCACAGATAAAATAAATAAATAAAATATATCTCAAAAAAAAAAAAAAAAAAAGAATTCTATCCCTTGGAAGCATTCATTTAACAGCTATTTATGGTATTTTTACACTGAGTAGGATGCTGCCTTGGTGGTTCTGAGGGATTCTAAGTTAAGGTAAGGTTGAGAGTGTACAACACTGTAGAAAGATCACAGAGCCATCAACAATTATTTTTTAGATATGCTTGGAGAATTTAATTAAAAGCTCATGCTTTTGTTTTATTCACAATAGTCTCATAAAAATGAAAAAACAAAAGAAACCCCAAAACAGCTTGCCAAATGCCTTGCTAAATATTAAGATACACTGCATCTACTAACCTAACAATTCAATAAGCAATCTTATCAGAAAGTGGCTTATTCTCAATGAACCAATATCAGCTCCTAGTGATCACGATCAAAAGATTAAGACTAGGGAGCTCCATGGTGGTCCAGTGGTTAGGACTCAGTACTTCAATTGCCATGGTTCTGGGTTCAATCTCTGGTTGGAGAGCTAAGATACCCACAAGCTGTGCAGCCAAAAATAAGAAGGAAAAAAAGAAAGATTGATTCTAAAATGTTGGTGATGACTGAGAGCAAAGTTGCCAGTCCAAAGTTACTAGAATGAAACTTAAAACAAAAAGACATTTACTTTGCTGCTGCCACTGCTGCTGCTAAGTCACTTCAGTCGTGTCCGACTCTGTGTGACCCCATAGACAGCAGCCCACCAGGCTCCCCCGTCCCTGGGATTCTCCAGGCAAGAACACTGGAGTGGGTTACCATTTCCTTCTCCAATGCATGAAGGTGAAAAGTGAAAGTGAAGTCGCTCCATCGTGTCAGACCCTCAGCGACCCCATGGACTGCAACCTTCCAGGCTCCTCTGTCCATGGGATTTTCCAGGCAGGAGTACTGGAGTGGGATGCCATTGCCTTCTCCAACATTTGCTCACCTCCTGTCAATTGACACTTTAACTTTCCAGGAATTCTTGAAGACTATTGATGCTCATGTGCTCAGTTGTGTCTGACTCTTTTCGAGCTTGAACGCAGCCCACCAGGTTCCTCTGTCCATGGGATTTTCCAGGCAAGAATACTGGAGTGAGTTGCCATTTCCTCCTCCAGGCGATCTTCCCGACACAGAGATTGAACCCGTGTCTCCTGCATCTCCTGCATTCGCAAGTGGATTCTTTCACCACTGAGCCTCCTGGGAAGTCGAAGATAGTGACTTTTCTTGTAAGAATTGATTCACCTGGGTGAAATAAAAAACTTTTCTGTGCAATGAATGATGAGTGGATGTGTGTGTGTGTAACTTGCTTTTGTCTTGTCTAAATTCTCACAACAAACTTATAAGACTAGGGACTGCTGTTAAGCCCACTTTATAGATGAGGAAAAGAGTTGAAACAAAACCGGGTGACAGAAATAGCCTTTTATGAAAGCTGAACATTTTAGAAGAAGCACTCTTTTTGTGAAGATAAAGTTTCTGGTGCCAGAGAATGTCACTTCATCTGGATGAGCCGCCCATGCCCATAGGGTCCCACGGCATTGCCTTGTATTGTGTAGGTGGTGACATCTGAATGGGGAGGAGTCACAGATGAATCAGGACACCATACCAGTTACCTTCATCTGAGCTCACATCTCAATCATGAAGCTATTCCTTCTTATTTAACACTCTGAAACATGAACTGAAGACACTTTTAGACAATTAATTCAGGTCAATAGGTCACATTTAAAAAATCATAAGAGAGAACTTCAAAAAACAACAAAGTGATACATAGGCCTTTCTCCAGATATAAAATACATAAACAATAGGACCTACTGTATAACACAGGGAACTATATTCACTATCTTGTAATAACCTATAATGGAAAAGAATCTGAAAAGAATATATGTATATATTCATATTTATATATTATGTATGTCCATAAGGGCTTCCCTAGTGTCTCCGAGATTAAGGAATCTGCCTGCAATGTAGGAGACCTGGGTTCAATCCCTGGGTCAGGAAGATCCCCTGGAGAAGGGATGGCAATCTGCTGCAGTATTCTTGTCCAGAGAATTCCATGAACAGAGGAGCCTGGTAAGCTACAGTCCATGGGATCGCAAAGAGCTGGACACATCTGAGCAACTAACACACACGCACTATATATCTACATAAAACTGAATCACTTTGCTCTATACCTGAAACATTGTAAAGCAACTATACTTCAATTAAAAAAAAAGCTCTGTAGAAGTGAGGCAGAGAATCAGCATTTTTAAAAAGCTTCTGACATGCTTTTAATTGTGCATAAAAAATTACCTAGGAGCTTATTAAAATATAAATGCCCATCTGTATGTCCTTTGCAGAATATCTATTTAGGTCTTCTGCCCACTTTTTCATTGTCGTTTTTGTTTTTTTTTTTTTAATTGAGCCGCATGAGTTGTTTGTATATTGTGGGAATTAATCCCTTGTCTGCTGCTTCATTTGCAGAAATTTTTTCTCATTCTGAAGTTGTTATTTTCATTTTGTTTATGGTTTCTTTTGCTATGCAAAAGCTTTTAAGTTTAATTAGATCTCGTTTCAGAGAAGGCAATGGCACCCCACTCCAATACTCTTGCCTGGAAAATCCCATGGACAGAGGAGCCTGGAGGGCTGCAGTCCATGGGGTCGCTGAGGGTGGGACACAACTGAGCGATTTCACTTTCACTTTTTACTTTCATGCATTGAAGAAGGGAATGGCAACCCACTCCAGTGTTCTTGCCTGGAGAATCCCAGGGACAGGGGAGCCTGGTGGGCTGCCATCTATGGGGTCGCACAGAGTCGGACATGACCGAAGTGACTTAGCAGACTTAGCAGATCTCATTTACTATTTTTAAAATTTTCATTATTCTAGGATATGGGTCAAAAAATATCTTGCTGTGATTTATGTCAGAGTGTTCTGCCTATATTTTCCTCTAAGACTTTTTTAGTGCCTGGTCTTATATTTACGTCTTTAATCCATTTTGAGTTTATTTTTGTGTATGATGTTAGGAAGTATTCTAATTTCATTCTTTTACTGAAGAATGTAGCTGCCCAGTTTTCCCAACACCACTTATTGAAGAGACTGTCTTTTCTTCATTGTATATTCTTGTCATAGATTAGGTGACCATAGATGTGTGGGTTTATCTCTGGGTTTTCTATCTTGTTCCCTTGATCTATATTTCTTTCTTGATTACTATAGCTTTGTAGTATAGTCTGAAGCCTGGGAGCCTGATTCTTCCAGTTCCATTTTTCTTTTTCAAGATTGCTTTGGCTATTCAGGGTCTTTTGTATTACCATACAAGTGATAAAATATTTTGTTCTAATTCTGTGAAAACTGTCATTGGTAATTTAATAGGGATTGCATTTAATCTGTAGACTGCTTTAGGTAGTATAGTCATTTTCACAATATTGACTCTTCCAATCCAAGCACATGACATATCTCTCCATCTTTTTTTTGTCATCTTTGATTTCTTTCATCAGTATCCTGTAGTTTTCTGAGTACAGATCTTTTGTCTCCTTAGGTAGGTTTATTCCTAGGTATTTTATTCTTTTTGTTGTAATGGGAAATGGAATTGTTTCCTTAATTTCTCTTTCTGATCTTTGTTGTTAGTGTATAGGAATGAAAGAGATTTCTGAGTATTAATTTTGTATCCTGAAATTTTACCAAATTTATTTTTGAGCTCTAGTAGTTTCCCAGTGGCGTCTTTAGGATTTTTTATGTATAGTATCATATCATCTGCAAAGAGTGACACTTTTACTTCTTCTTTTCCAATTTGGATTGGTCTTATTTCTTTTTCTTCTCTGATTGCTGTGATTAGGACTTCCAAAACTATGTTGAATACTAGTGGATCTAAATGGGAAAGAAATCTTAAAAAGATGGTATATATGCACATGTAGGGTTTCTCTGGTGTCTCAGCAATAAAGAATCTGCCTGCCAGTGCAGGAGAACTGAATTATATCCTGGGGCCTGGAAGATCCCCTGGAGAAGGAAATGGCAACCCACTCCAGTATTCTTGCCTGGAAAATCCCATGGACAGAGAGGCCTAGTGGGCTACAGTTCATGGGGTTGCAAAAGAGTTGGACATGACTTAGCAACTAAACAACAGCAATACATGTGTATGTATAACTGATTCACTTTGCTGTACAGAAGAAACATTGAAAAGCCACTATACTTCGATAAAAATGCTTTTTAAAATACCCAAATTCTAGGCCAGAACCTGGTCTAGAAAAGGGTCCAAGAATCTGCAATTTAACCAGCGTCTTAATGCATATATCCATTTTAACATATATCTCCTTGGGCCACATTTTAAGAAACAACAGGCAAGATGCCCCTTTTTTGGCCTATTTTAGACTAAAATTATTTCTTTGTCTTCTGTGTTTCTACGTTCAATGGGAAGATCATCCTTATTTCTAAAACATATTTAAGTAAGTAGAGTAAGAGTCATAGTAGTCAGGTGAGGCTTATTTGCAGGAACAAACTCCCGTATTTTGGAGGTTTTATACAAAGTTTATTTCTTTTATACAAATTTTATGATTTTCACACTGGGTGATTGGCTCCACAGGGTCACTTGGACCCAAGTCGATGGAAATACCACCATCTTGCAATACTGACATAGCAACAGTATGAGTGGCAGAGGGTAGAGAAGAGTGTGAAAAACTCAAAATGGGGGACTTCCTCCCTCAAACAGGAAGTGACAGAGGCACTGCTACTCACAGTCTATTGGCCAGAGTTAGTCACATGACCCTAGGGGGCTGGTGAGGGAATGAAGGGGAGCTTGGACAACCATTGGTAAACAAGACTGTCTCTTCCAAGGGATTGGAACAGTTGTTCCTTATCTCTGGCTTCTTTGATCTATTGACAAAGTATTATCTTTCTCAATCAAGCAAGCATTTATTAAACTTTAATTCCAGGATCAGCACTGTGCCAGAGAATATGGAAGTTAGGCTCCAAAAGAAATAAAAGATAGGCCTTCCAGTCTTCCAGATTCTTTAGGGAGATAACACTCACAGATAAGAAGGAATTAGTGAACAATAGACAATATTGATGGCCATATTACGTGGGCGGCTCTGATGCTTAGAAAAAGTGTAATCAAGAGGATGGTCAGGGAAGGTTTAATCCAGGACTTGGAACCTGGACTAGGACTTGAAGGATGTTGTTGTTTAGTCACTAAGTCATGTCTGACTCTTTCGTATCACCAGGCTTCTCTGTCCATGGGATTTCCCAGACAAGAATACTGGAGTGGGTTGCTACTTCCTTCTCTAGCGGATCTTTCTGACCCAGGAATTAAATCCACATCTCCTGCATTGGCAGGTGGATTCTTTACCACTGAGCCACCAGAGAAGCCCCTTGAAGGATGTTTAGGCAACAGCTTAGAGGTCTGGGAAGAACTGAAGATAAATCCTCAGAGAGGAGGAAGGTGTTAGATGTCCACAGAGCTCTGAGCTACTCCTGAGCTTATTTTGGTTTCAATTAAAGCCCATATCTCACTGAATTCAGTGAGTATAGGCCAGTTGGTATAGGTCAATTGTTGGCAAAATGTAAATTCTAAGCAGTGGCTTATAAGTGGACTGGCTCACACCTGTTCCCCCACTGAAGAGAGGAATGCCTGGATACAGTCTTTGGACCTGGAGAAGCTACAGAAAGGAACAACCTGGAACAGTCTTTCCAACATCCCCCAAATGGTGCTGTCTTCTCTGGGGACCATAAGAGGCCCTGAGTGCTTGGGGTTCACACTGTCACATACGATGTGAAGCCATCCATTGAGATTCCAAGGCCTCCTGTGTGCCATGTGGCTGCTGCCACCACCACTATCTTTCTGGTTTCAAGAACAGCAGTATCAGCGTCCTCCAAGTTTTCTCACCAAAGGTAGGACTCAGACAGCCCAATAAATCAGCAGAAAAATAATAAATAGATGCTCTCACTGGCCCTCCAGAGGAGCCTTGCACAATCCCCGCCCCCCTTCACCTGTGCTCCTGTCACCACTCTCGCCTGGGATCAGAGAAACTTAGAGGGTGTTGGGCACCTCCATCCCAGGAGACAATGAGCCAAGTCTCTGAGAGCATGAGCAAGGTGCTGGAGGCAGTGCCTGCGGTTGGGGCCGGCCGGGAAGATTGGATCTGTGTGGCTGTGTTGAAACTGAGTCTCGTGCTGGGCCTGGAAGAACAAAGCTGTCTGCAGATGAGTGAGCTGGGCTGCAAGTCTGGGTCAGGATGGAGCTCACCTCTGAAAGCAGCCTGCTTGGCGGTGCTGTGAGAACCAAGGTTTGGACATGCCTACTTTGCTTGTGGCTTTGCCGCCGCCCCCCCACCACCACCCGCCCAGCAAGGCGGGGGGTGAGGGAGGAGAAAGTGTTGAAATATCAACAGGGAGGCAGAGGTAGTTCTCATGGGTGGCTGCCTCGGGGTGGCAACAGGAGAAGATAGGGAGGACTTGGACTTGGGGTCTGGGAGATGCTGCTTATCAGTTCAGTCCAGTTCAGTCACTCAGTCGTGTCCGACTCTTTGTGACCCCATGAATCGCAGCACGCCAGGCCTCCCTGTCCATCACCAACTCCCGGAGTTCACCCAGACTCACGTCCATCGAGTCAGTGATGCCATCCAGCCATCTCATCCTCTGTTGTCCCCTCTCTTCCTGCCATCAATCTCTCCCAGCATCAGAGTCTTTTCCAAGGAGTCAACTCTTCACATGAGGTGGCCAAAGTACTGGAGTTTCAGCTTTAGCATCATTCCTTCCAAAGAAATCCAGGGCTGATCTCCTTCAGAATGGACTGGTTGGATCTCCTTGCAGTCCAAGGGACTCTCAAGAGTCTTCTCCAACACCACAGTTCAAAAGCATCAATTCTTCGGTGCTCAGCCTTCTTCACAGTCCAAATCTGAAAGGGGAAGTCCTGTGTCACCTCCTATTGTTGTTGTTTAGTCACTCAGTCATGTCCATCTCTTCTGACCCCATGGACTGTAGCCCACCAGGCTCCTCTGTCCATGGGATTCTCCAGGCAAGAATACTGGGGTGGGTTGCCACTTCCTTCATCAGGGAATCTTCCCAACTCAGGGATTGAATCCTCATCTCATGGGTCTCCCACCCTGGCAGGCAGGTTCTTTACCACCAGTGCCACCTGGGAAGCCCCTGGAGATCCTAAATTCTGGGTGAAAACATGTCCAATTCCTATGCCTTCTGAGTTAACCACAGCAAGGCCCAGAGAGGGAAGTTGACCAATCCAAAGTCACACAACTCATGGAGGGAAAAGTAGAATGGCTCAGTTCACTCCGGTCATAGTTCAAGCCACGTTCCTCCACACTGCTTGTCATAGCCACATATATATACACACAGATATCTGCAACACACACACACACATCTGTACATACACTATCTGGAAAGTGAGATAAGAGAGTCCAGGTTTAACTCGGCGTGGGAAAGTACTGCAAGGTGGGAAGAAAGCCCCAAGGAATCCCCAACATGAGCTCCTCGGCATCTATTATTTCCCACTGTGGTTGCACAACCAGTCAGTGGAAAAGTGCCTTCTGGCAATAAATTCTTAATTTTATGTGATGAACTTCTTATTTTTAGTTAAAGTTCCTTTTGGTCATTTAAGAGATAACTCACTGGCATGACTCTGATGTGACCACAAGAAATCTCTGATACCTTTGAATTACCCATAGGAACTCTTGGCCCTGGATTGAAGTCTTCCTGAAATTATTTTGCGGGAGTGAGGGTGAGGAATCCTGCTCACAGTGTAGGCATCACCCAAGATGGACACACATTACGTACATTGTACAGCACAGGGAAAATAGCCAATACTTTATAATAACTGTATATGGAGTAGGGCTTCCCAGATGGCGCTAGTGGTAAAGAACCCACCTCCCAGTGCAGGAGACTAAGAGACGTGGGTTTGATCCCTGGGTTGGGAAGATCCCCTGGAGAAGGGCGTGGCAACCCATTCCAGTATTATTGCCTGGAAAATCCCATGGACAGAGGAGCCTGGTGGGCTACAGTCCACAGGGTTGCAAAGATTTGGACATGGCTGAAACAACTTAGCACGCACGCACAATGGAGTCTAATGTATAGAAACTTTTAATCACTATGTTTCATACATGAAACTAATATAATGTTTTAAATCAATTCTATCTCAAACAAAACAAAACAAAACACAACACATTGTCATTTTAGGACTCTCTAAATCCCGTGGACGGAGGAACCTGGTGGGCTGCAGTCCATGGGGTTGCGAAGAGTTGAGCACGACTGAGCAACTTCACTTTCACTTTCACTTTTCACTTTCATGCATTGGAGAAGGAAATGGCAACCCATTCCAGTGTTCTTGCCTGGAGAATCCCAGGGGTGGTGGAGCCTGGTGGGCTGCCGTCTATGGGGTCGCACAGAGTTGGACACGACTGAAGCAACTTAGCAGCAGCAGCAGCAGCAGAAGAGTTATATGTGGGGTAACACTCCCTGAAAGGAGTTGAGAAGTCACCCCAGGGAGACGCTCCAGGGGAGGTGGGGATGGGGGACATGATGCCCACACCACAGTCAGCCCCCTAAGGACGGGCACCATAGGCAGTCTTGGGGGCATCTTCTCTGTGTGGGCTGCGCTGGGGAAATGGCACATGCTCCCTGACCCTACACTGGTTTCCTTGCTGGTTCCTTCCATGTTTCACTGCACCTATGTCCAAGACTGTTCCTGGGATCTTGACAGAGAAAATATGTGCCTGGTGGTCAGAAATGTAAACTCTAATCCTGACTACCTAGTGTGGTTCTCAGTTTCACCCCTCAGTTGTGTGATCCTAAGTTACATGAACTTTATGCCTCAGTCTCCTCATCCATAAAATGGGCATATTAATAGTACCTCCCTCTGAGGCTAGTTATTGGGGCTTACAGTCATCATGTAAAGTACTTAAAATAATGCTGCTGCTGCTGCTGCTAAGTCGCTTAGTCGTGTCCAACTCTATGCGACCCCAAGACGGCAGCCCACCAGGCTTCCCCGTCCCTGGGATTCTCCAGGCAAAAGTACTGGAGTGGGGTGCCATTGCCTTCTCCGTAAAATAATGCAGAGTTGCTTTATTATAGTCAGTATTCTCTCTTCTAGACAGAAAACCAATTTTCTCTGTTTCATGAAGTGGGGCTAGAATGAGAGACAGAATATGGGTTAAATTAGTAAAAACTTCTCATGGGCTTCCCTGGTGGTCCAGTGGTTGGGGATCCACTTGCCAAGGCAGGGGACACAGGTTTGATCCCTGGTCTGGGAACAAAAATCCCACATGCTGCTGAGCAACTAACCCAGGTACCACTGTTACTGAGCCTGCACTCTAGCGCCTGTGAGTGCATCTACTGAGTCCATATGCCACAACTAATGAAGCCTGCTTGTGTGCCCTACAGCCTGTGCTCAGGTCACCGCAAAGAGAAACCAGAGCACCACAGTGAAGAGTGCCCAAGGATGGGCACCACAGGCAGTCTCGGGGGCACCTCCTCCGTTGGGCTGTGCTGGGAAAATGCCACATGCTCCCTGAACCTACACTGGTTTCTTTGCTGGTTCCCTGCTCCCTGTAACTAGAGAAAGCCCAAGCGTAGCAACCAAGGCCCAGTGTGGACCAAAATAAATAAATAAAATTTAAAAATCAAACAAAAAACTTCTCAACCTCATTCATTCATTCAGCATGTATCATGGCTGTAATTTTTCTTCTTCTTTTTTTCAAAGTAAAAAAGGTACAGGTGAAATGAAATGAAAGTCCCTCAGTCGTGTCTGACTCTTTGTGACACCATGGACTATACAGTCCATGGAATTCTCCAGGTCACAATACGGGAGTGGACAGGCTCTCCCTTCTCCAGAATACTGGAGTGGACATGCTTTTGCAACCTAGGGATCGAACCCAGGTCTCCCGCACTGCAGGTGAATTCTTTACCAGCTGAGCCACAATATAGCTTTAGGCACAGCTTAGCTTCCTCTCGCTTCTCCCAGTTCTCCAGTTGTTCCCCCACAAACCTATAATTGTCCCAGCTGCTTTCTGATGACATCAGCCCCCGTGCCTCTCCCAGGTGAATGAATGGCAGCCACCTGGCATGCCTGGGTCCCACCTGGGCACCCAGCAGGAGCATTTGCATATTTCCTAGGCTCTTCTTCTAAAATGCCACACCAGTAATTAAGGATTTCTAACTCTCTAGTAATTGAGTACCATTTTGGACTGATTAAATAGATACTACCTAAATAATTATCTATTTATGGCATTGCTTTCCTTTGTGTGGGCTCTGAATAGCTTGTCAAAAGCACAGATAGAATGTTCTCCCACCTGGCTCTTGTGATGTCTGATACGTCCTCTCTCCCTTCCCCCTCCGTCTACCCTTGCTCTGCTCTTGTTCTTCTTTCCTTGATCCTTCTTTTGCCATGCTTTGCCACAGTGCCATACCACCTGATCATTTTGGTAATTCAGTGACACAGCAACCCCCACCGCATGCTCTACGGAATTCCAAACCAAGTAAGTGATAGAGCTGCTTTCTGTTTTAAATGCAGGAATGACTGACCCTCTTTGTTTCATGTCCAGAGTCAGGTACTTTACTAAGGCAGTTTAAGCTGCTATATCTAATTTAATTAAACCATCACCACATGGGACTTTCTTGGCAGTCCAGTGATGAAGACTTCACTTTTCAATGCAGGGGGTGGAGGTTCAATCCCTGATCAGGGATGTAGGATCCCACAAGTCTAGCGGCCCGAAAACTCAAAACGAAAAACAAGCATCATTTTAACAAATGCAATAAAGACTGTTTTAAAAAAAGTTCCCACTAAAAAACAAAAAACCAACAGAAAACATCAAAACCATTCAGCAAAGTAGATGTAACTAGTATGTATATTTCACCAGTCAATCAATAGAAGCAGAGAATTGTTAAGTAGCTTGCCCAGGTATGATTCACATGTATCATACATTAACATGGAGAAGAAAATGGCAACCCACTCCAGTATTCTTGCCTGGGAAATCCCATGGACAGAGGAGCCTGGTGGACTACAGAGTCAGACACGACTTAGAGACTAAATCACCATGATAAGATATGTATGGAAAAAATGAGCCCTCTTTTCATTCTGTGTCACTCTTGGAGTGATGTGAGCCACAGAGACCCCTCCCTACCCTCAAGCCCAGAGGTTTTCTTCTAATTTAAGACTATCAGCTGTAGTAAAACTTCAAGTATCCAAAGGCCCCAAGGTGCCTCTCACCTCTAGTAATAGCCTCCAGCTCCCTGAAGGCAGGGACCACACCCTATTCACCTCCATCCACTTCTTCAGCTCTCAGGCCTGCCTGCAATACAAAGTAGGTCCTCAATGCTCACTTCACAGATGCACTGAAGGATTCCTAAGGGTCTTTAGTCTTTAGAGTTGCTTTCACCAATTTTGATGGACTTCCCTGGTGGCTCAGTGGTTAAAAAAAAAGAAGAAAGAAAAATCCACCTGCCAATGCAGGAGACGTGGGTTCCATCCCTGAGTTGGGAAGATCCCCTGGAAGGAGAAAATTGCAACCCACTCCAGGATTCTTGCCTGAGAAATCCCATGGACAGAGGAGCCTAGCAGGCTATGGTCTGTAGGGTTGCAAAGAGTCGGACATGACCTAGTCACTAAACAACAACAACTCACTGATTTTGACACCAGCAGGGAGCATACATCCTGTATCACCTCTCTTCCTGTCTTGTCTAACAAGATGGCACATATGCCCTTTCTCAGACAGTATGATTCCTAAAAGTGCTGGGGATACAGCAGATACTCAAGAATTTCTTGCCAAATTAGACGGAATCACTAATAGACGGCAACTCGAGGGCAGGTGTTTAAAGAAAAAGAAGGGTGCTCGTCTGGTTTCTGAGCTGACTGCCGTAAAGGACACCCAGCCCGCCACCCACCTGTCAGACTCTCCTGTCAGTGCAGATCAGTATAGGTGAGTCATAGTTTCTGCAAAGTACACATAGTTAATTAAACAGCTGACAGGCCCGCTTATCTCACATTTTAGAGACTCCAAGAATTCCTAGGCTGTGGCGAGTTGATTTGGGCTCACCAAATACCCATAAATTTCCAATTATCGAAATCATCCCTGGAGCAGGGGCGAAAATGTACCAAATATCTTGTTTGAGTCAATATCTAGCTTAGAGCTGTAGCCTTTGTCCCTGTAAATATAAGACAGATTACGTGCACATGCCTGGATCTCAGGAGACCAGATTCTCCAGAGAGATTCCCTTCAAGCTCTCTCTGCCTCTTGGGAGGGTTACTTCATCTGTTCAACCTTTTTTTTTTTTTTCCTTCTCCATCTGTAAACTGAGTTTTGTTCCCCACCCCCACCCCTGAGGTCCCAGCCACAAATCTAACTTAGATTCTCTGACAGTGGAAAAGTGAAAGTGTCAGCTACTTAGTTGTGTCTGAGTCTTCATGATGCCATGGACTATAGCTCACCAGGCTCCTCTGTCCATGGGATTCTCCAGGCAAAAATACTGGAGTGGGTAGCCATTCTCTTCTCCAAGATCTTCCCAACCCAGGGATCTAACCCAGGACTTCTGCATTGCAGGCAAATTCTTTACATTCTGAGCCACCTGGGAAGCCCAGGACAGTCAGTGAAGGTGGTGCATAAATGGGTCATGAGAATATTGATATAGTGATGGGCCGGAAATTTGATTACATAGAAATCAGAATGATGTTAGGAGAGAAAGCCTGGGAGGATTCAGCTCTGGGGTGGGGAGAATAAACAAGAAATGGGTTGAACGGGGACTTTCCTGGTGGTCCAGTGGCTAAGGCTCTGCGCTCACAATGCAGGAGGCCTGGGTTCCATCCCTGGTCGGGGAACTAGATCCCACATTCCTCAACTAAGAGTTCAGATGCCACAACTATTTTAGAAGACCCCACGTACCACAACTCAGACCTGATGCAGCCTAAAAAAAAAATACAAATATTTTCAAAGAGAGAAACGAGTGGAGGAAATAGGCAAGGATGGAAAAGACTAGAAAGGATTCAAGGTAACAAGGGAGACGGCAGGTCCTGGAAGATGGGGTGCGTGATGTAGGGAAAATTTCCTGAGAATGGACAATAGCATCAATAGCAGCTCTAAACAGTGGTCATCAAACCTGGGCACCCAATAGAACTACCCGGTGAGCTTATTAAAAATGCAGATGCCCCTAGCCCACCTCTGAAGATTCAATTCTAGCAGATCTGGAATTGGCTGATGAAACTTCTAGAATATATGCCTCAGGTATTCTCAAGTCATGGCCTGATTTTTTTTTGTCATGTGTTAAAGCAAAAGTGTTGAGAGGGCATCCATGGGAACGGGGTGGGTAGCTTTCTGGAATTCTGGGAATGACGGCAGCTACTTGTCTAGATGTGAAGCTGGGTTTATGCTTTAGGACAGAAAACCTGGATCCTGTTACAGGGCATCTGTAATTGGTTAGTTTGTATACAGTGTGTACTCCCAGATTCTTCATGCTCTGGTTGATATCCATGCGTTTGAGTTGAGGACTTGGGGTGGCATTGAGGAGAGCTGCAGAGTTCCAAGGAGGTGCTTCCTCATGTCTTGGAACATAGCATCTAAAATTACCTTCCTCTTTCGTTGTTGTTCAGCCGCTAAGTCACCTCAACTCTTTGAGACCCCAAGGATTGCAGCACGCCAGGTTTCCCTGTCCTTCACTATCTCCTGGAGTTTGCTCAAACTCATGTCCATTAAGTCGGTGATGCCATCAAACTATCTCATCCTCTGTCACACCCTTCTCCTCCTGCCCTCAATCTTTCCCAGCATCAGGATCTTTTCCAATGAGTCAGCCCTTCACATCAGGTGGCCAAGTACTGGAGCTTCAGCATCAGTCCTTCCAGTGAATATTCCAGTTTAATTTCCTGTAGGATTGACTGGTTTGATCTCCTTGCTGTCCAAGGGACGCTTAAGAGTCTTCTCCAGCATCACAGTTTGAAAACATCAATTCTTTGGCACTCAGCCTTCTTTATGGTCCAACTCTCATATCCGTATATGACCACTGAAAAAAACATAACTTTGACCACAGGGATCTTTATTGGCAAAGTGATGCCTCTACCTCTGCTTTTTAATATGCCGTTTAGGTTTGTCATAGCTTTTCTTCCAAAGAGTGTCCTCTGCTGCTGCTGCTGCTGCTGCTCTTGCTAAGTCGCTTCAGTCGTGTCCGACTCTGTGCGACCCCATAGATGGCAGCCCACCAGGCTTCCCCGTCCCTGGGATTCTCCAGGCAAGAACACTGGAGTGGGTTGCCATTTCCTTCTCCAATGCTTGAAAGTGGAAAGTGAAAGTGAAGTCGCTCAGTCGTGTCCGACTCTTAGCGACCCCATGGACTGCAGCCTACCAGGCTCCTCCATCCATGGGATTTTCCAGGCAAGAGTACTGGAGTGGGTTGCCATTGCCTTCTCCGAAGAGTGTCTTCCAAGAGACAGCAAATAGAGACAGAGTACAGACTCTGGAGCCAGAATGCTTAGACTTGTGTCTCACTTAGGGTTGTCAATTTAGCTAATAAAAATACAGGGCACCCAGTAAAAATTGAATGGATTTTATCTGGCAGCCCTAATTCCAGCCCCAGCAAATATTAGCCACGTGGCAGTGGGCACTGCTGAACCTTTCTTGTACCTCAACTTGCTCCTCCATAAAATGGGGTAATAGTGGTACCCGCCTCATGGCATTGCTATGAGGGTTAAAACATGTTCAGTGCTTAGAACAATGTTTGACATAGGCTAAGTGCTAGATAAATATTAGCTGTTACTCTTATTTGATGAAACCCCTTCAATGTTTTTATCCCAACATCAGTTGCAATAATATCATTCTTTTTAAAAAAATATTTATTTTGTTAAAATATAGTTGATTTACAATATTGTGTTAAATTCTGCTGTATAGCAAAGTGATTCAGTTATAAGCATATATGCACACTTATACATTCGTTTTTGGACTTCTCAGGTGACGCTAGTGGTAAAGAACCTGCCTGGCAGGAGACATAATGAGACGTGGGTTCAATACCTGGGTTGGGAAGATGCCCTGGAGGAGGGCATAGTAACCCACTTCAATATTCTTGCCTGGAGAATCCCATGGACAGAGGAGCCTGGCCTGACATAGGGTCGCAAATAGTTGGACACAACTGAAGCACCTTAGCATGCATGCATGCATATTCTTTTCCATTATGGTTTATTACAGGATATTGAAAATAGTTCCCTGCGCTATATGGTAGGACCCTGTGATTTACCCATTCTCTCCATAACAGTTTGCATCTGCTAATCCCAAACTCCCACTCCATCCTTCCTCCATCCTGTAATCTCTTGGCGACCAAAAGTCTGTGAGTCTGTCTCTGTTTTGTAGATAAGTTCATTTGTGTTATATTTTCAATTCCACATATAAGTGATATCATATGGTATTTGTCTTTCTCTTTCTGACTTAGTATGATAATCTCCAGGTCCATCCATGTTGCTCAAATGGCATTATTTTATTCTTATGCTTGAATAGTATTCCACTGCATGCATATATCTTTATCCATTCATCTACTGATGGATATTTAGGTTGTTTCCATATCCTGACTGTTGTCGAATAGTGCTCTTCGTCTCATTCTTACCTTTACGCTTAAATAATTAAATCCAACGTTCTCTTCTTTTACGGGCCAATAGGAATCAAAGAGCAGGAACATTCATGGTCTAAAGCTGCATTGCTAATTCTGACTGGATGTCTCTCTAATAGTCGCTCTTGGGCACAAGGTGAAATTACCAGCTAAAAGCTCACTGTACCCGCCTCACTGGCAAAGATCAACCAACCCTAGAGAACATCTCGCAGCTATGAATAGTGACTGCTCATGTATCAGAAACAAACAAAGCATAGGATTTAAGGGTTCAAAGAGTTTTGAGTGTGTGTGCTCAGTTGCCCAGTCATGTCCGACTCTTGGCGACCCCATGTACTGTAGCCCACCAGATTTCTATGTCCATGGGATTTCCCAGGTAAGAATACCAGAGTGGGTTGCCGTTCCCTCCTCCAGGGATCTTCCCAAGCCAGGGATCAAACCTTGTCTCCTGCATTGGCAGGTGGATTCTTTACCAGTGAGCCACCTGGGAAGCCCCTCAAAGGGCTTTAGGATTAGCTAATTCGAGCACCAGCAGCACCTCCTTACAGAACTTGCTACAATAAGAGAGATGTCTGACATGTGCACCATCCAGTATGACCGTTGTCACCTGCTACACATGGCTGCTGAGCACAGGACATGTAGAGAGCGCAGGTGGGAAAAGGAATTTCCACCTTAGCTACACGTGGTGCAAGCTACACCAGGGAAGGAGCAGCCGGAACCCAGGAAGGTAAAAGTCATTTCTGCAGGTCTCGCAATCAACTATTTATAAGGCGAGGGCTTAGGACCCAGACCTCCTGACTCCTTTTTCAGTGCTCTTTCCATCTGGACAATTTCAGAGCAAGTGCTGTGGGGTAGGGAAATAGCTCCTCTGCCTAGAATGCCATGGGACATTAAACTAGATTACAGGGCATTCTTACCACCAAAGCCCTGAGAACACTGTCAGGAACAAGAAGAATGAGATGCAGAAATGCAGCCTGGAGAGTTACAGACACTTCTTAAGGCTCTAATCCTCAAATAAATAGCTCTGCTCTTTCATCTTCTCCAGATGACACCTCCTTTGTTAAAACTGTCAAATTCCCTGACACCTTAAGCCCAACTGGCTACATTAGGGAGGATGTTACAGAGAGGCTGACCTGCTGGGTCAGAGCTCTGCATGCGCTTGGCTTGCTGGGCTCCATCAGCACAGACCCTTTTTTTCTTTTCATATTGGATTAGATTTTTTCTTGGAGTATAATTGCTTTATAATGTTATGTCAGTTTCTGCTATATAATGAAGTGAGTCAGCTATATGTATACATATATTCCATATCTCTTGAGCCCCTCTTTCACCCCACCCCCCATCCCACCCCTCTAGGTCATCACAGAGCACTGAACTGAGCTCCCTGCGTTATACCACAGCTTCCTGCTAGCTAGTTATTTCACACATGGTAGTGTATATATGTCAAGGCTACTCTCCCAGTTTGTCCTAGCCTCTCCTTCACTCACTGTTTGCACACATTCATTCTCTACATCTGTGTGTCTATTCCTGCCCTGCAAAGAGGCTCAATTGTACCTTCTTTTATGCCCATCTGAGTTGCTACATTCCTAGGGACCTCATCCTGGTGGGACAGGAGGAGCCTATCATTGAGAGCAGGGAAGGCAGTAAAGTGTGGTGGGCTCTGGAGTCAGATGGGCCACCTATGTTCAAATCCCAGCTTTGCCACCTACCAGCCTACAAACTGGGTGACCTTGGGCAAGTCATTTAACCTCTCTGGGCTACAGTTTCCTCATCTGTACAGTGGGAGATGAAAGCGATCCTCATTTCACAGGGTTGTTGTAGGAGTAAAAGAGTTAATATCTGTAAAGTACTTAGAACAATATCTGGCATGGAGGCAAAACACTTGGTAAATGCTAGGTGATTTTTAGAGCAGGTCTTGATGAGGATGTTGTCTGACTCTGGCAGATAGCTTTGAGCAAGTTACTTACCGTTTCTGTGGGTCAGCATTTTTTAGGTCTAAATTATAATGAGAACAATGAGGTGCCCTGATTAAGAGGATGATAGAGAAGAGCAAGGAGGGAGTTAAAGGAACAATGATATTTTTGTGTGACTACCAGGTGTTCAAAAAATTGTCTCTCCTAATAATAATTTCTTAGAACTTCAGAAAGCCGTACTTTTCTGTCCCAGGGCTGTGGCCACATTTCTGTCAATCTCACAGGCTATTTCAAGGTAAGATGAGATCTTGGAGTTTAAAGAATAAACTAGGAACCACAGGGCAAATCCAGGTGGTAGATGTGTTGTGCTTGCCCTATAGTGAAGACCCACACAATGTTTTTGAAATATCTAACTAGTTCCCAACACTTAAAACACAGAAGACTTCACATTTTAAAAACCTAGGTTTCCAGCTTCTCTTGCAAAACCAGATAATATAGCAACAATCTGTCCCCAGTTCAGGCCAGGTGACATCTGGCTGGCACAGAGCACAGGCCCTTTGGGGTGTGACATTACCTACCTGCCCCCTCTCACCCTGTGTAACCTGCCTGATTCCATCCACCAGGGTTCCCTGATCTGGCCCCACCCTTCCTTTACTGATGGGAGAACTGAGGGTCCCAGCCCCAGAGGTCAGTGCCCTTCCTTTGTACCAGGGATTCTTGAACTTGAGCCGGCATCAGAATCACTTGGAGGAGGGCCTGCCCATTGCTGAGTCAATTGATTGCCAGGGTCAACCTGATTCAGATGATTTACCTATTTAACAAGTTCCCAGGTGATGCTTTTCACAATGGCCTATTTTCCAGGAGGTCCTCTCCAGAAGTGTCTCTAGCCTCCTCCCCCACAATCTGCCTCAGCACCCCCAAGTTACCTCTTCCAATGCTCATCCCCTCCACTCTCAAGCCCACTTTCATGAGAAGCGAAGCTCCCGCGAAGAGCCCAAGGGTCTGCCAGGGGGACCAGCCGCACCCCGCCTGCTGAGACCTCGAGGGCCTCCGACCTTGCCAAGGGCGAATGTCCAATCGTCTGTCCAGCCCCGAGGCCCTGGTCTGGGGGCTGAGAACCTCTACCCTCCCCCTCCCCGGAGCCGCGCCACCTCCCGGAAGCCTCTACACCTAGGCCACCACAGAGAAGAATCGGTGCCGGCATCTCCGCGAATATCTGCCTCCTGAAATCACGGCTGTCATTCAGTTGTCATTATCTCTTTTCAAGCCCTTTCTGCTGTTTGGAAAATTTTGAGCCATTGGGAGTGGGTGCCAAGCTACAACGTGCGGAAGGCCGACCCCTGCTACCGCCCCCTCCCCGGACGCCCGGCAGCCTCCTCCCAGCTCGGAGTGTGTAAGGACCGCGGCTCTGCAGGAAGAGGAAGGCGATCGTCATCCTCAAAAGGCGTGTTCTCTTACCCTGAAAGAAACAGAAATGTGCAGGTCGGCGAGGCGTTGGCCCC
The DNA here is from genome assembly GCF_000754665.1 of Bison bison bison. Classification (NCBI taxonomy): domain Eukaryota; kingdom Metazoa; phylum Chordata; class Mammalia; order Artiodactyla; family Bovidae; genus Bison; species Bison bison. The sequence goes on from NW_011495040.1 coordinate 3,762,967, forward strand.
CTCCGCCCCGCCCTGCGCCACAACCCCAGCGCTCTGGGCCCCCCGCGCCTTTGATGTCGCCTCCCCACCCCCAAGTTTCTGTGGATCAGGCGGCTCTAGGCCCTGCTTGCCGACCCGCAGCCGCCGCCTGCCCAGAGGCTGGCCCCATTACCGGCTTTGCACCTGGAAGGGGCCCCAAGCAGGCTTTGGTGAGACTCCCTCCCCAGGTGGTTCAGGAGTGGCTGGGCCATCTGGGTCCCGGGGAAGCGCCTGATAAACTCTTGAGGAGCGAAGCAGGCAGGCGAGAACTTTTCTCCAGAGGCCAGAGCGGAGAAGCAGGCAGAAAGATGAAAGTTGTTACTGGGGACTTAGCGTCTTCTCTTGTGGTTTCTGGGGCATCGCTCAGAGACGAAGAAGGAAATGCATCTTGAACTCCACCGTGTACCGAGCTCGTCAGTGGTGGAGCTGGGCTTGGAACCTTCTCCATTCTCCTTTTACCCTCAAGGGAGGCCTCCACTAGATCTGGTGTGTTCACTTTGGCCCTCCCCACCAACCAAGGATGAAAAGGGAGGATTTCCAGGTGGAAAGCACCAGGGCCGCTGATTGCCATGAGTTTCTTTAGGTTCCATAAGCTGCTCTTCCGTTCTGTCTGCGGCTCCGCACATTTCCTTGTAGGGGATCAGAATGGTCAATCCTATTTTTTAAAAAAAGGGGGAGGGGTGCTGTGGGCAGAGGAGTGGGTGGCAGACTGAGGTCTAGGGGGAGAGGCGGGGTCTCTTGCCATAGAATTTAATCCAGGGAGATTCAGTATAACAATGGCTGGTGTCTGTTGAGCACTAGATACTCTGCTAGGGGCATGACTTGCTTTCTCTCATTTAAATCTAGGGCCTATAATATAGGAACCCATTATACAGATGAGGAAACTAAGGCTTAGAAATGGTTAAGTATTTGCCCATAGCCCTGCAGGTAAGTAGTGCGAGGAGACTCAGACTCAAGCTGGCTGACTTTGGAGTCTGCACTTGAATCCCTTAACTGTCTTCTTCTCTAAAAAAGTGACTTAGTCTTGGTGGGCAGGTAAGATCAAGAGGCCAGGAAGAAGCCAGTGTTTCCAGGGAGGGGGAGGCTGGATGAGCTTCATTTACCTTGAGTAAGACAATAAAATTTCCTATTGCCTTCTTCCTATTTCTCTTTTCCCTCTATTTCATCTCCTCCTCCTCTTCCTCAGAGTAAGAGCCTATTTAGAGCCTATTTAATAGCTAAATGTCCCCCAAATCTCAGGCCCATTCTCATTTCCAAAAGTTTGTCCTGGCATGCTTATTAATCATTAAAATATCTTGAACAAATTGCTACCTGAGACTTAAATTGCCCCTCAGACTCCTTACATCTGAAAGTAAACTGAAACTCACCAGTTGGTCTGTGAGCTCCACTTTTTGACATATAGGTGACAGTTTCTTGTATCACAAGAGCTGTTACCCTGTCAAGAAAAGGAATTGGAGAAAGGATTGGTCCCATTGTCATTTCACCATAACTCAAATGAAACTTTATGAAGATACATTGAGGTTTCCTAGGAGCCTATAATTTTCCTTTAGATGCTTGCTTGTTTTTGGTGGTCCCTATTTTGCTGCTTCCCTTGTGGCTCAGACCATAAAGAATCTGCCTGCAATGCAGGAGACCTGGGTTGAGAAGACCACCTGGAGAAGGAAATGGCAACCCACTCCTTGGGCTTCCCTTGTGGCTCATCTGGTAAAGAATTCGCCTACAGTGCGGGATACCTGGGTTCAGTCCCTGGGTTGGGAAAATCCCCTGGAGAAGGGAAAGGCTACCCACTCCAGTATTCAGGACTGGAGAATTCCATGGGCTGTATAATTCATGGGATTGCAAAGAATCAGACACAACTGAGCAACTAAGCACAGCGCATTTTGCTGCAGTGATTTGTAGAAACACCTTGAAAGTTAAGGGCTTCCCTGGTGGCTCAGAGGTTAAAGCGTCTGCCTGCAATGCTGGAGACCTGGGTTCGATCCCTGGGTAGGGAAGACCCCCTGGAGAAGGAAATGGCAACCCACTCCAGTATTCTTGCCTGGAGAATCCCATGGACGGAGGAGCCTGGTGGGCTACAGTCCACATGGTTGCAAAGAGTCGGACACGACTGAGCAACTTAACTAACTTGAAAGTTGAAAGATCCTTTACAGGATAGATCATCCAATTCTTAGTTTTACACGTGAAGTCAATGAAGCCAATGGAATAAGGGATCTAAGATGGCTCACTTGAGTAGTAGTCGAGGTGGAGCTAGAACCTGGAGTTGGAGCATCACCATCTTGGGGAATTTGGACCCCAACAAAACGTAAATGGTCCTTAGGCTTGATGTAAGAAGGTGGGAGTGTTAGGGTAAGCTGTCCATAGAAGTAGAGCAGGAGTGCTGGGAAAAGGGAGAGGAGCAAAGGAGCTGGGCTGGGTTCCAGAGGGCACCGGAAGCCTTGTGCATCCTCGGCAGGTTGACTGAGATCCCTGAGGGTTCTCATAAGAGTGGTCTCTCCATGGGGACTTCCCTGGCAGTCCAGTGGTTAGGGCTCCATGCTCCCACTGCAAGAGGCATGGGTTCTATCACTGGCGGGAGGATTAAGATCCCCTCATGTCCTCTGGTGTTGCCAAAACTTTTTTTTTAATTAAAAAAAAAAAGAATAGTCTCTCCTTGTTCAGGTAACTTGGCTCAGGTATAAAGCACTAAGCAAACCCTTCAAGGCACTCCTTGCCATCCATCCCCTTTAGTCTGAAGATCCTTCCTTTCTCAAGACCCTCACCGGAGGTTATGTCCTTCTACTGACAGCCCTTTCATCCTCCTGTTGTAATGACAGGGCTGCTGGCAGCCTCCCCTTTGGACTCTGGAGAAGAGAACTACATTTCTGTTGGAACCCTGGACAGAACCTCTCTGGCTTCAGTCCTCAAGTTTTTCCTGTCTGTAGTGACACTAAGGTCCTGTAGAACCACGGTCCTTCACAGGGGCTGGAGGTGATGATCAGAATCAGGGAGGAAGGATGTCACTGCTTACAAAGCAGAGAATAAGCTGATGCTGAAAACAAGCCAGTGTACTATTCTCCACCTGAAAGGAGAGTTACTGCCCACACTGATAAAATACAAAACTAACTATTAAAAAAAAAAAAAACCAAACAACCAAAGAAGTGCCCCTTTCAAAGTAAAAACAAAATTTTCTTCAGAAATTATTATAGTTTTGATTTGTTTGAAACTTAGTAAAGAACAAATGATTTACATTGTAGACATTAAGAATGGTATGTTTAAAAAATATGCAGAAGACTTGAATAGACATTTTTTTTCCAAAGAAGACATACAGATGTGAAAAGATGCTCAACATAGTTAGTTATTAGAGAAATGCAAATCAAAACCATAATGAGATATCACCTCATACCTGTCAGAATGGCTGTCATAAAAAAGTCTACAAATAGCTGATGCTGGAGAAGATGGGAAGAAAGGGGAACACTTGGTAGGGATGTAAATTGGTGCAGCCAATTTTGGGGAAGGAAATGGCAACCCACTCCAGTGTTCTTGCCTGGAGAATCCCAGGGACGGGGGACCCTGGTGGGCTGCCATCTATGGCGTTGCACAGAGTCGGACATGACTGAAGCGACTTAGCAGCAGCAGCCAGTTTAGAGAAGATTATGGAGGTTCCATAAATAGCTAAAAGTAGAGCTACCATATGATCCAGCAATTCTACTCATGGGTATATATCCAGAAAAAATGAAAATACTAATTCAAAAAGACACATGAACCTCAAAGTTCATAGCACTATTTACAATAGCCAAGACATGGAAGCAACTTAAGTGCCCATCAATAGATAAATGGACTAAGAAGAAGTGGCATATATATATATATGAATATTATATTACTTGACCATAAAAAAGAATGAAATAATGCCATCTGCTGCAACATGGATGGACCTAGAGAATATTGTGCTTAGTTAGATAAGTCAGAGAAAAACAAATACTATATAATATCACTTATATGTGGGATCTAAAAAATAATACAAATGAATGCATATGCTAAACAGAAACAGACTCATAGACACAGGACATAGAAAATACCCCAATGATGACCAAAGAAGAGAGGGAAGAGGGGAGGGATAAATTAAGGATATAGGATTAACTGCTATGTCTAAAATATATAAGCAATAAGGGCCTACTGTATAACACAAGGAATTGTGCCCTTTATCCTATAATAAACTATAAGAGAATATAATCCGTAGAAATACTGAATCACTATGCTATACACCTGAAACTAACATAAAATTGTAAATTAACTATACTTCAATTTAAGAAAATGATGTGTTTTAAAATATATGATAAAGGAACATGATGAAATTTATTTATTTATCTGTTTGGCTGTGCTGCAAAGCATATGAGATCTCAGTTCCCTGACAAAGGATCGAAGCCAGGCCCCCTGCATTGGTAGTAAGGAGTCTTAGCCACTGAACCAGCAGGGAAATCCCAGTCAGTACCACTCTTCACCTCACTTAGCGTCATACAAAATGTGTACGATGCAACTGGAAACATCCCTTTCTCCTGTCCATGTCTTGAGATGCTTGGATGCCTTTTAATCCATAGGTATTTACATGAATCAGCAATTTCATTTTTAGGAATTTGTCCCAACCATGAGTGTGAACACAGATTTCTGCAAAGATACTCCCTGCCCACTGTTTATAACAGCAAAATACAAAACTATAAACATTAATGAGAGCTTAGATAATAATTCATGGTCCACCCGTAGTCTGGAATGCTACACATGAGAAAGTGTGATTTGGATAGATAACTTAATGGTACTGGAAAATAGTTAGCCTCTGTTTCTAAGTGTAAATCAATGGAATAAAAAGACAATACAAGGTGTTTGATCTTAATCTTGGGAAGGAACAAATATGCATTTTAAAAAAGATTGAAGGAACTTCACTGGTGGTCCAGTGGCTAAGACTCTGAACTCCCAATGCAAGGGGCCCAGGTTCGATCCCCTGTCAGAGAACCAGATCCCACATGTGTCAACCAAAATATCCTGCATGTCACAGTGAAGACACAGCACTGGTCATGTGGATCACAGCCTTGTCTAACTCAGTGAAACTGTGAGCCATGCCATGTGGGGCCACCCAAGACGGACGGGTCATGGTGGAGAGTTCTGACAAAACGTGGTCCACTGTAGAAGGGAAGGCCAGATCACTTCAGTATTCTTGCCTTGAGAACACCATGAATAGTGGTGGTGGTCATCGTTGTTTAGTCGCTAAGTCATGTCCAGGTCCCATGGACTGTAGCCTGCCAGGCTCCTCTGTCTATGGGATTCTCCAGGCGAGAATACTGGAGTGGGTTACCATTTCCTTCTCCAGGGGATCTTCACCACCCAGGAATCGAACCTGGGTCTCCTGCATTGCAGGCAGATTTGTTACTGACTGAGCTATGAGGGAAGCTCCTCCATGAACAGTATGAAGAGGCAAAAAATATGATACTGAAAGAAGAACTCCCCAGGTCAGTAGGTGCTCAGTATGCTACTAGAGAAGAGTGGAGAAATAATTCCAGAAAGAATGAAGAGGCTGAGCCAAAGTGGAAAAAAAAGCCCAGATGTGGATGTAACTGGTGATGGAAGTACAGTCTGATGATATAAAGAGCAATATTGCATAGGTACCTGGAATGTTAGGTCCGTGAATCAAGGTAAATTGAAAGTGGTCAAACAGGAGATGGCAAGAGTGAACATCAAGATTTTAAGAATCAGTGAACTGAAATGGACCAGAATGGGCAAATTTGATTCAGATGACCATTATATCTACTACTGTGGGCAAGAAATCTGTCTCTTGAGAAATCTGTATGCAGCTCAGAAAACAACAGTCAGAACTGGATATGGAACAACAGACTGGTTCCAAATAGGGAAAGGAGTATGTCAAGGCTGTATATTGTCAGACTGCTTATTTAACTTATATGCAGGGTACATCATGAGAAACTCTGGGCTGGATGAAGCATAAGCTGGAATCAAGATTGCCTGGAGAAATATTAACAACCTCAGATGTGCAGATGACACCACCCTTATGGCAGAAAGTGAAGAACTAAAGAGCATCTTGATGAAAGTGAAAGAGGAGAGTGAAAAAGTTGGCTTAAAGCTCAACATTCAGAAAACTAAGATCATGGCATCTGGTCCCATCACATCATGGCAAATAGATGGGGATTCAGAAAACTAAGATCATGGCATCTGGTCCCATCACATCATGGCAAATAGATGGGGAAACAATGGAAACAGTGACAGACTAATTTTTGGGCTCCAAAATCACTGCAGATGGTGACTGCAGCCATGAAATTAAAGATGCTTGCTCCTTGGAAGAAAAGTTATGACCAACCTAGATAGCATATTGAAAAGCAGAGACTTGACTTTGCCCATAAAGGTCTGGCTAGACAAAGCTATGGTTTTTCCAGTAGTCATGTATGGATGTGAGAGTTGGACCATAAAGAAAGCTGAGTGCTGAAGAATTGATGCTTTTGAACTGTGAGCTGGAGAAGACTCTTGAGAGCCCCTTGGACTGCAAGGAGATCCAACCAGTCCATCCTAAAGGAAATCAGTCCTGGGTATTCATTGGAAGGACTGAT
>NW_011495040.1:3769668-3771344 GCF_000754665.1 Bison bison bison
TCATTTGAAAAGACCCTGATGCTGGGAAAGATTGAAGGCAGGAGGAGAAGGGGATGACAGAGGATGAGGTGGTTGGATGGCATCACTGACTCAATGGATGTGAGTTTGAGTAAACTCTGGGATTTGGTGATGGACAGGGAGGCCTGCCGTGCTGCAGTCCATGGGGTCACAAATAGTCAGACATGACTGAGCGACTGAACTGAACTATGGGCAAGAATAGGAGAAAAAGAATTAGAAGAAATGGAGTAGCCATAGTCAACAAAAGAGTCTGAAAGGTAGTACTTGCAAAACTGACAGTATGATCTCTGTTCGTTTCCAAGGCAAACCATCTAGTCAAAGCTATGGTTTTTCCAGTAGTCATGTATAGATGTGAGAATTGGACCATAAGGAAAGCATTCAGTTCAGTCACTCAGTCGTGTCCGACTCTTTGCGACCCCATGAATCGCAGCATGCCAGGCCTCCCTGTCCATCACCAACTCCCGGAGTCCACTCAAACTCATGTGCATCGAGTTGGTGATGCCATGCAGCCATCTCACCTCTGTCATCCCCTTCTCCTCCTGCCCCCAATCCCTCCCAGCATCAGGGTTTTTTCCAACGAGTCAACTCTTTGCATGAGATGGCCAAAGTATTGGAGTTTCAGCTTCAGCATCAGTCCTTCCAATGAACACCCAGGACTGGTCTCTTTTAGGATGGACTGGTTGGATCTCTTTGCAGTCCAAGGGATTCTCAAGAGTCTTCTCCAGCACCACAGTTCAAAAGCATCAATTATTCGGCACTCAGCTTTCTTCTCAGTCCAACTCTAACATCCATACATGACCACTGGAAAAACCATAGCCTTGACTAGATGGACCTTTGTTGGCAAAGTAATGTCTTTGCTTTTTAATGTGCTATCTAGGTTGGTCATAACTTTTCTTCCAAGGAGCAAGCGTCTTTTAATTTCATGGCTGCAGTCACCATCTGCAGTGATTTGGGAGCCCCACAAAATAAAGTCTGACACTGTTTCCACTGTGTTCCCATCTATTTCCCATGAAGTGATGGGACCAGATCACATGATCTTAGTTTTCTGAATGTTGATCTTTAAGCCAACTTTTCCACTTTCCACTTTCACTTTCATCAAGAGGATTTTTAGTTCCTCTTCATTTTCTGCCATAAGGGTGGTGTCACCTGCATATCTGAGGTTATTGATATTTCTCCCAGTAATCTTGATTCCAGCTTGTGCTTCATCCAGCCTAGTGTTTCTCATGATGTACTCTGCATATAAGTTTTATAAACAGGGTGACAATATACAGCCTTGACATACTGCTTTTCCTATTTGGAACCAGTCTATTGTTCCATGTCCAGTTCTAACTGTTGCTTCCTGACCTACATACAGGTTTCTCAAGAGGCAGATCAGGTGGTCTGGTATTCCTATCTCTTTCAGAATTTTCCACAGTTTATTGTGATCCACACAGTCAAAGGCTTTGGCATAGTCAATAAAGCAGAAATAGATGTTTTTCTGGAACTCTCTTGCCTTTTCGATGATCCAGTGGATGTTGGCAATTTGATCTCTGGTTCCTCTGACTTTTCTAAAACCTGCTTGAACATCAGGAAGTTCACGGTTCACATATTGCTGAAGCCTGGCTTGGGGAATTTTGAGCATTACTTTACTAGAGTGTGAGATGAGTGCAATTGTGTTT
>NW_011495040.1:3771444-3776058 GCF_000754665.1 Bison bison bison
CATTGCCTTTCTTTGGGATTGGAATGAAAATTGACCTTTTCCAGTCCTGTGCCCACTGCTGAGTTTTCCAAATTTGCTGATATACTGAGTGCAGCACTTTCACAGCATCATCTTTCAGGATTTGAGATAGCTCAACTGGAATTCCATCACCTACACTAGCTTTGTTCATAGTGATGCTTTCTAAGGCCCACTTGACTTCACATTCCAGGATGTCTGGCTCTAGGTGAGTGATCACACCATCATGATTATCTTGGTCATGAAGATCTTTTTTGTACAGTTCTTCTGTGTATTCTTGCCACCTTTTCTTAATACCTTCTGCTTCTGTTAGGTCCATACCAAGAGCCAAAGAACTGATGCTTTTGAATGGTAGTGTTGGCAAAGACTCTTAAGGAGATAAAACCAGTCAATCCTAAAAGAAATCAACTCTGAATATTCATTGGAAGGACTGATGCTGAAGCTGAAGCGCCAATACTTTCACCACCTGATGGGAAGAACTGACTCATTAGAAAAGACCCTGATGCTGGGAAGGATTGAAGGTGAGTGGAGAAGGGGATGACAGAGGATGCGATGGTTGGATGGCATCACCAACTCAATGGACGTGAGTTTGAGTAAACTTCAGGAGTTGGTGATGGACAGGGAAGCCTGGTGTGCTGCAGTCCAAGGGGGCACAAAGAGTCAGACACAACTGAATGACTGAACTCTCTAGTGTACTATGTTTAGTATAATGAATGTTTCTCAGAATTTGTGTATATTTTTTGTAAGTCAAATTCTATTTTCATTGCCCTTCACTATGCTATTATCCAAAGGCATACTCTAAGGCAGTGGTCCCCAACCTTTTTGGCACCAAGGACAGGTTTCATGGAAGACACTTTTTCCATGGAGCATAGGTGGGAGTGGGGGATGGTTTCAAGATGATTCAAATGCATTACATTTATTATGCTACCACTGATCTGACAGGAGGCAGAGCTCAGGCAGTAATGTGAGTGATGGGGAGTAGCTGTAAATACAGATGAAGTTGGCCCACCGCTCACCTCCTGCTATGTAACCCAGTTCCTAACAGGAACTGTACCTGTCCATGGCCTGGGAACTGGGGACCCCTGCTCTAAGGTACTTCTGTAGTGTGAATAATACTTTGTAATCCATCTCTTTTTTTTAAGATTTATTTATTTTTGGCTGCTCTGGGTCTTTGTTGCTGCCAGGCTTTCTCTAGTTGTGATGAGTGGGGGCTACTCTTCACTGCAGTGCGTAGGCTTCTCACTGCGGTGGTTTCTCACGTGGAGCACAGGCTCTAGAGTGCTCAAGTTCAGTAGTTGTAGCTCATGGGCTTAGTTGCTCCATGGCATGTGGAATCTTCCCAGACCAGGGACTGAACCTGTGTTCCCCTGCATTGGCAGGTGGAGTCTCAACCACTGGATCACCAACAAAGTCCTGTGATCCATCTCTTGCTTATATGATTTGAAATTTAAGATTTTGTAATGATTTTCTTAAACTTAACCCTTTTGTATTTTCTGAGTTCCTCCTAGTTCTCCTGTGCCTTCCATCTAACATCTGAACCAGGTCCCTGGTATCTGTCAGTGAATGGTCTTCTGGTCAAAGAAGGAGTCAAAGAAACTGGAACCCTATGGACAGAATCCAGTATGCCAATTCTTCAGCCATGTGACTTATATTGCATCCTTCTTATTACAATGGTTTTAAAATCCTGGAGTCTTAGCCTTCTTCTGGACACCCTGACTCTGCAGTCTTATGGTTCCTTTGCAAGAGCAAGGTTACTGGGGGTGGGGAGGGGAGTCTAAAAAAGGCTCCTTAGTAAATTGATAGCATTTACCTTGTGCCTGATGGCTCAGACAGTAAAGAGTCTGACTGCAGTGCAGAAGACCCAGGTTCAATCCCTAGGTCAGGAAGATTCCCTAGATAAGGGAATGGTAACCCACTCCAGTATTCTTGCCTGGAGAATCCCATGGACAGAGGAGCCTGCCAGGCTACAGTCCAAGGAGTCACAGAGAGTCAGACACGACTGAGCCACTAACACTTTCACTTCACTTTCATCAGGGTGATAATAAATAAAAGAAAAAGTACATTGCTTTAAGAACTTATGAGGAAGCTTAAGAAAGCCTCTGGCTGAAAAAACCAAAGATGATAAAGGAGGTAAAATTTGAAGTGGAAGTTGAAGTTTGAAAAAAAGTTTTAAAGTTGGTGATTAGGGCTAGAGGGCTCTTTGGCAGAGGGAATGGGTGAATGGGATTATGAAGGTAGCAAAGGAGCTTTCCTCCAGATGAAACAGCAAATAGTTGACTCTACATGGAGCAGAGTCCAAAGCAGGCAATTCTGGAAGCTTCCACGGAAAATGAAGACTTCACCTATGCATCTAAAAATATCTTCCCTAATTTTACAGTGACCTTTCTAGGTCTTTCCCTTCTTAATAACCTTACCTCCCCAGTGCTAGGGCTTCCAAGGTGGTGATAAAGAATCTGCCTGCCAATGTAGGAGATGCAAGAGATTCAGATTCTATTCCTGGGTTGGGAAGACCCTCTGGAGAAGGAAATGGCAACCCACTCCAGTATTCTAGCCTGGAAAATTCCATGGATAGAGGAGCCTGGTGGGCTATAGTCCATGGTGTGGCAAAAAGTCAGACATGACTGAGCAGGCACACACACACTTCAGTCCTACATAGCTAAAATATGACCAAATTGGATTAGAACAGATTGCCTTTGACCTAACCTCTATTTTTTTTTTTTTTTTGGCAGTGCCACAGAGTGTGGGGTATTGATTCCTTGACTAGGGACCAAACCTACACTCCCTGCATTGGAAGCAGAGTCTCAACCAATGGACCGCCAGGGAAGTCCCTGACTTTACCTTTTTAATAAGCACTTCTTCCCCCTTCCCCTCCTTAGTTATGCTTACTTCCCACACCCCACCCCTCGCCCCCCAAGATCTAGGAAAGAACTACCCAAGGGGATCACTGTATTATTTCTACAAGGGGTGTATCCTTGTTACTCAGATGTGAGTCTTCACATGATATTTTCCAAAGAAAAGGAAGATGCCACCTGGGAGAGGAGCCTGGACTGGTGCTGAGGCTGAGAACCTGGGCTGAGACGGGTTTGTGCACTCACTGGGATCTGGCTGATGTCAATAATCTCTACTATGCAAATGAGCAAAAAAAAAAAAAAAGAAGAAGAAGAAGGGTCTTGTCTAGACCAGAAATCAGAACTCAGTGGGAGGTCGCCAAAGGGTGTGGTACAGCTGGAAACAGAAAAATTGTTTCATCTGGCCTTGAACAGGATATTCAGCAGACTAGCTCCAGGGAGGCGGCTAACAATGAAGAGCCCAGAGGCCTCATGAGTAGAGGCCAAAAAGTTGCTAAGAGTGAGTTAAAGACCGAATGCTCACAGCCTCTGTCAGAAGAATGTGAACGGGGAATTAGAGATCTAGCATCAGGGGAAACCTGCCCTTTGCAGATCTATTTTTAGTGATATTTTCCACTTTATTTCCCTTTGGAAGTAAGTGAACCTTAAGTGGGTCTTGAATGCTGCCTGGCAGTTATTCTGTGCTTCTCTCATCCATGGCTTCCCAGGTGTCTCAGTGGTAAAGAATCCACCTGCCAAGGCAGGAAATGTGGGTTCAATCCCTGGGTGGGGAAGATCCCCTGAAGAAGGAAATGGCAACCCACTCCAGTATTCTTGCCTAGGAAGTCAGCTGGACAGAGGAGCCTAGCAGGCTACCGTCCATGGGGTCACAAAAGCAGCAGACATGATTTCAGTTCAGTTCAGTTGCTTAGTCGTGTCTGACTCTTTGCAACCCCATGAACCACAGCACGCCAGGCCTCCCTGTCCATCACCAACTCCTGGAGTCCACCCAAACCCATGTCCATCGAGTCGATGATGCCATCCAACCATCTCATCCTCTGTCGTCCCCTTCTCTTCCTGCCCTCAATCTTTCCCAGCATCAGGGTCTTTTCAAATGAGTCAACTCTTTGCATGAAGTGGCCAAAGTATTGGAGTTTCAGTTTCAACATCAGTCCTTCCAATGAACACCCAGGACTGGTCTCCTTTAGGATGGACTGATTGGATCTCCTTGCAGTCCCAGGGGCTCTCAAGAGTCTTCTCCAGCACCACACTTCAAAAGCATCAATTCTTCCGCACTCAACTTTCTTCACAGTCCAACTGTCATATCCATACATGACCACTGGAAAAACCACAGCCTTGACTAGATGGACCTTTGTTGACAAAGTAATGTCTCTGCTTTTTAATATGCTGTCTAGGTTGGTCATAACTTCCTTCCAAGGAGCAAGCATCTTTTAATTTCATGGCTGCAGTCACCATCTGCAGTGATTTCGGAGCCCCCTAAAATAAAGTCTGTCACTGTTTCCATTGTTTCTCCATCTATTTGCCATGAAGTGATGGGACCAGATGCCATGATCTTAGTTTTCTGAATGTTGAGCTTTAAGCCAACTTTTTCACTCTCCTCTTTCACTTTCATCAAGAGGCTCTTTAGTTCTTCTGCACTTTGTGCCATAAGGGTGGTGTCACCTGCATATCTGAGGTTATTGATATTTCTCCTGGCAATCTTGATTCCAGCTTGTGCTTTGTCCAGTCCAGCATTTCTCATGATGTACTC
>NW_011495040.1:3776158-3785408 GCF_000754665.1 Bison bison bison
CATGTCCAGTTCTAACTGTTGCTTCCTGACCTGCATACAGGTTTCTCAAGAGGCAGGTCAGGTGGTCTGGTATTCCCATCTCTTTCAGAATTTTCCACAGTTTATTGTGATCCACACAGTCAAAGGCTTTGACATAGTCAATAAAGCAGAAATAGATGTTTTTATGGAACTCTCTTGCCTTTTCGATGATCCAGCGGATGTTGGCAATTTGATCTCTGGTTCCTCTGCTTTTCTAAAGCCAGCTTGAACATCTGGAAGTTCACGTTTCACATATTGCTGAAGCCTGGCTTGGAGAATTTTGAGCATTACTTTACTAGCATGTGAGATGAGTGCAATTGTGTGGTAGTTTGAGCATTCTTTGGCATTGCCTTTCTTTGGGATTGGAATGAAAACTGACCTTTTCCAGTCCTGTAGCCACTGCTGAGTTTTCCAAATTTAACTACACCACCTTTTCATGCTGTTTGCCATTCTCCTAGGTAATTATTCTACGTCTTCTCTCTCTCCAGACCTCCTCAGCCCTGGCCCCACCTTCTACCTCACTAAGGAGATGACACAAACAGAAGAGAAGATCATAGACTCCTGGCAAAATTGCCACACAGCTTCCTCCAATAACACCCAAGGCTCTGCTTTTCCATCTGTTGAACTTCTCTTTCCAGAAAGCTGATTCAGCTTGTTCTCTTCTCAGAAATAGCCCTCCATCTAGTCTCCCCTTTCTCTTCATTTCTCACTTTCTCTCTCACTCCTACCAGCTTACAAACATACTGCTTCTTCTCCCATTTTATTTATTTTTATTTCTTGGCTGTGCTGGTTCTTCATTGTGGTGCTCGGGCCTCTCTCGTGGGGCATGGGCTCTAGAGCATTCAGGCTCCGTAGTTGCCATCCGTGGGTTCTAGAGTGCACAGGCTCTGTAGTTGTGGCATGGTGACCTCATGTGACTGCTCTAGTCACATGGGCTTAGGTGCCCCACCAGGAATCAAACCTGTGTTCCCTGCATTGGGAAGTGGATTCTTAACCACTGGACCACCAGGGAGGTCCCACTGCTCCATTGAGAAAAAAAGTGACAACAAATATCTCTTAAATTTCATCCCATGTCTTTGTTCCCCTTTGCAGAAAACTCTTCAGAGAATTACACACCACATTCCTAAGTCCAATGGCAGCATCTCTGTTTTCTTCTATTAGACTGATCAACATCACATGGCCCAGACTCCTGCTACCTCCTTGGTTTCTGGGACACCATCTTCATTGGTTTCCTCTTATCCACCTGGCTGCTTCTCAGTCAGAGGTCTCAGCTGCTTCCTCCACCCCTTCATGTAGGAGCTGCTACTCAGACGCTCAGTCGTCTGACTCTTTGTGATCCCATGGACTGTAGCCCGCCAGGCTCCTCTGTCCACTGGGGTTTCTCAGGCAAGAATACTGGAGTAGGTTGCATTTCCTCTGCCAGTTATAGGGTGAACTGACATCAGGTTGGCTCATCGGTTACTCAGGAAACCAGCAGAGGGGTATGCCCCTTACCACCCCTTTGATAAGTGGGTGGTATCTCTATCATAGTGGAGATATTCTGATCTAAAAGTTCAAACAATCACTAACTGGGCCAGGGCAAGTATGTAGTAAGGTCAGTCATGTGAGTAGGCTGTAAGTGAAGCAGCCATTGGTCAAGAAGGGGATGTATGGAAAGCAAGAGAACAGCCATCTTGAGTGGCCTGACCATACAATGTGATTAGATTGGACTCATCTGGATAATTTAGGATAATCTGACGCTTCCTTGGTGGCTCAGATGGTAAAGAATCTACCTGCAATGCAGGAGACCCGGATTCAATCCCTGGGTCAGGAAGATCCCCTGGAGAAGGGAATGGCAACCCATTCCAGTATTCTTGCCTGGAGAATTCCATGGACACAGGAGCCTGGCAGGCTACAGTCCATGGGGTTGCAAAGAGTCAGAATGACTGACACTTTCACTTTCACTTTCATTCACTTAGGACAATCTCTCCATGTAAAGGTTCTTAATTTTAATCACATCTGCAAAATCCCTTTTGCAAGTAAAGTAACATATTCACAGGCTCTGGGGTTTGGACCTTCTTTGCGTGGCACAGTGGTAAAAGAATCTGCCTACCAATGCAGGAGATATAAGAGATTCAGGTTCATTCCCTGGGTTGGGAAGATCCCTGGAAAAGGACATGACAACAACTCCAGTATTCTTGCCTGAAAAATTCCATGGACAAAGGAGCCTAAGAGGCTACATTCCACAGGGTCACAATGAGTCAACACAACTGAGCACGCACACATTCTACTGTCCACAGAGGCCATGAAGTTTGGTCTTTATTCTACCTACACTCATTTCCTGATGATATCATCCAAGCCTGTGGATGGGATAAGTCAGTGGTCCCCAAATTTATGCCTCCAGGCACTTACTTTCTCTCAAACTCCAGGTCCATTTATTTTACTGACCCCTAGACATTTGCACTTAACTGCCTAACCAATCACAGAGTCAACCTGTCCAAAAACAAATGTTTCCTCCCAAACCTCCCTCACCCCTAGTCCTCTCCATCTTAACTAATGCCCACACTAGGCTTTCAGCTGCCCAGTCCAACAATCTTGGAACAGTCTTTGACTCCTCTTTTTCTCTTACATGCCTCATCCTGTATGTTAGGAAATCTTGTCTCTACCTTAAAAATATATCCAGACGGCTTCAAAATAATCCAGTGTGTATTGGGGGTGGAAAGAAAGAGAAGGGGGAGGGTATTTAAATGAAACAAGATTGTTCATGTTCTGATAATTGCTGAGGCGGCATGGTGGGTACATGGAGGTTCATTATGTTATATTATTATCTCTATTTTGTGTATGTCTGAAATTTCTCATAATATAATATTGTAATTGCATGTAACATTGAGCCCAGCGGTACAATTCTTTTGAAATCTATCCCAATAAGTAAAAACAGTTGTAATAATAATATGTATATAATCTAGCATTTTTCAGAGACAAAAATAGTGGAAATGAAGTGAATACCTATAAATATAGATGACATTTAACATTCATAGTTAATTTACATTCAACCATTAACAGTTGAATACATTTCAGTATTTTCATCAAGGGGTATCGCACTGCCACCCCTTGATTAAAATCAATTAAAATTGATTATTTTAAATCAATTTTTTACTAGGAAATTTGCTGGAGTTTCCACAATTCATTGATAAGTGATAAAAAAGCAAGATGCATATATTATCTAAATTTTATAAAAGTGATAATAAGTCAATATATGCACAAGAAAAAAATGAAATAAGCAATCAAAAATATCCAAGATCTAAGAGCTTCTAACCACCACCACTCTCTCCACAATGGTGCATCCCTGTCTCCACCATGTGTTACCTGGGTTGCTATGATGGCCTTCTGACTGGTTTCAGTGATTCAAACTCTTCCTCCCCTCCACACCCTCAAGCTGTCTTACCCCAAGTCTGATCTTAACAGTGACCAGAATGCTTCCATTTATTTCTTTTTCCTGTAGGATTGCTGTGGTTAGAACTTCCAATACTATGTTGAATAAAAGTGGTGAGAGTGGGCATCCTTGCTTTGTTCCTGGTTTTAGAGGAAATGCTTTCAGCTTTTCACTGTTGAGTATGATGTTAGCTGTGGAGCTTATTATATATGGCCTTTATTATGTTAAAGTGTGTTCCCTCTATACCCACTTTCTGAGGAGGTTTTTTTTTAATCACACCTGGATGTTGAATTTTATCAAAAGTTTTTACGCATCTTTTGAGCTGACCAAATGTTTTTTATCTTCAGTTTGTTAATGTGGTATATCACATTGATTGACTTTCAAATCTTGAACCATCCTTGCATATCTTGGATAAGCCGCATTTGATCAGGGTATATGATCCTTTTAATGTATTGTCAGATTTGGTTTGTGAATATTTTGTTGAAGGTTTGTCCACTGGTGTTCATCAGAATTGGCCTGTAATTTTCTTTTCTTGTGATATCTTTGGTTTTTTGTATCAGGGTAACTCTGGCCTCAGGGTGAGTTCGAAAGCATTTCTTCTTCTGCAGTTTTTTGAAATAGTTTGAGAAGGGTATATGTTAACTCTTCTTTAAATGTTTGGTAGAATTTATTGTGAAGCCATCTGGTCCTGAACTTTTGTTTTTTGGGAGTTTTAAAATTATTGATTCAGTTTCATTACTGGCCATTGGTCTGTTCATATTTTCTATTTCATCCTAGTTCAGTCTGGGGAGATTGTACATTTCTAGGAATTTGTCCCCTTTTTCAAGACTTTTTTTAATTGGCATTTACTATTTGTAGGAATCTCTTATGATCCTTTGTATTTCTGTGGTGTTGTTTATAACTTCTCCTTTTTCATCTCTTATTTATTGTCTTGGGCCCTCTCCTTTTTCTCATGATGAGTTTGGCTAAAGGTTTGTCAGTTTTGTTTATCTTTTCCAACAACCAGCTCTTAGTTTCATTGATATTTTCTGTTTTGTTTTTTTTTTTTAGTCCCTATTTCATTTATTTCTGCTCTGATCTTTATTTTTCTTGTTTCCTGAGGTAAGCTTGTATCTCTATAAACTTCCCTCTTGTAAATTCAGCATGATATTTTAAAGTTCATCTATGTTGCATTATGTATCAACATTTCATTCCTTTTTGTAACCAAATAATATTCCTTTGTGTGAATGTATCACATTTGTTTATCCATTCATGAACTGATGAACAATTTGGATACTTCTACTTTTTAAAAATATAATCCTGCTATGAATATTTGTGTACCATATTTTTATGGATATATATTTTCAATTTTCTAGGAGTGAAATTTCTGGGTTGTAAGGTTTGACATTTTGAGAAACTGCCAAATGTTTTCCAGAGTGATTGTACCATTTCACAATCCTACCTACAATGTATGAGAATTCCATTTCTCCCCATCCTTGTCAACATTTACTGTTGTTTAGCTGGTTGATTATAGTCATCCTAGCAGGTAGGAAGTGTTATCTTATTGTAATTTACATTTCCCTAATGACTAATAAGCCAAGCTGAATGGTAAAGCATCTGCCTGCAATGCAGGAGCCACAGGAGACTAAGGTTCGATACCCGGGTCAGAAAGTTCCCCTGGAGGAGGGCATGGCAACCCACTCCTGTATTCTTGCCTGGAAGATCCCATGGACAGAGGAGCCTGGTGGACTACAGTCCATGGGGTCACAAAGAGTCAGATGTGACTGAAGCAACTTAGCACACATGCACACAATGACTAATAACTTGAGCATCTTTTCATGTGAGTATATTTGATTGTCTTCTTTAGAGAAACATATGTTCAAATCTTCTGGCCATTTAAAAACTTAGGTTGTTTGTCATTCTTAACTTCATTTTGAAGGCCCATTTGAGCATCCATCTCCATACCACTAACTCTTGACTGCCACTCAACTCTTGACTCTGAAAGCTCCCCCAATACTGACATCACGAGGAGCTTCAGGATTAGACTGATGGTCCCTCTGCCAGCATTAGCACCAAAAATCCCTACTGGTAGTACTATTCCTTGCCGCTCCCATCATCTCTGCTATTAAAGAGAGAATTGGAATATTTATGCAACTTTCTGGAAACACCACCAGGAAGGGCTCTGATTCACCATAAAAAGTAGCGGTCTTCCAACTATGCTCACAGAATCCAGGCACCTCAAAGTGGACCAAGATTTTCTGATGCTCAAGCACTATAAAGATGGTCATTTTCTAGTCTTCGGGGGGGAAAATTAATGAGTAAATTTTTAATTTTAACTTTTTCTCCTGGGATTTTTATTTTAATTCAAAGTGTCTGTTATAATTTGCTTATGCTAGGAGTTAATATAAAATGGTGCTTGATTTATCACAGTATTATACATTTCACTCTCAAGGTACAAATATTAATATTTCATTGTGTTCTGCAGAAACAGAAGGACTACTAAATGCTAAACAATTTTGAGGGCCATAGATGCAAGAGACAGAAAGGACACAGAAGATAATATTATTCTCCACAGAGGGTGGCACCACTGGCTCCCCCGGCACTCTGGCTAAAGACATCAGTGATGATTTGATCTCTCTTCTCGACTCATCCAACCAACAATTATTACCTCCGCACCCCACTCCAGTACTCTTGCCTGGAAAATCCCATGGATGGAGGAGCCTGGAAGGCTGCAGTCCATGGGGTCGCTGAGGGTCGGACATGACTGAGTGACTTCACTTTCACTTTTCATTTTCATGCATTGGAGAAGGAAATGGCAACCCACTCCAGTGTTCTTGCCTGGAGAATCCCAGGGACGGGGAAGCCTGGTGGGCTGCCGTCTATGGGGTTGCACAGAGTTGGACATGACTGAAGTGACTTAGCAGCAATCATCCTTAATTTCATCCTTTCTTCTTCCTCTTGCCTACCACTGCCCAGGACCAGGCTCTCTAAATAGTCCCCCAGTCCAACTCTTGTACAAAGCCCTAACTGGTGTGCTTGCCTCTAGCAGCTACACTCTACTGGAGTAATGTATCATGATGGATTAATCAGTAGCTTCAGTGCCTGCTTCCTCAAGACTTACTCCATTAAAAAAAGGACAGTGCTTATCTTTTTCAACACTAGTAGTGCCCAGGACAATAACTGGCACAGCATTTAAAAGTGAATTGGTCAATGAAGTATGAATTAGAACAAATAAATGAATGATTTTAAAATGTGCAATCACATACCATACAACTCTTTGGTGACCACCATCCCCCATGCCTACTGCAAACAAGATCAAGTCATACAACCCACTGTGGCAGTCAAGACCCTCCTTGACCTGACTCTGTCTAGACTGCTTGCTTATCTCAGCCACTCCCTTCTTGAACTCAGTGTATCCACAATATCTCAGGAAACACCATACTATTTATCTCCTTTATGTTGCTGCTCACTTCCTTATGCCTGTAACATCCTTAACAAATACCTCCATCCTCAATCTTCTTTTCACCAAACTCTTCTCTCTCTTTTAAAAGAATAAATATTGAATAATATCCACCATGTTCTACCATGCATGTTACCAAAGCTAAATATTTTGCCATATTTACTTCAAATTGTCTTTAAGAAATAAAGCATTAGAAGTACAATTGAAACTCGTATATGAGTCTTTCTTCAATTTCATTTCTTTTCTTCTCTACTAGCATCTGCTACCTTGATTTTAGTGTTTACGCCATATATGTGGGCTTCCCTGGTGGCTCAGATGGTAAATAATTTGCCTCCAATGCAAGAGACCTGGGTTCAACTCCTGGGTCAGAAAGAGCCTCTGGAGAAGGGAATGGCTACTCAGTACAATATTCTTGCCTGGACAATCCCATAGACAGAGAAGCCTGGCAGGCTACAGACCATGGGGTCACAGAGTTGGACATGACTAAGTGACTAAGCAGCAGTAATGTATATTTCATAATTTGTATTGTATTTTAAAATATCCTTTCCCCCACCTCCATGATTCTAATGCTTTAATGTAGATGCAGACTCAGGTCCTGAGAGGTCAAGACTTGCCCAAGGTCACACAGCAAGATGAGGTACATGAGTCCAGGACTCCTGACTTTTTGTTCATTGTCTTTCCCAATATGCTATGTTGCATGTTTTTAAAATACATGTAAGTGAAATATATACCATCTACTATGGAGGGACGGGTGGAGGAGCTATCCCACGCCCCTAAGCCCGAGGCCAAGGGCGGCGGCGGGGAGGACCAACCCCATGTCCAAGGAGCCGTGACTGCACGGGCGCAGGAGGGCCTAGAGGAGCTATCCCACATTGAAGGTCAGGAAGGGCGGCGTTGAGGAGATACCCCTCATCCAAGGTAAGGAGCAATGGCTGCGCTTTGCTGGAGCAGCCGTGAAGAGATACCCCACACCCAAGGTAAGAGAAAACCCAAGTAAGACGGTAGGTGTTGCAAGAGGGCATCAGAGGGCAAACACACTGAAACCATACTCACAGAAAACTAGTCAATCTAATCACACTAGGACCACAGCCTTGTCTAACTCAATGAAACTAAGCCATGCCCGTGGGGCCACCCAACACGGGCGGGTCATGGTGGAGAGATTTGACAGAATGTGGTCCACTGGAGAAGGGAATGGCAAACCACTTCAGTATTCTTGCCTTGAGAACCCCATGCACAGTATGAAAAGGCAAAACGATAGGATACTGAAAGAGAAACTCCCCAGGTCAGTAGGTGCCCAGTATGCTACTGGAGATCAGTGGAGAAATAACTCCAGAAAGAATGTAGGGATGGAGCCAAAGCAAAAAGAATACCCAGTTGTGGATGTGACTGGTGATAGAAGCAAGGTCTGATGCTGTAAAGAGTAATATTGCATAGGAACCTGGAATGTTAGGTCCATGAATCAAGGCAAATTGGAAGTGGTCAAACAGGAGATGGCAAGAGTGAACATCGACATTCTAGGAATCAGCAAACTAAAATGGACTGGAATGGGTGAATTTAACTCAGATGACCATTATATCTACTACTGCGGGCAGGAATCCCTCAGAAGAAATGGAGCGGCCATTGTGGTCAACAAAAGAGTCCGAAATGCAGTACTTGGATGCAATCTCAAAAATGACAGAATGATCTCTGTTCATTTCCAAGGCAAACCATTCAATATCACAGTAATCCAAGTCTATGCCCCAATCAGTAATGCTGAAGAAGCTGAAGTTGAACAGTTCTATGAAGACCTACAAGACCTTTTAGAACTAACACCCAAAAAAGATGTCCTTTTCATTATAGGGGACTGGAATGCAAAAGTAGGAAGTCAAGAAACACCTGGAGTAACAGGCAAATTTGGCCTTGAAATACAGAATGAAGCAGGGCAAAGACTGAGAGAGTTTTGCCAAGAAAATGCACTGGTCATAACAAACACCCTCTTCCAACAACACAAGAGAAGACTCTATACATGGACATCACTAGATGGTCAACATCGAAATCAGATTGATTATATTCTTTGCAGCCAAAGATGGAGAAGCTCTATACAGTCAGCAAAAACAAGACCAGGAGCTGACTGTGGCTCAGACCATGAACTCCTTATTGCCAAATTCAGACTTAAATTGAAGAAAGTAGGGAAAACCACTAGACCATTCAGGTATGACCTAAATCAAATCCCTTATGATTATACAGTGGAAGTGAGAAATAGATTTAAGGGTCTAGATCTAATAGATAGAGTCCCTGATGAACTATGGAATGAGGTTCGTGACACTGTACAGGAGACAGGGATCAAGACCATCCCCATGGAAAAGAAATGCAAAAAAGCAAAATGGCTGTCTGGGGAGGCC
>NW_011495040.1:3785525-3799672 GCF_000754665.1 Bison bison bison
CGAAAAGCAAAGGAGAAAAGGAAAGATATAAACATCTGAATGCAGAGTTCCAAAGAATAGCAAGAAGAGATAAGAAAGCCTTCCTCAGCGATCAATGCAAAGAAATAGAGGAAAACAACAGAATGGGAAAAACTAGGGATCTCTTTAAGAAAATCAGAGATACCAAAGGAACATTTCATGCAAAGATGGGCTTGATAAAGGACAGAAATGGTATGGACCTAACAGAAGCAGAAGATATTAAGAAGAGATGGCAAGAATACACAGAAGAACTGTACAAAAAAGATCTCATGACCAAGATAATAACCATGGTGTGATCACTGACCTAGAGCCAGACATCCTGGAATGTGAAGTCAAGTGGGCCTTAGAAAGCATCACTACGAACAAAGCTAGTGGAGGTGATGGAATTCCAGTTGAGCTATTCCAAATCCTGAAAGACGATGCTGTGAAAGTGCTGCACTCAATATGCCAGCAAATTTGGAAAACTCAGCAATGGCCACAGGACTGGAAAAGTTCAGTTTTCATTCCAATCCCAAAGAAAGGCAATGCCAAAGAATGCTCAAACTACCACACAATGGCACTCATCTCACACGCTAGTAAAGTAATGCTCAAAATCCTCCAAGCCAGGCTTCAGCAATATGTGAACCGTGAACTTCCAGATGTTCAAGCAGGTTTTAGAAAAGGCAGAGGAACCAGAGATCAAATTGCCAACATCCGCTGGATCATCAAAAAAGCAAGAGAGTTCCAGAAGAACATCTATTTCTGCTTTATTGACTATGCCAAAGCCTTTGACTGTGTGGATCACAATAAACTGTGGAAAATTCTGAAAGAGATGGGAATACCAGACCACCTGATCTGCCTCTTGAGAAATTCGTATGCAGGTCAGGAAGCAACAGTTAGAACTGGACAGGAACAACAGACTGGTTGCAAATAGGAAAAGGAGTTCATCAAGGCTGTATATTGTCACCCTGCTTATTTAACTTCTATGCAGAGTACATCATGAGAAACGCTGGACTGGAAGAAACACAAACTGGAATCAAGATTGCCGGAAGAAATATCAATAACCTCAGATATGCAGATGACATCACCCTTATGGCAGAAAGTGAAGAGGAACTCAAAAGCCTCTTGATGAAAGTGAAAGTGGAGAGTGAAAAAGTTGGCTTAAAGCTCAACATTCAGAAAACAAAGATCATGGCATCCGGTCCCACCACTTCATGGGAAATAGATGGGGAAACAGTGTCAGACTTTATTTTTCTGGGCTCTAAATCACTGCAGATGGTGACTGCAGCCGTGAAATTAAAAGACGCTTACTCCTTGGAAGGAAAGTTATGACCAACCTAGATGGCATGTTCAAAAGCAGAGACATTACTTTGCCAACAAAGGTTTGTCTAGTCAAGGCTATGGTTTTTCCAGTGGTCATGTATGGCTGTGAGAGTTGGACTGTGAAGAAGGCTGAGCAGCGAAGAATTGACGCTTTTGAACTGTGGTGTTGGAGAAGACTCTTGAGACCCCCTTGGACTGCAAGGAGATCCAACCAGTCCATTCTGAAGGAGATAAGCCCTGAGATTTCTTTGGAAGGACTGATGCTAAAGCTGAAACTCCAGTACTTTGGCCACCTCATGTGAAGAGTTGACTCATTGGAAAAGACTCTGATGCTGGGAGGGATTGGGGGCAGGAGGAGAAGGGGACGACAGAGGATGAGATGGCTGGATGGCATCACTGACTCTATGGACGTGAGTCTCAGTCAACTCCGGCAGTTTGTGATGGACAGGGAGGCCTGGCGTGCTGTGATTCATGGGGTCGCAAAGAGTAGGACATGACTGAGCGACTGATCTGATCTGATCTGATCTGATGTCCCAAAGACAGTGCTAGATTCTTTTTAAAATACACTGGCTCATCTAACCCTCCTTCTACAGATGAGGAAACTGAAGCTCAGAGAGATAAAGTCTCCTTTCCACTGTCACACAGCTAGTAGGCAGCGGAGGCAAAATTGGCCCCCAGGGCGGCTGGACTTCTAGTGCTGCCCTCTAGTGGGGAGAATGTGGGGCAAGCACAGGTTTTGAAAGCAGAAATGTCTAGCTTTCCGGTTCCCCCTCTTGCTGACCCGGTAATCGTGGGTAAGGTAAATTGATTTAAATTAGCATTTATTGAATGTTTCACAAGCACCAGTAATTTTACAGTTCACCATATTAGTCCCTCTCAAAGATAGATATTTTTTAACTATCTTAGTCCATATTAGTCCATAATTAGTCCATATTAGTCACTCTCAAAGATAGATATTTTTTAACCTTTATTTTTCAGACAGAGAAACTGAGTCCCCAGGAAGATACACAGCTAACAAGAAGAAAAGCCAGAAGCAGAAGTCAGGATTACCAGCTCCAGAAACCATGCCCCTGCTTCCTTTTTTCTCCTTACTCTTAATGTTCTCTTTATTCTTATTAAAAAAATTATCTTATAGTAGTTTGTAATCAATTACCCAATAAAAAGCTTGTATAAAAAAATACAAAACCCTTAAAACTTAACAATAAGAAAATAACACTCCAATTTAAAACAAGCAAGAGAGCTGAACAAATACTTCTTTAAAGAAGATATACAGATGGAAAATAAACATACAAAAAGATATTGAGGACTTCCCTGGTGGTACAGTTGATGAGAATCTGCCTACCAATGCAGGGGACACAGGTTCGATCCCTGGTCTAGGAGGATTCCACATGCCATGGCGCTACTAAGCCTGCATGCTAACAACTACTGGAGCTCATGTGCCTAGAGCCTGTGCTCCAAAACAAGAGAAGCCACCACCAGGAGAAGCCGCTGCACTGTAAATGAAGACCCAGAGCAAGAAAGGAAGAAAAATATATTGAATATCATTTGCCATTAAGGGCATTCACGTTAAATCAAAAATAAGATACCATTACACACCAATTAGAATGTCTAAAATCAATAAATCTTAAAATATCAATTTCCAGTTGGGATGCAGAGAAACAGCTACTCTCATTTCTTCCTGATGGGAATTCAAAATGGTGCAACCACTTTGGAAAACATTTTGGCAATTGTTCAAAAAGTTAAATATAGTTATGACCAGTAATTTTACTCCTAGGTATATATACAAATGAATTGAAAATACATATCTACAAAAGCAGTATGTAGTTTTCTCAAAAAACTAAAAACAGAACAACCGAATGACCCAGAAATTCCACTCCTGGACATATATCTGAAAAAAACAAAAGCACTAATTTGAAAAGTTAGACACACTCCAGTGTTCACAGCAGCACTATTTTTGATCACCAAGATATGGAAACAACCTAAGTGTCCATCAAGAGATGAATAGATTAAAAATGATGTGGGCTGTATGTTTATATTCCAAGATGGAATGCAGACTATGACAGAAGAATGAATGCATGAAGTGTCTGAATATATAAAACATATTAAATAGCCTCATTGATTGGAGCAAGGGAAAAAGTGCTGACCTAAGTGACTTTGAGGGCAGAAGAAGGGGACAACAGAGGATGAGATGGTTGGATGGCATCATTGACTCACTGGACATGAGTCTGAGCAAACTCCAGGAGATAGTGAAGGACAGGAAACCTTGGCATGCTGCAGTCCATGGGGTCACAAAGAGTCAGATACAACTGAGTGACTGAACAACAAAGTGACTTTGAAAATGAAGAGAGGCTACAAGACTAAAGGCAAAGGGAAACTTACATAAGCACTGTATTCTAGTTGGTAAAATTATTTCTCAGTGGGATATGGACAAGTCTAAAACCATTACACAGTATACACATGAGAAATTAAACAATTAAGTAAATGGATAGTAGATATTGGGAGCTGGATTTCTCACTGGTAGGGGGTTATAGACAAGTGAGGGAAGAAGTCCAGAATGATCCTTGCTGTTCTGAACTAGTGTTGGAGACATTAGTATAAACTCATGTTTAGTGTAATAGAGATGGACACAAATAGAAATATTCATAGATACGTGTACCTATATAGAGCTTCCCCTGTGGCTCAGTGGTAATGGATCTGCCTTAAATATAGGAGACACAAGAGATGTGGGTTTGATCCCTGGGCTGGGAAAAATCCTCTGGAGGAAGGCATGGCAACCCACTCTAGCATTCTTGCCTGGAAAATCCTATGGACAGAGGAGCCTGATGGACTACTGTCCTTAGGGTCACCAAGATTCAGACACGACTGAAGTGACTGAGCACGCACACATACCTATATGAATTAGTATAAATACATCTCCTCATTCTGTCAGCTGAGAGAGCCCAGAAGTAAAAGCACACCAGTAGTATAGTAAGCACATGCAGTGCCCGGATCTTGCTTTCTAAAACCATTATCCAGTAGGACTTCCTTGGAAGCACACTGGATAGAAATCTGTCTGCCAATGCAGGGAGCATGGGTTCAATCCCTGGTCTGGGAAGATTCCCCCATGCTGCAGAGCAGCTGAGCCTGTGCACCACAACTACTGAAATCCACGCTTTAGGGTCACAACGAAAGAAGCTACAATGAGAAGTTCGCACATCACAAGGAAGAGTGGTTTGCCACAACTAGAGAAAAGCCCGCACACAGCAACGAAGATCCAACGCAGCTGAAAAGTAAATAAATAAATAAATAAATAAATAATTTTTTAATTTAAATAAAAAAGAGACGTTCAAAAAATAAATAAAAATAAAACCATTACCCAATAGAAGGGACAGGCTTAGAGAACTGGCTAAATGTAGGGCAGGGGCAGAAAATACACAAGATGAGTGTGGAGCATCTATAGTACCAGAAAGGAAAGAAGTGCCAAAGACCATCACATGCAGCGATGGGGATATGTTAAAGGGACACGGGCACCAACTGAAAGAGTTCCCAGTGGCACAAACTGGGAACAATAAGAAAATAAATTATGTTATTGACTTATAACCACAATATAAATCTCCATCTGTCCATCCTAATATAAATAAATGTCTAAGTAAATAAATGGAAGGGGAGGATAGATAGATGTCCTGCACAGAAGAACTCCAAACTAGATGTTCATCTCTCAAGACAGCAGAGAATGGGGACTTCCCTGGTGGTCCAGTGGTTAAGAATCCACCTTCGAAGGCAGGGGATTCCGGTTTGACCTCTGGTTGGTAAGCTAAGACCCAACATGCCTTGAGCCACGTCTAAAGAAAGCCCGTGTGAAGATATAGTGCAGCCAAAAGAAAGAAAAGCCAGTGGAGCATGGTGGAACGCTCTTTAAGGATGCACTACATGTGCTTCCTTCCTCCCGAGCACCAAAGGGGAGAAAAAGGGGTAACTTCGCAGTGGAGAAGCCTGACAAGCACGACCTCAGCCAGGTGGTCAAAGTCAATCAACAGTGATGAAGGACGTCGACAGTCCTTCTTGCCAGGAATTTTGCAGGCAAGAATACTGGAGTGGATTGCCATTCCCTTCTCCAGAGGAACTTCCCAACCCAGGAATTGAACCCTGGCTTTCTGCATGGCAGGCAGATTCTTTACTGTTTGAGCTACAGGGAAGTCTACCCTCAATATGATGTGCTGAGAAAGGCACTTCCCCTGCCGCCTTACTCCCCCAAACCCCAAATCCCAGCCTAATTATGAGAAAGACACTAAACCCCAATGGAGGGACATTCTACAAAATAGCTGACCTTTCAATCTTGTCAATGAAAGTGAAAAGTGAAAGTGTTAGTCACTCAGTTGCCACCGACTATTTGTGATCCCATGGACTAGTCGTAGCCCACCAGGCTCCTCTGTCCATGGAATTCTCCAGGCAAGAATACTAGAGTGGGATAGCTGTTCGTTTTTCCAAGGAATCTTCCCAACCCAGGGATCAAACCCAGGTCTCCTGCATTACACACAGATTCTTTACCTTCTGAGCCACTTATCAAGGTCATCAAAAATAAGGAAAACGAGAAACTGTTACAGGTGGGAGAGAGGGGCTAAAAAGACATAATAACAAGATACAATACTGTATCCTAGATAGGATCCTGGAAGAGTAAAGGACATAGGTAAAAAAAAATAGGTTAAAAAAAAAAAGTAAGGAAATCTGAATAAAGCAGGGACTTTAGTTGATAATACATAAATAATTGGTTCATTAATTGTGACCAAGTTACCACACTAATGTAAGATGTTAACAGTGGGAAAAACTGGGTGTGGGTTATATGCAAATTCTGTACTATGGTTATAATTTTTCTGTAAATTTAAAACTTTCTAAAACTAAGTGAGTGAGTGAAGTTGCTCAGTCGTGTCCGACTCTTTGCGACCCCATGGACTGTAGCCCACCAGGCTCCTCCATCCATGGGATTCTCCAGGCAAGAGTACTGGAGTGGGTTGCCATCTCCTTCTTCAGGGCATCTTTCCGACCCAGGGATCGAACCCAAGTCTCCCACATTGTAGGCAGACGCTTTACCTTCTGAGCCACCAAATAAAATTTTAATGTAAAAGATAGTATTAAAATTCACTTCTTTTTGTGTACAATTCTATTAATTTTAGCACACATACAGATTCATCAGAATATAGAATAGCTTCATCATTTCCAAAAACTATCTCCTGTTATCTCTTTGCATTGCTACACTGTCTTGACACCTACCCTGACAACCACAAATCTATTTTTCATGACTATAATATTGTCTTTTCAAAAATATCACATAACTAGAATCAAGTAGTACATGACATTTTGAGACCGATTTGCTTCACTTAGCATTGTGCTTTTGAGGTTTATCTAAGTTGCTGAGTGTGTTAATAATTTGTCCCCTTTTATTGCTGTGTAATATTCCACTGTGTGGATAGATTAATATTACAGTTTGCTTATTGATTCACCTACTAAAGGAGTTTGGGGTTGTTTCTAATTTGCAGCCATTATGAAAAATGATGGTATAAACATTTGTGTACAGGTCTTTGTGTGAACATCAGTACATTCATGTCTCTTGGATAAATACTGAGGAGTGAAGTGGCTAGATCAGATGATAGGTGTATGTTTACATTTATAAGAGAATGCTGAACAGTTTTTCAGAGAAGCTGGACCGTTTGACCATCCCTCCAGCAGTGTGTAAGAGCTCCAGTTTCGAAATTCCCTGATGGTCAGGTGGTTAAGAATTCACCTGCCAATGTAAGGGAAACAAGTTCGATCCCTGATATGGGAAGATGTCACTTGCTGCAGGGCAACTAAGTCAAAACTACTGAGCCTGAGCTCTAGAGTCTTCAGCAGCTGCTGAAGCCTGCATGCCTAGAGCCAGTGGTCCACAAGAGAAGCCCCCGCACCACAGCAAAGAATAGCTCCCGTTCTCTGCAACTAAAGAAAGCCCACCTGCAGCAAAAAAGACCCAGAGCAGCCAAAAATAAATAAATAAATAAAATATTAAAAGAAAAAAGAATTCCAGTTGCTCCACAGCCTCACCAGCACTTGGCATTGTCAGAATTATTATATGATAGCCGTTTATATCGGAGAAGGCGATGGCACCCCACTCCAGTACTCTTGCCTGGAAAATCCCATGGATGGAGGAGCCTGGTAGGCTGCAGTCCATGGGGTCGAGAAGAGTCGGACATGACTGAGCGACTTCACTTTCACTTTTCACTTTCATGCATTGGAGAAGGAAATGGCAACCCACTCCAGTGTTCTTGCCTGGAGAATCCCAGGGATGGGGGAGCCTGGTGGGCTGCCATCTATGGGGTTGCACAGAGTCGGACACGACTGAAGTGACTTAGCAGTAGCAGCAGCCATTTATATTTTATAATTTAATTATACCTGTATGTATCCAAAACAACAAATAGAATGGACTTATATCTCTTTGTATCATATATAAATGGAATAATGCTAAATATAATTCCTTTAATACTTCATTTTTATTCATTCAACATTGATTTTGAAGTTTTTAGTGTTGATTCACATTCATCTGATTCATTCAGTTTAACTGTTGATGGTGTGCTACTTTATAAATATACCATAAAGTAGTTATGCAAGTCCCACACAATCATTCAGGTTGTTTCCTATTTCTAATTATCAAAACTAGTCCTGGGGATTCCCTGGCAGTCCAGTGGTTAAGAGTCGGTGCTTGCATTGCAAGGGGCCTGAGTTCAATCCCTGGTCGAGGAAGTGAGTTCCCACAAGCTGCACAGTGTCATCAAACAAAACAAAACAAACAAAACAAAAAAACCCACAGTGCTAAAATAAACATCCTTTTCTATGTCTTCTTTCACACCCATGTGAAAAATTCTCTAGGATAGTAATTCTCAAATCTTTTAGTTTGGGGGCTCTTTTCACTCTTAAAAATCATTGAGAATCCAAAGAATTTTTGTTTATGTATATCATACCTTCCACTCTTTACCATATTAGAAACTAAATTGAAAATGTTTTCTTGGTGGCTCAGATAGTAAACAATCTGCTTGCAATGTGGGAGACCTGGGTTTGATCCCTGGGTTAGGAAGATTCCCTGGAGAAAGGAATGGTTACTCACTCCAGTATTCTTGCCTGAAGAATTCCATGGGCAGGGGAGCCTGGCGGGCTACAGTCCATAGGATCACAAAGAGTTGGACACGACTGAGCAACTAGCATTACAATACTAAATTTTATAAAATAAAATTACTTTAATTTTTTAAAATGACATATATAAGATAAACATTTTCTTTTCAAAAACAAAAAAAAAATAGAAGATAAAATTGTTTTCTATTTTGCATATCTCTAATGTGTGGCTTAATAAAAAGAGTCTGGATTCTTTCTATCTGTGCATTGAATCTGTTGAATGAGAGTGAAAGAGTAAAATAGTATTTTAACGTTATTATGAGAATAGCTTTGACCTCATAGAACCCTGAAAGGGTACTGGGGAGAAAACTTTGAGAACTGTTGTCCTAGGTCATATACCTAGATGAGGAATTGCTGGGCTATATAGTTAAATATCTATTCCACCATCAGCCTGTGTGAATTTCCATGTTCTTACATCCTCAGCTATGCATAGTGTTGTCAAGCCTTTTAATACTTGACCAATCTGACTGATGTAAAATAGTGTTCCATTCTTATTTTAGTCTGCATTTCTTTGATAACAAGCAGACTGATTCTTGTGTCATCTTTGTACACTTAGTCATCATCTCAGAAGCAAAGCCTTTCCTCATCTTCTCCATTGATGGGCTGCCATTCTGTGCAAAGAACAAACCAGTGCAAAACAAGTCAATCCTAAAGGAAACCAGTCCTGAATACTCATGAAGGACTGATGCTGAAACTGAAACTCCAGTACTTTGGGCACCTGATGCCAAGAACTGACTCACTGGAAAAGACCCTGATGCTGGGAAAGATTGAAGACAGAAGGAGAAGGGGACAACAGAGGATGAGATGGCTGGATGGCATCACCAACTCAATGGACATGAGTTTGAGCAAGCTCTGGGAGTTGATGATGGACAGGGAAGCCTGGAGTGCTGCAGTCCACCAGGTCTCAAAGAGTCAGACACGACTGAACGACTGAACTGAACTGTACTCTCTTTGAGAGAAGATAAGAGGTCTATGCCCACCTACTTTACAAAAGCAGCCCTAGAATCAGCACAGGCTTGGCACACAGTAGGTGCTTAATAAATGTAAAAAAAAAAGAAACACAACAAATTATTCACTGTTTATAGAATCACACAGGCACAATAACACTTCACTCTGTTAGATTTATTACACCAGTCCCCTTGGTTTTCATTTCCTGTATGTGTTTACTTGCCTCACAAGGCTATATTTCAAGGAAAGGATTATTTCATTCTCATTTTTTTTTTTATTCCTGTAGATTTGCCTCTGAGAAAATTTTTCTAAGACAATTATATTTAAATATAATTTTAAATATGTACATATTAAATTACATTTAATATAATTTAAATATGTAAATGTGAGTATGTAAATTGACAGTCTTCTCCCTCAAGTCCTGGACAGCCCCAGGAGGAGGAACACTCATGTCCACTCCATGAAGACGTTCCTTCTGCTCTTGATCCATCCTTTTGCCAGCAAGCTGCAGGGTCAGCTTGGTCATGTTGGGTTACTGCCCTGCCCCTACAGATGGCAGTCACCATCAAGGGCAGAGATGCAGTACTGCATTCCCTACCAAGAAAGGGACAGCCACTTCAGCCTTTGTCCCAGACACATTTCCCATTGTGATGAGCAATAACGGCTCACACAACGTCCACATCAAAGGCAGAGAAGATGTGATAGTGGAAGCAGAGGTCAAGGTAAAGAGAGCCTTGACTTAGTGAAAGTATTAGTCTTTCTGTTGTGTCCAACTCTTTGCCAGCCCATGGACTGTAGCTCACCAGGCTCCTCTGTCCATGGGAT
This sequence comes from Bison bison bison, assembly GCF_000754665.1. Taxonomy (NCBI): domain Eukaryota; kingdom Metazoa; phylum Chordata; class Mammalia; order Artiodactyla; family Bovidae; genus Bison; species Bison bison. The sequence continues at coordinate 3,795,795 of NW_011495040.1, forward strand.
TCTCTAGGCAAGAATACTGGAGTGGGTTGACATTCCCTTCTACAGGGGCTCTTCTCAACCCAGGGATTGAACCCGGGTCTCCTGCATTGCAGGCAAATTCTTTATCGTCTAAGCCAAGAGGGAAGCCAGACTACTACCTGAGCCACCAGGGAAGCCACACTTAAGGAACACAGCAACCTCTAGAAGGTGGAAAAGTCCAGGAAACAGATTCTCTCCTGGATCCTCCAGAAATGAAGGCAGCCCCACCAACTCATGTGTACTTCTGACCTCCAGAACTACAAAATAACAAATTTGTACTGTTTTAAGCCAGTAAGGCTTATGGTAATCTGTTACAGTAGCAACAGTAAACAAATATATTGTATATCCCCAAAGATAGCATTTGTCTTCTTGTAATGCATGTCAAGATATGGAGGCAACCTCAGTGTCCAATAAAAAAGATGTGGGATGTATGTTTGTATTCCAAGATGGAATGCAGACTATGACAAAGAAAGGAAAGGTTAGTCGCTCAGTTGTGTTTGACTCTTTGCAACCCATGGACTGTAGCCCACCAGGCTCTTCTGTCCATCGAATTCTCCAGGCAAGAATATTGGAGTAGGTTGCCATTCTCTTCTCTAAGGGATTTTCCTAACTCAGGGATTGAACCCAGGTCTCCCACATTGCAGGCAGATTCTTTACCAAGTGAGCCACCAGGGAAGCCCAAACTGAAATTATGTATTTCAATTTCTAAACCATGTCTTTGGATTAAAACATCATATTGAATGCTCCCCAATATTGATATTAATCAGCACTCTTCCCTCGTGCCTGGAGCTCAGAGGAGGAAGTTGGAAGGACTGTAAGGATCCTGAGGATGCTGATCTGAGGCTGTTAGGAATCAGGACATGCTGTGTGTGCTGCCCCCAAACGTCTGACAGCAAGCTGGCGATCACAGGAGACAGCACTCAGCCTGGATGCGCCAGGCGGGCCGACCTCAAAGTCTGGAGTCCAGCTCCTCCCTGAGGCAGAGGTCAAGGTCTAGGAAGAGCCACAGATGCGGTCTCCAGGGTGGGCTGCACCAGCTTGCTCATTACTCTGGTGGGTCAGGGTTGGGAGAGACCCAACTTCATCCTAGGTTCTGCCCCGTAAGGTGGATGGTGGGCAGTGTCCCTTGAACATTCTGCATGGATTGTCCCCAGAGAAGAACAAGAGAAAGCCATGTCCCCGCCTCCCCACACAAATCTGTCTGATGACTGGGCCCAGTGGGGAGGGGATTTGCCCAGCAGGCTGGGTGGAAGTTGCCCTGCCAGATAACCCCAGCTCCAATTAAAGCCATTAACGAGGAATGAGGCCAAGCACCATTATCCCTTATTAGACTCCCTCCAACCAAACGTCTGAGCTTTAAGACACAGAGGGTCACTCTAGGAGCAAACATTCCATGACGTACATTACTTTTAAATATAATCATTCCCAAACAAATGCCATGTGGCCTCTACGGCAATCAACCATCCATCTTTGCCAGGCGTTTCCCAGGACCGAAGACTTGTCCTATAAAAACTGGGAAAATCCAAGGCAAACTGGGACGAGCTGGTCACCCTACTTTCTGCCTCAGTGCGGCTGCTTTGTGCAGTCCTTCAGCTGAGAAGCCAAAGCACAGGTCAGCAGGACTATTTTTCCTGAGCTCTTTAACTCTTTATGAATCACCAACTTATACCTAATTGTCTTCGGAGTAGGGCTTTCACCCCAATAACAACAACTTTCTTGTAACAACAGCTACTGTTTATTGAGCGCTTACCACCTGGAACTCTAGCTCTCCGTTTATTATTTCTGTTAATCCTCTTACTAATTCTAAGAGACAAGCAATTTTTTTCTTATTTTATAGATGATGAAACTGGCAACGAGAGCTTAAGTAATTGCTCACGGTCACACCAAAAGTATGTGGCAGAACCAGGAAGGTCTCAGGTCACTCCAATTGCAGAAAACATGTCGTTACCATGACGACATTCTGCCTTTAAAGGAGACTGATCCACATGGCAACCAGTACCTGTTTTTAGGGGAGGGGTCATGGTCCCAAACAGTAATATGTCCACCCAGGAGGTGCTATTCTGTGCCATTTGTGACCTCCTGCTGCTGTAGCCTTTTGGCTAAGCTTGCCAGGTGGCACAGTGGTGAAGAATCCACTTACCAATGCAAGAAACCCAAGTTCAATCTCTGGGTGGGGAAGATCCCCTGGAGGAGGAAATGGCAACCCACTCCAGTATGTCTTGCCTGGGAAATTCTATGGACAGAGGAGCCTGGTGGGCTACAGTCCATGGGGTCGCAAAGAGTCTGACACGACTGAGCAGGAGTTGCTGTAGCTTATTTTCTGCACAGGCTTTTCCCCAGCCAGAAGTCATGTTTCTGAGAACTGGAAAACCAGAGCCCGCGCAGGGGGTCAAGATGGCCCGTTTCAGCCCCCGCGGTGCTCGGATGCTATGTTGTGAAGCACAGCAGTCTCTATTCTTCCCTTCTGCGATCCGACCCTTTGCGGTCTGAGGTTTGAGGCGACTGCGGGTTCACAGCTGCTCCCGCCTCCTCCGCCTCCTCCTCGTGATCCCCCGCCGGCAGCCCCCGTGGCAGCTCCAGGCACCTCTGCTTGCAGTAAACATGACCTCTGCCTTCCGCCACCAACATGACATTGGCATGTCGCTGCTGATCTGTAAACACAATTGTGTTTTCGGTCTTCTGACCGAATTTTGTTACTGGGATCCTAACAGGCAGCAGGTCTCTGTTTATCTGTAAACAGCAGCCCCATTCCCCGGCAAAGAGGTCTGGATGCTGCTTGTTTTTACTACTTTACAGTAAGAGGAAAGGAAAAGGTGGTTAGTGACAGGCGTCCACACTGCCCCTCCCTCTCCCCACTGTCTGAGATTTTCGTCGCTCTCTCCACATAGGTGCATAGCCCAGACCAACAGAAGGAGCAGGACAAGGTCTCTCTCTGCTTTTTAATATCTCTGGCAGTGACGCTGAAGAATCTAGTGTAAATAAATGGCCAGGACCAGAGGTAACAGCCAACATGCTTCCCTACATGGAGGAAGGAACAAACATGAACAGCTCCCCAGGAGACTGAGCCTAAGGTCCCAGAATCAAGGTTCTGCTTTTGAAGGGCACTCACGGTGGGCATTGATGTGCCTTGAGAAACTTGTGTGTTTCTGCCTGTCTGTCTTGAAACCACATGAAGTCTCTTTCTGCAAAACTCAAGTTTTCTGTTAAAATGGGAGGATTTCTTTCCCCCTCCCCAAAGTTGTGTTCTAGCTAAAAGAATATAATCTTTAATGGAATACAGAAACAAGCTGGTGAGTTGAAGTTTTCTTAGAAAATTTCCAAAGGATTGATTGGCCTATAAAATATATCAGTTCAGTCGCTCAGTCATGTCTGACTCTTTGAGACCCCATGAATTGCAGCATGCCAGGCCTCCCTGTCCATCACCATCTCCCAGAGTTCACTCAAACTCACGTCCATCCAGTCGGTGATGCCATCCAGCCATCTCATCCTCTGATATCCCCTCTTCCTCCTGCCCCCAATCCCTCCCAGCATCAGAGTCTTTTCCAATGAGTCAACTCTTTGCATGAGGTGGCCAAAGTACTGGAGTTTCAGCTTTAGCATCATTCCTTCCAAAGAACACCCGGGCTGATCCCCTTTAGAATGGACTGGTTGGATCTCCTTGCAGTCCAAGGGACTCTCAAGAGTCTTCTCCAACACCACAGTTCAAAAGCATCAATTCTTCGGCGCTCAGCTTTCTTCACAGTCCAACTCTCACATCTATACATGACTACTGGAAAAACCATAGCCTTGACTAGACAGACCTTTGTTGGCAAAGTAAAGTCTCTGCTTTTCAATATGCTATCTAGGTTGGTCATAACTTT
>NW_011495040.1:3800053-3800870 GCF_000754665.1 Bison bison bison
TGTTGTTCCATGTCCAGTTCTAACTGTTGCTTCCTGACCTGCATATAGGTTTCTCAAGACGCAGGTCAGGTGGTCTGGTATTCCCATCTCTTTCAGAATTTTCTACAGTTTATTGTGATCCACACAGTCAAAGGCTTTGGCATAGTCAATAAAGCAGAAATAGATGTTTTTCTGGAACTCTCTTGCTTTTTCCATGATCCAGCGGATGTTGGCAATTTGATCTCTGGTTCCTCTGCCTTTTCTAAAACCTGCTTGAACATCTGGAAGTTCACGGTTCACATATTGCTGAAGCCTGGCTTGGAGGATTTTGAGCATTACTTTACTAGCGTGTGAGATGAGTGCCATTGTGTCGTAGTTTGAGCATTCTTTGGCATTGCCTTTCTTTGGGATTGGAATGAAAACTGAACTTTTCCAGTCCTGTGGCCACTGCTGAGTTTTCCAAATTTGCTGGCATATTGAGTGCAGCACTTTCACAGAATCGTCTTTCAGGATTTGGAATAGCTCAACTGGAATTCCATCACCTCCACTAGCTTTGTTCGTAGTGATGCTTTCTAAGGCCCACTTGACTTCACATTCCAGGATGTCTGGCTCTAGGTCAGTGATCACACCATCATGATTATCTTGGTCATGAAGATTCTTTTTTGTACAGTTCTTCTGTGTATTCTTGCCATCTCTTCTTAATATCTTCTGCTTCTGTTAGGTCCATACCATTTCTGTCCTTTATCAAGCCCATCTCCTGCATAAAATGTTCCTTTGGTATCTCTGATTTTCTTGAAGAGATCTCTAGTCTTTCCCATTCTGTTGTTTCCCTCTATTT
>NW_011495040.1:3800970-3801701 GCF_000754665.1 Bison bison bison
AAGGCCTCCCCAGACAGCCATTTTGCTTTTTTGCATTTCTTTTCCATGGGGATGGTCTTGATCCCTGTCTCCTGTACAACGTCACGAACCTCATTCCATAGCTCATCAGGCACTCTATCTATCAGATCTAGTCCCTTAAATCTATTTCTCACTTCCACTGTATAATCATAAGGAATTTGATTTAGGTCATACCTGAATGGTCTAGTGGTTTTCCCTACTTTCTTCAGTTTAAGTCTGAATTTGGTAATAAGGAGCTCATGATCTGAGCCACAGTCAGCTCCCGGTCTTGTTTTTGCTGACTGTATAGAGCTTCTCCATCTTTGGCTGCAAAGAATATAATCAATCTGATTTCAGTGTTGACCATCTGGTGATGTCCATGTGTAGAGTCTTCTCTTGTGTTGTTGAAAGAGGGTGTTTGCTATGACCAGTGCGTTCTCTTGGCAAAACTCTCTCAGTCTTTGCCCTGCTTCATTCCGTATTCCAAGGCCAAATTTGCCTGTTACTCCAGGTGTTTCTTGACTTCCTACTTTTGCATTCCAGTCCCCTATAATGAAAAGGACATCTTTTTTGGGTGTTAGTTCTAAAAGGTCTTGTAGGTCTTCATAGAACCGTTCAACTTCAGCTTCTTCAGCGTTACTGGTTGGGGCATAGACTTGGATTATTGTGATATTGAATGGTTTGCCTTGGAAACGAACAGAGATCATTCTGTCATTTTTGAGATTGCATCCAAG
>NW_011495040.1:3802328-3803119 GCF_000754665.1 Bison bison bison
TCCTCTCAGCTACTCCTGCATTGTCGCAGCCTGGCACTCTCAGCCACAGCCCCTGACCTCGGACGTGGAGTAGCTCCTCTCAGCCGCCGCCCCTGACCTCGGATGTGGGGTAGCTCCTCTTGGCTGCGCTCAAATATATATGTGTGTGTAAATAAAGTATATAAATTGTATATAATTATAATTTTGTATATTATATAGTACTATAATATACCTAATTATATTGTATTACAATACTATATATCATATATATGTACTATAAATATATACTCTAAGTACAAACATTATATGATATATGCAAAATCATATATGTTAAAGTATATAAAATTTGTGTATTTTGGCTTTCATTACCTCTAGTAATGGAAGTAAAGTGAAGTGAGTGAAGTGCAAGTCACTCAGTTGTGTCCCACTCTTTTCGAGCCTATGGACTATAGTCCATGGAATTCTCCAGGCCAGAATACTGGAGTGGGTAGCCTTTTCCTTCTCCAGGGGATCTTCCCAACTCAGGGATTGAACCCAGGTCTTCCACATTGCAGGTGGATTCTTTACCAGCTGAACCACAAGGGAAGCCCCTAGCAATGGAAGAGAAACGCCAAATTGGAATCTTCTATAAAGCTAAGTTATGGGGGAGGAGCCAAGATGGCGGAGGAGTAGGACGGGGAGAACACTTTCTCCCCCACAAATTCATCAAAAGAGCATTTAAACGTCGAGTAAATTCCACAAAACAACTTCTGAATGCCGGCAGAGGACATCAGGCACCCAGAAAAGCAATCCAACTCTTCGAAAGGAGGTAG
>NW_011495040.1:3803713-3804228 GCF_000754665.1 Bison bison bison
AAAATAAATAAACAATTAAAACTCGAAGATTGCGAGTCCTACGGTAACTCCCCCAGCGGAGAAGCAGCGCAGACGCCTGCACGCGCCATTAGCAAGCGGGGGCTGGGCAGGGAGGCGCAGCGTGGGCTGCATCGCTTAGAGTAAGAATCTGGCCTGAATACCCTGAGCAATATCTGAGCGAAATAATTTGGGCTAGCAAACCAGACTGTGGGATATCTACCACGCGAAAAGCCAGCCCCAACCTAAGACACTGCCAGGCCCGCGCACAGAACAAAGAATTGAACAGAGATAGCCGGCTGCAGACCTTCCCCCTCCGGTGACAGGCAGCCAGAGCCGGAAGGGGGCAACCGCAGCCCCAGAGAGACATTATCTATAAAACTGTAAGCAGGCTTCTTTGCTAACTAAAACTTTTTGGGGGTCTGGACGGTTAACATCTGCCTGAGAAGGTGCGCCGGTTTTTACACCCAGATAACCGAGTGGCGGGGAGGCGATAAGTCGCAGCATTGGCGTTCGCC
>NW_011495040.1:3804604-3805038 GCF_000754665.1 Bison bison bison
GGCGGAACAACCTAGAGCCCGAGCAGTGTGGGCAGGGAGGCTACACGCGCTGTGAGCGGGGGCAGACCCAGTGTGGCTGAGGCACTGCGAGCGCACGCCAGTGTTATTTGTTTGCAGCATCTCTCCCTCCCTCCCCACAGCGCGACTGAACAAAGAGAAGAAATACAGCTCCACCCATCAGAACACCGACACAAGCTCCCTAACCACGAAACCTTGACAAGCCACCTGTACAAACCCACACACAGCGAGGAAAAGCCACAATAAAGAGAACTCCACAAACTGCCAGAATACAGAAAGGACACCCCAAACTCAGCAATTTAAACGAGATGAAGAGACAGAGGAATAGCCAGCAGATAAAGGAACAGGATAAATGCCCACCAAACCAAACAAAAGAGGAAGAGATAGGGAATCTATCTGATAAAGAATTCCGAATA
>NW_011495040.1:3805138-3805313 GCF_000754665.1 Bison bison bison
TGTCTGCCCTCTGATGCCCTCTTGCAACACCTACCGTCTTACTTGGGTTTCTCTTACCTTGGGCGTGGGGTATCTCCTCACCGCCACCCCTCCTGACCTTGAACGTGGAGTAGCTCCTCTAGGTCCTCCTGCGCCCATGCAGCCATTGCTCCTTGGACATGGGGCAGCTCCTCCC
>NW_011495041.1:0-520 GCF_000754665.1 Bison bison bison
CAGCAAAGCGCAGCCACTGCTCCTTACCTTGGACGAGGGGTATCTCCTCACCACCGCCCCTTCTGACCTTGAACGTGGAGTAGCTCCTCTTGGCTCTCCTGCACCTGCGCAGCCACCGTTCCTTGGAGGTGGGGTTGCTCCTCCCGGCCGCAGCCCCTGGCCTCGGGCATGGGGTAGCTCCTCTCGGCTCCTGCCCCTGACCTCGGATGTGGGGTAGCTCCTCTCAGCTGCCATCCCTAACCTCGGACGTGGGGTAGCTCCTCTTCACCATTCCTACACCGTTGTTTACACCAATTGGCCTGGCAGGGAAAAACAAGTGCTGACTCACAAGACCACAAACAAAAACAATGGGAAGAAATTGTAAGGATAAACATTTTAGATACCATGCTTCCCAGGATTGATGATAATACAGGTGGCTTATATAATAGTATTTGGGAGGTAAGGAAATAGATATTTAATTGCATATAAGTTAACTAGAAGGACATGAAAATCTACCAGAATCAAGTAAAAGATGATCAGT
>NW_011495041.1:620-5950 GCF_000754665.1 Bison bison bison
CTTCTAATTTGCCTTGATCCATGGACCTGACATTCCAGGTTCCTATGCATAATTGCTCTTTACAGCATCGGACCTTGCTTCTATCACCAGTCACATCCACAACTGGGTATTGTTTTTGCTTTGGCTCCATCCCTTCATTCTTTCTGGAGTTATTTCTCAACTGATCTCCAGTAGCATATTGGGCACCTACTGACCTGGGGAGTTCCTCTTTCAGTATCCCATCATTTTGCCTTTTCATACTGTTCATGGGGTTCTCAAGGCAAGAATACTGAAGTGGTTTGCCATTCCCTTCTCCAGTGGACCACATTCTGTCAGACCTCTCCACCATGACCCGCCCATCTTGGGTGGCCCCAAGGGCATGGCTTAGTTTCATTGAGTTAGACAAAGCTGTGGTGTTAGTGTGATTAGATTGATTAGTTTTCTTTGAGTATGGTTTCAGTGTGTCTGCCCTCTGATGCCCTCTTGCAACACCTACTGTCTTACTTGGGTTTCTCTTACCTTGGACGTGGGATATCTCTTCACAGCTCCTCCAGCAAAGCGCAGCCACTGCTCCTTACCTTGGACGAGGGGTATCTCCTCACCACCGCCCCTTCTGACCTTGAACGTGGAATAGCTCCTCTAGGCTCTCCTGCACCCGCGCAGCCACCGTTCCTTGGAGGTGGGGTTGCTCCTCCCGGCCGCAGCCCCTGGCCTCGGGCGTGGGGTAGCTCCTCTCGGCTCCTGCCCCTGACCTCGGACGTGGGGTAGCTCCTCTTCACCATTCCTACATCGTTGTTTACACCAATTGGCCTGGCAGGGAAAAACAAGTGCTGACTCACAAGACCACAAACAAAAACAATGGGAAGAAATTGTAAGGATAAACATTTTAGATACCATGCTTCCCAGGATTGATGATAATACAGGTGGCTTATATAATAGTATTTGGGAGGTAAGGAAATAGATATTTAATTGCATATAAGTTAACTAGAAGGACATGAAAATCTACCAGAATCAAGTAAAAGATGATCAGTGGTTTATTCACTCCCCCTCACCTCCCAAGGGGACAATAGACAATATCTGGAGGCATTTTTGGTGTCACAATGCAGGGACAGGGGTGAATGTACTATCATCTAGTGGACAGAGGCCAGAGAAGCTGCACAGGATAGCTCCCATAAAAAGAATAATCCAGTCCAAAATATCAATGGTGTCAGAATTGAAAATCTCTGAAAAAAAATCACTGATAAAGAATTATGATAGTGAGAACTGGCGTGGAAAAATTGCCTTCTGATTGTTACTTAAATATACTTGTGAAAATACTATGGCGGCTTTTCATAGTATAAAAATTAAATATATACTCTGATAATCCAGTAACTCTGCTTCTGAATATTTATTTATTTAATTCAAATATTGATTTAATTCAAAAGAACTAAAATGATTTAAAAGAGATATTAGCATTCCCTTGTTCATTGCAGAGCTATTCACAATAACAAAGATTAGAAATAACCTAAATGTCTATGGACCAAAAAGTGGATCAAGAAAATGTGGCATGTACATAAAAATGGCATAAAAAAAGAAAGAAATTATGCAGTAAATTACCACATGGATGACAGTATGCTTAGTGAAATATGTCATCACAGAAAGACAAATACTGTATAACTCCACGTATAAGTTCATGGAGTCAAAAAGTGGAGTGATAGATGTCAGAGGCAAGAGGAGGGGGAAACAGGAAGTTACAAATCAATGGACATAAAATATCAATTAAGCAGGTTAAATGGGTTCTAGAGATATACTGTACAAAAATCATATTGGTAGTCAACAATACTGTATTGTACATTTAAAATATCTTAATTTGGTAGGTCCTATGTGAAATGTTCTTACCACAATAAAATAAAAATAAATATTAGTGCAATATGATCACTAAAATCTAAATTTTACTTGGATCCCATCAGCTTTTTCCCTTTAATTCCCTCTTTATTTTCTTGGACCCAATCCAGGTACCACATTGTACTGTCATCATGTCTCCCTAATGTCTGATCTGTTACAAATTTTGACTATTTCCTTTTTTTTTTCTTTGGCTTCAATAATTTTAAGGAGTATGGATGAGGTATCCTGTAGAATGCTAGCAGATATGGGTTTGCTTAATAAATTTCTTATAGTAAGATGAGATAATAGATTCTGTGGAAAGAATGTCACAGAGGTGAAGTTTCTCATCACATCATTTCAAGGGATAAATGATGCCCACACTGCACCACTGGAGATGCTCACCTTTATCTTTTACTTCAGGTAATGTTGGTCATATTTACTAAACTTGACTGTGAGATTTGAAATGCACTTGAGTTAATAAAAATTATTTATACTGTGTTAATTTTCCTTATTTAAATTCTATAGTCCTTGGTTTCTACAATGAATATGTGTTATTTCAATAATTCAATAAACAGAAGTAATTAATGGAATGGATGTGGTGGTGCAATAAAACAGAACAGCTATTTTAAAGGGATCAGTCCATTGTCCAAACTAAATATTTAACTTAGTAAATATCTCTGCTTTAACTCTCAATGAATCATGATGATCTAAATGCTGGACCTTCATACTTCTTCCATATGTTAGAGTAAAAGTATGAAGGAACAAGGTTATGCCTGGCATGTTATAGTCCTTAAATTAATATTTAATAATGATTTCATCTATAATTACATAATTTTTATAATTGTAAAAAAGTATGAGTGTGAGGAAGGGTCTGAGAGAAGTGATTTTAACCTACAAATGTTCATGTGAAATGCCCCTAACGCTGCTCCAGGTTTTATAGAACACAAGAAAGAATTACATCAGAGAATTGTGATTAATTTTAATCATTTCAAGGCTTTAAGAGAATGAGGCAACAGACAGTCTCTAGGGTTTATGCCCCATAGGTTGTGACTTTAGATATAAGACTATATCCATCACTCCCAACCAGGAGAGATTCTACTTTCACCCATCAGCAGGTATCATGGGAAGCTGCTGTGAAACACAGGAGCTCAGCCTGGCACTCTGTGATGACCTAGGAGAAGGCATGGGACTGAGAGGGGGAGGCTCAGAAGGGAGCAGGTGTATCTGTATATACCCCTTCCAACCAAAATTATTTTTTTTAATTTTATTTTATTTTTAAACTTTACATAATTGTATTAGTTTTGCCAAATATCAAAATGAATCCGCCACAGGTACACAACCAAAATTAAATTCAAAAATAAGATTCTAAACAAAAATTAATATTATTTTCTAAGTAGGGTATTAGAAAAAAAGTGTGAGGGAAAATTTACCATTTAGACATAGAGAGTCCTTGAGTAATACTGAGTCATTGTGAAAGTTACCAATCTGAACTGTAAAGGAAGAGGAAGTGGACTCAGCCTACAGAGCTTTGTGTGAGAACTGGCTCAGCTGAGCCCTTAAAACAACAGGGCTTCCCCGGTGGAACAGTGGTAAAGAATCTGCTGCTAGTGCAAGAGATGCAAGAGACTTGGGTTTGATCCCTGGTTTAGGAACATCCCCTGGAGTAGGAAATGGTAACCCACTTCAGTATTCTTGCCTGGAAAAAAGTCCATGGGCAAAGGAGTCTGGCGAGCTACATGCAGTCCATGGATTCACAAGAGTCTGAAGCAATGGAGTGACTGAACACAAGTGCCTGGAATGGAGGGTTAGAAGAGCTCTGAGAATCTGTGGGAGGTGCATTATCTGGTGTCTACAAACTTTTGAAGGAGTAGTCAAATTGAAATAAAGACAAATATTTAATAAAAAATAACCAGAGATTAAACAAATGCTAGTGAAAGAAATGTAAAAGGCACTATTTTTAATTAGGTATGTAAACCAGCCTTGAGAGCAAAAATTAAACAAAATAGAGAAAAAAGATATAGGAAAGATATTAACTGTCATATTTCCTAAATCCAAAGAAACTCACCAGCAATTTAAAAATAACATTTGGGTCACAAAATCCATTGGATGAAATAAAGCATTAGTTTAATATTAATTTTCACATGGCTTAGACAAATCAGCTATATTTAGAATGTCTAGCTTTGTGATAGATTGTCTTTTTAAAATTTATACTCAAATTTATGAGTATAGGAAGATATAGGGATCTTGAGCGTCTCAGTTTTGCCTATGGTCTGACATCACTGTTGAGCCATATAAAATATATTTCTTGAGTTATGGGACTAGAGACAACCTTATCGGAAATGATAGAGAAAAGTCCTGGTATGGTAGGGTCTAAGAGGTGTAGGTCACCAATTGTGCATGCATGTGTGCTGAGTCGCTCAGTTGTGTCCTATTCTTTGTGACTTCATTGACTACATAGCCAACCCGACTCTGTCCACATAAATATTCCACTCAAAGGATACTGGAGTGGGTTGCCATTTCCTCCACCAGAGGATCTTCCCAACCCAGGGATTGAGCCTACATCTCTTGCATCTCCTACATTGGCAGGTGGATTCTTTACCACTATCCCTTTAGAAGTCATTGGTCACCAATTAGAGAAATACAATTCTTTTCTATTAGCATTTTCTCATGAAATATCATCACACTGAAGTACTACCTTAAATGTTTGATCTTTCTCTTTTACAGGTAATGTAGAGACAGAATAAATGTCTTTATTTATGGACATTTCTATGTTAGAATCTTTAGTAGAGTTAGTTACATTTTTCTCAACTTCCTTTCTCATCTCACCTGCTGCTGCCTTCTAGTATAGCTCTCTGATATGTACATTTTCATTGGACAATTTCCCATAGGTTTAAGATCACTAGTTTGTCACAAATTGGAACATGATTATGAGTAAATGGAATATCTTAGTACTAAGACATTGAACATAGATTCTCTTTTAGACAAATGGAAAATTCCAGGAGTCTGGATCAAGATTCCAGTCACAGACGTGTAGATTGATCCTTATTTGCATGTTACAGGGAAAGTCAAGGATCTCTGTCTTCTGCTTTGTCATGTCTTTGATAAAGACATAGACTGTACTATCCTTATTATTTGTTCAGTGTTGTTATTCCACAAGCAATGAGGTGGGATCATTAGGGCTCCCTGGGTTGAGAAGAACACTATCTGAAAAAAATTAACTAAGGTTTATTTTGACAATAGATTTACTGAGTCAGAAACAAAAGTAAATGTTAAAGTATCATGTGGAATTAACAATAAAGGCACAGATGTGAACTATTAGAGGGGTCATTCTTAGGGTCACATTGTGAACATGTGATGCAAAGTGTAATTTAAAATTTTCTCACTTCTGCTGCTAGATTTAGGACTGAAATAATCAGTTATGGTACTAGGCTAGGTTAATCTTTTATGAATTTATAATGTTCAAGAGGACCTAAAAGTGTTATAGAAGG
>NW_011495041.1:6050-6693 GCF_000754665.1 Bison bison bison
TTTTAGACATTTAGCAATCGTGAGTAAGAAACACAGAGAGAGGTTCTAAAAGAGACACTTTTGCTTCCTCTTCCAGCTTTTGGAAAGGAATAGTTAACCAAGTGTCTTACATCCTTATTTCCCTTAATATTTTTCTTTCTAGGACTGATTCAGATTCTGACAAACAGAAGCCATGTTTCTATCAGAGAGAAATAAAAGTGGGGCCGTGTTCACTCTCCTGGGCTTCTCCGATTACCCAGAGTTGCAAGTCCCCCTCTTTCTGACATTCTTCACCATCTACAGTGTCACTGTGGCGGGGAATCTTGGGATGATTCCAACCATCAAAATTAACCCCAAAGTGCACACCCCCATGTACTTTTTCCTCAGCCACCTCCCCTATGTGGACTTTTCTTATTCCTCCATCATTGCTCCCAAGACCATGGTGAACCTCATGGTAGAAGACAGAACCATTTCAGTTGTAGGTTGTGTAATACAATTCTTTTTCTTTTGTACCATTGTGGTGACTGAGTCCTTTTTATTAGCTGTGATGGCCTAAGACTGCTTCGTGGCCATCTACAACCCTCTGCTCTACGTAGTGGCCATGTCCCTGAGACTCTGTGCCACGTTAGTGGTTGGATCTTATGCTTGGGGAGTAGCTTGCTCC
>NW_011495041.1:8691-11872 GCF_000754665.1 Bison bison bison
AGGGAGGCCTGGTGTGCTGCGATTCATGGGGTCGCAAAGAGTCGGACACGACTGAGCGACTGATCTGATCTGATCTGATCTGGCATGAATGAAAGTTGATAAGACATGGTCTGTATTCCCAATGTGTTTTCAAAAGAGCTCCAGTGTGGCAACATAACCAGCTATGATTGTTGTTGAGTCACTCAGTTGTGTCCAATTGTTTTGCAACCCCATGGACTCTAGTCCACCAGGATCCTTTATCCATGGGATTTGCCAGACAAGAACACTGGAGTGGGTTGCCATTTCCTTCTCCAGTGATAGAGTCCACCAGAGACTTAAAAATGGTAGACTCTTAAAAATGGTAGACTAGATCTCAGAAAATTTTACATACAAAAAGGAAGCATGGTGAGTACCTGCCTAACATGCATTTCAAGCTATTATTCTGCCTATGAAGACGTCAAAAACATTATCAGGTTTCTTTTTTCTTTCCTGAATAAAATGTCTGTATCCTTCTCAACTAAAGAAAGTGAAAGTGAAAGTTGCTCAGTCGTGTCCAATTCCTTGTGACCCCATGGACTAGTCCATAGAATTCTCCAGGCCAGAATACTGGAGTGGGTAGCCTTTGCTGTCTCCAGGGAATCTTCCCAACCCAGGGATCGAACCCAGGTATCCCACATTGCATGCAAATTTTTTACAAGTTGAGCCACAAGGGAAACCCTCTCAACTAAACTCCTAGCTTTAAAAAAACAGTACTTGGAGTGGCCCTAAGAGTTGAAAACCAGTAGCCTGTATGACCACATTCAACATACGAGAAGAAGGTAGTTACTAGCATCCAGACCTATTCAATCTGGCAAATTAGAAATACCAGATCTTGGGACTTTTCTGGTGGTCCAGGGGCTAAAAGTCTACACTCCCAATTCAGGGATCCTGGCTTTGATCTCTGGTCAGGGAACTAGATTCCTTGTGCTGCAACTGAAAGACTCTATGTGCTGCAAGTAAGGTCTCGTGTAGTCAAGTGAATAAATATTGAAAAACAGAAATACCAAGTCTTCCAATGTTCTGGTCTGGAGAATTCCATGGGGTCGCAAAGAGTTGGACATGACTGAGCAACTTTTACTTCACCTAACATTAATAGCTCACTTTTGCTTGAATAAATTGTACACTATTCTCTCTATTCAATATGTCTAGATAAATTCTGCAATGTCTACCGGTCAAAAGATCTAAACACTCATAATATTTGAGAGCATTGAATATAAATGGGAATAGAATCTGTCAGAATTTGTGCTGGAATAGGAATGACACAAATATTTCAGCCAATTTCTCACAATGATCTTTCCTCAAATTTTTGAAAGTAATACATTAAAGTTAGATTGCCTTCTAATTTTGCTGAAGACTAAAATTTTGCAAGTTATATCTTTTAAGGTGATTTGCTATCCAATATGGTAGTTTTCAACATGATCCCATTCTTCAGTTATCCAGGTATCCATGCCGCTTTCTACTCTTCTGATTAACGGTGGAATCAATCTCTCCACGTTCTGAATGTAGACTACTTTGGGACTAGCTTTGACTGATATAAAAGGTAGCTGAAGAGATATTGTGCCATCTTCAAGCATCTGATGGCCCTGTGGCTTTCTCAAAATCTCTTGGAATTTGCATAATCTCTTAGAAAAACTGCCATGTGAATAAGCACAAGCCAGCTTATTGGATAATGAGCAATATGCCTTACACCCCTATTCCATGAAATAGCATTTAGCAACCTCCCAACTGGAGTATGAGGCCTTCTTAGATCACCGAGACTGCAAAGCTGATAATATACACGTAAGTACACTAGCCAAGATCACATGAGGGTACTGACCTTACTGACTCATGTAATAGTGATCCATGCAATAAGCAGCTGTTTTTTGGTTTTTGTTTTTGTTTTTAAACTAGTGTTTTGGAGCAGCTTGTTATGCTGTCTTTAAAACCACTGACATTCTTAATTTCTGATGTTACCACAAAGACATTTTCAAATCTTATCATATAGCAACTAAGCATATCAGCTTTTCTTAAATGCAACTTGATTAAAATGTGTAATTAAAAAGTTTAGGCAATTTAACTTGTTGATGTCCTTGAATCTTTTGATACAATACTTTAATAAAATTATAGTATCTTATTTGTATAAATATAGTTCATCAAAAACTTACAACTTCATAATTTTATTATATATTTTATTAAAATAATCATTAAATAGAATTCAATTATAAGTTTATATTTAAATTACTTTTAAAAAAATACCCGCCTTGCCTTTAAGACTTAGATAAATAGATAAGCAGAGAGTTCATTTTGCCCAGATGATATAAAACATCACTGCCCATGTTGTTCTTTATAGATGTCTTTTTATTCTTCCTGTAATGGAACTCTCTCCCTCAGGGAGATGAATTTTAAAACTGGCAATACTTTCAGGGTATACGAAGAACAACAACAACAAAAATAGATACTAAATAGATATATTATGATCATCAATCCACTAATATCTAATTTCAAAACATCACTGTATAGTCTAAAATGCCTGTGTAAAGTCCTTATTTTTTGAGGGAAAAAAAAAGATATATAAACCAGAGAGAAACAAGAAGTCATGTCAAGGGCTGGAAAAATCTTGATTAAAGCTTATGTCAGAAGCTTTCTCTATCTCCTTTATACTTTAATAAAACTTCATTACACACACACACACACAAAGAGATAATATCAGGCTTTCTGGAAAGCAGTACTTCACAGCACTCATGTTTTAAGTTTTGGGAGTTTGTTTTTGCTTTTCTAATTGGGATAATTCACCAGGTAATACATGAATGAATAAGAGGAATCCTTGTTTCTGAAAAATGAAATTGCATGGAATTCTTGAATTCTTGGTATATTCCAGGGCACACACAATAGACTCTCCTTTAAGCACTGTTGGATGAAGGAGAGGTTATGCAGTCAGATAAGAAGTGACTTGGGAGAGATCCTTCAGGCAGACCCATTAAACGGTCTCTGCATTGAGCCGGGAGCACGGTTTCCAGCACCGTCATTGGCTCTGCTCTTCCTAACACAGGGCCAGATGGCAAAAACCAAAGAGCAGCATATAAGCTCATTCTATCAATGATTTCACTTATGACTTTGTGCAAGTTACAGCTGCCAGTGTCTAAGTCATCTTAGATGCTGCATAGCAGTAATCATCTCACTTATT
>NW_011495041.1:12359-12831 GCF_000754665.1 Bison bison bison
GTACATGAACCAGCTTTAAATAGCTTTTCCCATCTGACGACATCTCATACAACTCCTTAATTATTTGAGTCCCAAGATGATGTTGCTTGCTCTCAAGATGAAGTTGTTTGCTTGATGTCTTGTTGGTGTCCCACAGAGATCAATGATTGGTTCGGAAGCTTAAGAAATATGAGCTCCAGGGATACACACACATAAAAATGTAAAGCATGTAACATTTTCCCTCATAGCATCTTCACAAACAGGAAGCAAGGCCTATCTCACAGGTTGGTTGGACTACACTCTGTTTTGGGGGGAATGGACTGAACTGTATTTCCTGAGGTGTGGAAGCTTGTTTATTTGTTTGTCTTCTCATAAGGGTAGTATTGTTAGCCATGTATGAGAGGTGGAACAATTGTAAAAAGAGGGTAGTGACATTAGACATTTTTAAAAGTCTAGTAGTTAGCTGTATTTATAGAGTATTTTAAGAAATGTC
>NW_011495041.1:14231-18206 GCF_000754665.1 Bison bison bison
GGGGTCGCAAAGAGTCGGATGCGACTGAGTTACTTTCACTTCATTCACTTACCTCTTTGAGTGGCTCGAGGGTAAAGAATCTGCCTGGAGGATACATCTGAGACGTTCTGTACCTGGGTTGGGGAGATACCCTGAAGGAGGAAATGGCAACCCACTCGGTATTCTTGTCTGAGAAATCTCATGGATGTAGTGGCTTAGCAGGCTACAGTCCCTAGAGTTGTAAATAGCTGGACACAACTGAACACACACGCACACATTAACCTTTCTGAAGTTATTTGAAGAATGTGGAAAATACCAGATGTGTTGGGATTTTGTCCAGATTTTTTACCCCCTGAAAATAACCAACTGGTGCCTCCAAATCATTTTATTGTTACTAAGGGTGAGTAGAGAAAATACCCTTCATTGGCATTTTCAATATGTCAAAAGCTTTGAATATATATCTCCTTTATTAAAAAAAAAAAAAACATAACCCTTAAAACTTTTATGTTTTGTGAGAATTCAAGCAAGATTCTTTTCTAAAGTTTCTTTTTAAAGTTATCAGAATAAAATACTTATATTTAATGGATGTTGTGAAGATCAGATATACAATGCAGCTTATGTATGCATGTATAATATTCTGTGTGTGCAACCTGATTTACTATGTTTTTACTTGCCATCTTATCATAATCATTTTTAGATCATTAAAACTTCATTTATGGCAAAGCCACTACAATATTGTAAAGTAATTAACCTCCAATTAAATAAATTTAGATTTTAAAAAAAGCAAACTTCTTCAAAAAGCTGTGATTTTCTATATGTATGCAGTGTATCTTTGAACTTTTTTCCTGTTGCTCGACACTTTATTTCTAAATTTGCTTTCATAAATAATGGTGCTATGCAGCAGCAAGCATTTCTGTTAATTACATGTTCACATCATTGTTTAGCTCTTCAAATAGAGCTAAAACAGAGGATATATTTGTCAAATAGGTGTTCATAAGGCTTGAGAGTCACAGTTACAGAATGTCAGATTTTGAATATCAGTTCCCTGAAGAATGACAGACAGTGTGTGCCATAATTAACAAAATCGCTATGCAAATTTTATAGGAAAATATACTAATATAGATTATAAAATCTGCTTTCCCAGCTAAACCATATTTAAATAAATGAACACTTGTGAATTAGCAATCTTAAATAAGCATACTTCATATATTTGATTATAAAAGATTTTCTAAAAAATTATCCACTGAATCCTAATACTTTGAGAAATGATTAAATAGTAAGTCAGTAAAAAGGCATTGGAATATTTTTAATAACCATTTTATTGACCTATAGTTAATTTTCAATGCTGTGTTCCTTTCAGGTCTACAGTAAATGATTCAGATATATCTATATCTATGTAACTGTATCCATTCTGTATAAATATAGATATATCATATTCTTTTTCAGAGTCTTCTCCATTATAAATTATTATAAGATATGGAATATTGTCCCCTTTGCAGTATAATAGGTCATTGTTATTTATTTTATTTATAGTGACTGAAATTTGCTCAGTAGTGTCCGACTCTTTGCTACCCCTTGGACTATACAGTCCATGGAATTCTCCAGGCCAGAACACTGGAGTGGGTAGCCATTCCCTTCTCCAGAGGATCTTTGCAACCCAGGGATCAAACCCAGGTCTCCCGCATTGCAGGCGGGTTCTTTGCCAAATAAGCCAACAGGGAAACCCTTATATATAGTGCTGTGTATATATTAATTTAATTTAAAAAATGGATAATTAAATAATATTTGATATCTTTCTGATGATTCAGTTCTAAGCTCTGAATTATATATAACTAGTTTAAGGAATCATACAGGCTCATATGGATGCAAGTCTTTCCTGTGATCTGTGAAGTAAACTATGGACTCGATGTATTTGAGTGATGCAATTTCTGAGCTTTTCCTAAACTTCCCCAAAGCAATGCCTTATTTATTTGTTATAAAATGTACCCTATATATCATCATGTCTCTTTTAGGAGAATGCTTCTGCTGCTGCTAAGTCACTTCAGTCATGTCCGACTCAGTGACACCCCATAGACGGCAGCCCACCAGGCTCCCCGGTCCCTGGGATTCTCCAGCAAGAACACTGGACTGGGTTGCCATTTCCTTCTCCAATGCATGAAAGTGAAAAGTGAAAGTGAAGCTGCTCAGTCATGTCCAACTCTTAGAGACTCCATGGACTGCAGCTTACCAAGCTCCTCCATCCATAGGATTTTCCAGGCAAAAATACTGGAGTGGGTTGCCATTGCCTTCTCCCCTTTTAGGAGACAGTCAAAACTAAACTGGGGATGATCTCATGGAGAATAACTATTAATATTTTTCTGCAACCATGGTAAAGGGAGGACATGGACAAGGAAAACTGCACTGCTGTGACAGACTTCCTCCTTGGATTCTCAGATGCCCCTGAGCTCAGAGTCTTCCTCTTCCTGCTGTTTCTTTCCATCTATAGAGTCACAGTTTGGGGAAACCTGGGCATGATTGCTCTCATTCAGGTCAGCTTTGGACTCCACACCCCCATGTACTTTTTCCTCAGCCACTTGTCCTTTGTGGATTTCTCTTACTCCACTACCGTCATGCCGAAGATGCTAGCTAACATCTTAAATGAAGACAGCCATTTCCTTCCTGGAATGCACTGTGCAATTCTACCTGTTTTGCACATTTGGGATAACTGAGGTCATTCTGCTGGCAGTGATGGCCTATGACTGCTTTGTGGCCATCTGTGACCCACTGCTCTACATGGTCACCATGTCCCGAAATCTCTGCATGGAGTTGGTGTCTTGTTGCTATCTCAATACTACTGTATGTTCTGTTATTCACTTGTGTTTAGCTCTTCAGATCCCATCCTACAGATCAAATGTGATCAACCACTTCTTTTGTGATCTTCCCGCTGTCTTGTGTCTTGCTTTCTCTGATGTCACCAGGAATCAATTGGTGCTATACATTGTGGCCACTGTCAATGAGGTTATCACCACTGTGGTCATCCTCACGTCCTACTTGTTTATTCTCATCATCATCCTGAGGATGCGCTCTGCAGACAAAAGATGCAAAGCTTTTCCACGTGTGCTTCCCACCTCACTGCCATCATCGTCTTTCACAGAACAGTCCTTTTCATTTATTGCCAGCCCCACTCTGGCAACAGCATGGGCACTGACAAAGTGGCCACAGTGTTCTGCACTGTAGTGATCCCCATGCTGAACCCCCTGGTCTATAGTCTGAGGAACAAGGATGTGAAAGAAGTGCTCAGAAAAGTGGTAAGCTCCAAAATATTATCCTAGAGAATATTTTCCTAGCAGGACTCAGGGTTAGAAATTGGAGGCTGATGAAAGGGTAATGATGCGTTTCAGTGTTGGAGTGAAAAGAGCAGTCAAGATGTGAATAGCTATGAGTGAGTCTTTTTAATTCTCTTTGTGCCTTTTCAATTTACAAGTTTAGGATTGATTGAGAATATTGCAAAATGTGCAGCCTACTTCTTTGCTTTGATGCTATATAGAATGTTTTAAATTGGACAGTATACTGGACTGTTAAAGCACACAAATTTAATTTTCTCTTAGACTTTCATGAGTTTAATGGACTAAGTATCACATTTTATTTTAACATCCATTATGGGGACTATGATTCATTTCATAATTGAACACCTATTATTTTACAATAAGGAACACACCTTTGTCAGTTTTTACAGAGAATAAGATTCCATATGTGTATATAAATATAAATATATATATTCTCTTTATTGTTTTGTTCTTACTTCCTTTGTTATTTTTTGTTTTTGTCATTGCAGTGTCCAGTGGTTTAGGGGTTTCATATATTATCACATATGAATAATAGAAATATTGATAATAATTACATTACAGAAATTTTAGGGAAATTAAATTACATGTCCAGTGAAAATAGCCTAGGAATATACCTAACGCATAATTGGTCATCTCTTTATGTATGTGTATATGTGTGTCTCTTTCATGC
>NW_011495041.1:20528-20872 GCF_000754665.1 Bison bison bison
CTTAACCACTGGACCACTAGGGAAGTCCCAATATATGTACATTTCTTAGACATAATATTTCAGTGTACATACTTAGACATATGCACACTGAAAATGTGTTTGACCTGCTTTATTAATGACATTTGCCTTGTTGGAAAGAGAAAGTGAAATCGCTCAGTCGTGTCCAACTCTTTGTGGCCCCATGGACTGTAGCCTGCCAGGCTCCTCCGTCTATGGGGTTTTCCAGGCAAGAATACTGGAGTGGGTAGCTGTTTCCTTCTGCAGGGCATCTTCCTGACCCAGGGATCGAACCAGGGTCTCCTGCACTGCAGGCAGGCTCCTTACTGTCTGAGCCGTCAGGGAAG
>NW_011495041.1:20972-22660 GCF_000754665.1 Bison bison bison
GGGCTGGGAGAAGCACAAGCTGGAATCAAGATTGCTGGAAGAAATATCAATAACCTCAGATATGCTGATGATACTACCCTTATGGCAGAAAGTGAAGAGGAACTAAAAAGCCTCTTGATGAAAGTGAAAGTGGAAAGTGAAACAGTTGGCTTAAAGCTCAACATTCAGAAAATGAAGATCATGGCATCTGGTCCCATCACTTCATGGCAAATAGATGTGTCAGTCACTCTCCTAATATATTATTTCCAAGACAGATGTTCAGATCCGTCCATCAGGAAGAACGTCTCTGACCAAGAGAAATATAACCATTGGGGCCACATTCGCCCTCTTGGGTTCTCAGACTACCCAGAACTGCAAGCCCCCCTCTTCCTGGTATTTCTGGCCATCTACAACTTCAGCATAGCAGGGAACCTTGGGATGATGGTCATCATCAAAGTTAACCCCAAACTGCACACCCCCATGTACTTTTTTCTCAGCCACCTCTCATTTGTGGATTTCTGCTATTCTTCCATCATTGCTCCCAAGACGCTGGTGAACCTACTTGCAGAAGACAGAGCATTTCATTTTGGGGATGTATGGTGCAGTTCTTTCTCGTTTGCACCTTTGTGGTGACTGAATTAATTCTGTTTGCTGTGATGGCCTATGACGGCTTCGTGGCTATTTGCAACCCTCTGCTCTACACAGTCGTCATGTCCCAGAGACTCTGTGCCATGTTAGTGGTCACGTCATATGCATGGGGAGTAGCTTGCTCCTTGACTCTCATGTGTTCTGCTGTCGAATTATCTTTTCACGGTTTCAACACAATCAATCACTTCTGTGAGCTTTCTTCCTTGATTTCCCTCTCTTATTCTGATTCTTATCTCAGCCAGCTGCTGCTTTTCACTGTTGCCACCTTTAATGAGGTGATCACATTGCTTGTCATTCTCACGTCTTGCGTGTTCATTGTTGTCACCACCTTGAAGACGCAATTAACTGGTGGTCGGCCTTCTCCACCCGCGCCTCCCGCCTGACCGCCATCAGCATCTTCCCCGGCACCATCCTCTTCCTCTACTCTGTGCCCAGCTCCACACTCTCCAGGCACACAGTCAAAGTGGTGTCTGTGTTTTACACGGTGGTCATCCCCATGCTGAATTCCCTGATCTACAGTCTGAGAAATAAGGATGTCAAGGACACAGTCAGCAAACTAATGAAAACAAAATTGTTTTCACATTGAAGGCATGTAACTGCTAAATATTTACTTTGGTTATTAAAGAACACTTTTCTGATTTTGAATGGATTATGTCAAAAATTTACTTAACAAATAACTTTAGATTTGAAAAACAAAAACAACAATGGAAAAAATATGAACTTTAGATCAGGAGACTATACCTGGTTCTGACTAAGTCAGAGAAGATGGATTGACCTGACTCAGTCATTATCTACAAAACCAGTTTAATATTATTTTGTTCATAAAGTGGTATATAGAACAAAAGAATATAGATAATATATCAAACATATTGTACATGTGCTGTAAACTCTAGTTCTGTTATTCCTTTTTTCCTGATGACTAATGAGTAGTCTTAAATAAATGACCAATTTTATACTTTAAATTTAGTGAATAGATTGACAGGGTAAAGATATAGTTTTACTTTCAGGTAACTCCCAAGCCAAGTGGTGTTAGTTAATATCATAATACAGTTGGTGGGAAG
>NW_011495041.1:24313-26045 GCF_000754665.1 Bison bison bison
GTATAGCCTGTTAATTGTTTGATAAATTGCTTTGAGCAGGTTAAATAAAATTAGTTAGCAAATATATAATACAATTTTACATATAATAACATACCATTTTGTGAGCCACAATATAATAATATGTTTCCCTTAGACATTCTTAACATGTAGAAAAACATATGACATCACTTAATTTTGTGTTTAAACAATTTCTCAGTAGAACTGTAATTATGCAGGTACATATTCCCACTGGGAATTGGGTATCAGTGTGTGTTCCTGGGATCTGATGTGAGATCAGAAAACTAGTCTCAAAAGCCTCAGAGAAATATAAAAGGTCTTGAATTATCCTAGGGAACAGCAATCTTCCTGAGGGAAGCACAAATTTCTTCTACAAACACAGAAAGCCATTCAAATCAGATAATTAAAAAATGTTACAGTAGGTCAATTTTTCTCTTTTAAGTATCAAAATTGACTTTTCCTGTGAAAAATGAACCACTGCTGACACAGTATAGAGAGAAGGTGAATGAAAAAGATAGTGATCTTACCTTAATCCCAGGATATTAGAACTTGATGGGATTTTAAGTTCATAGTCACTTATTCTACATGTAGAAACTGATAGTTTGATAATAAATATTCCCTGAGTAACACAAGTTTTAAATGATCAAGATACGTCTAACAAAAACAATAGCAGCAAAAAGGCCCAAACAATACTCTGCAATAACCTATATTGGGTTAGAGTTGATTAACATTAACATTTTGTCTTAGTTTCAGTTGTACAGAACAGTGCCGCAAATAATATCATTGTACAGGTAAACTTGCTCTTGTCTTTAGTAGATATAACATATTACAACTACCAAAATGTATAAATCCAAGTCCATAACACAATATTTAATATGGGGCTTTCCACGTAGCTCAGTGTTAAAGAACTGGTCTGCCAAGCAGCAGGCACAGATCCCCTGAAAAAGGAAATGGCAACCCACTGTAGTATTGCTTGGGAAATTTCATGGCCAGAGGAGCCTGGTGGGCTATACTCCATGAGGTCAAAAAGAGTCAGGCACAACCTAGCCACTGAACAACAATCTATATAGCTGTACCTATATTTATATATCCATGTATCTATTCTTTGCATATCGACCTTGATTCCATTCAGTTGAGTTCAGTCAGTTCAGTCACTCAGACGTGTCCGACTCTTTGCGATTGCATGAACTGCAGCACGCCAGACCTCCCTGTCCATCACCAACTCCCAGAGTCCACTCAGACCCATGTCCATCGAGTCAGTGATGCCATCCAACATCTCATCCTCTGTCATCCCCTTCTCCTCTTGTCCTCAATCTTTCACAGCATCAGGGTTTTTTCCAGTGAGTCAGTTCCTTGCATCAGGTGGCCAAAGTATTGGAGTTTCAGCTTCAACATCAGTCTTTCCAATGAACACTCAGGACTGATCTCCTTTAGGATGGACTTGTTGGAACTCCTTGCAGTCCAAGGGATTCTCAACAGTCTTGTCCAACACCACAGTTCAAAAGCATCAATTCTTTGGTGCTCAGCTTTCTTTATAGTCCAACTCTTACATCCATACATGACTACTGGAAAAACCATAGCTTTGACTAGATGGAACTTTGTTGGCAAAGTAATGTCTCTGCTTTTTACTATGCTGTCTAGGTTGGTCATAACTTTCCTTCCAAGGAATAAGCGTCTTTTAATTTCATGGCTGCAATCACCATCTGCAGTGATTTTGAAGCCCAGAAAAATAAAC
>NW_011495041.1:26145-27904 GCF_000754665.1 Bison bison bison
GCCTGGAGAATCCGAGGGACAGGGGAGCCTAGTGGGCTGCCCTCTATGGGGTCGCACAGAGTTGGACACGACTGAGGTGATTTAGCAGTAGCAGTAGCAGCTTCTTCTTTTTAGTCTAAAACTTAAGGAAAGAAATTTTCCAAGTTGGTTTTTCTGTTTTAACTCTGAAGTAGGCAAATCACTCAATTTTTGTTGCTACTGTTGCTACAATTTGTTTTGTTTTGCTTTGATTTGTTGTTTGAAAGTGATATGTTTTCAATTTAAAGAATTGGAGAATTTTCAATGTTAAGGAAATTAGTTCAAGGTATGGAGAATATGCACTTCCCAGGTGGCACTAGTGGTAAAGAACCCACCTGCCAGTGCAAGAAAAGTAAAAGACTTGGGTTCAATCGCAGGGTCTGGAAGATCCCCTGGAGGACGGCATGGCAACCCTCTCCAGGATTCTTGCCTGGAGAATCCCATGGACAGAGGAGCCTGACGGGCCACAGTCCATGGGGTCTCAAAGAGTCGGACATGACTGAGTGACTTGGCATGCACGCATGGAGAATATACCAGGTATACTGGATACCAAGATTTCCAGTACTTGACTCAGTCTCATTACTGTATATATGAAAGCATGTATAATTCTCCTGCTGCTAGGAAGGAGGGCAGAGAATAAAACTGCTCGATTTTCATTTGTTTTTTCCCTCAGGAAAATGTCAGAATGGTAGATCCTACTCACATAGAAACTGCCCTGTAGTACATGAGAGACCTTGGGGAAGTCTTTACTTGCCTTTCTTAATATGGATAAAGGAGTTATCTTTTTAGGGTTGAGCCAAATGAGAGTGATAACATATGATATCTCTGTGCATTCATATCTCTACATATACATCTTCACTTACATCTGCGTATATACACTACATGTGCAATTTGATATCTTTATTTTTTTAACTAAGCATATTTTTTAAAATGCAAAACCATAATTTTAAATAACATAATTTTCTACCCGAGATATGATACCCCATAGTTTTTTTTTAAAAGTTCTATTTTTTTACTGTTAACTTTCCCTATTCTAAACAATGTTACATTGTAGCTTTGGCGATAGTATTTTCTCAATTTTATCAAAATGTAGTTAAATTATTTCTTTTAATAACTAACAAATAATAAGTCCACCTGCAATGTGGGAGACTTGAGTGTGATCCCTGGGTTGGGAAAATCTCCTGGAGAAAGGAATGGCTATCCACTCCTATATTCTTGCCTGGAGAATTCCATGTACAGAGGAGCCTAGCAGGCTACAACCCATGGGGTCACAAAAAGTTGGACATGACTGGGAGACCCACTTTCACTGTCAAGAAAAAAAACTCATTAAAAGATCATATAGCTTTTATGGTTTTCAAGGCTAAGACTTGGGAAATATGTTACCAGTGGCTTTCCAGAAAAATGTATACCAGAGTTACATCTTTCTCAGTCCTTATTGACACTGACCACTACTATTGTAATTAATTAAATCCCTTTGTTAATTTGATAGGTAAAAATGATGATGATCTTCAGCATATATTGAAATTCTCTTTTGTATATTCTGCACAATTCAAAATGTAACTGTCCTTATGAGCCACTATTTTCAAAGAGATAGGTCATACTCCCCAACAAGGGAATTGTACAAACCTACTGCAAATTTATGTGACTGATAACTGAAGAGAACAATTAGCTTGCATTATATAAGATCATAAAAGCTGTCACCCTACTTTGGCAGACTTACAACATTTCCCAAAGAAAGAGT
>NW_011495041.1:29656-30739 GCF_000754665.1 Bison bison bison
ATATTTATTTTTTCTCTGACTCTTCAGGTTATTATAAACATCGGTACCCTGTCAAAATTCCAACCTCCACAAACCCTGCAGAGAATGCAGGTGAACAGCTCTGTGAAGACACAGTTCTTTCTCTTGGGAGTCAGTGACCACCCAGAACGGCAGAGTGCTCTTTTTGCTGTGTTTTTGTCCATCTACTCTGTTACCCTGATGGACAACCTTGGGATGATTTTATTAATCACAGCCAGTCCCTCTTTGCACACCCCTATGTACTTTTTTCTCCGCATCTTGTCTTTCGTAGATGCCTGCTACTCTTCAGCCATTGTCCCCATGTTACTTGTGGGCTTAATTTCTGATAAGAAGACCACTTCTTACAATGGCTGTGCTGCACAGTTATATTTCTTCTGCTATTTGGAGGACATAGAGTCTTTTCTCTTGACTGTCATGGCTTATGACCAGTACATAGCCATCTGTAACCCCTGCTTTACACCATTATTATGTCCAAGAGGATTTGTTGCCAGCTTGCAATTGGAGCATTTCTGGGAGGCACCATGACCTCAATCGTCCACACCACAAATATATTTCACCTGTCTTTCTGCTCCAGTGAAATTAACCATTTCTTTTGTGACACCGCCCCTCTCTTCTCTCTGTCCTGCACTGACACTTACATCCATGACATTGTACTGGTGGTCTTTGCTAGTTTAGTGGAAGCCCTCTGCCTTCTAATAGTTCTCCTCTCTTATATCCTCATCTTAGCATCCATTCTTAAAACAGGTTCTGCAGAGGGAAGAAGAAAAGGATTCTCCACTTGTGCTTCCCATCTGACCGTGGTCTCTATCTACCATGGTACCCTGATCTTCATTTATTTGTGCCCTGGCACTGTCCATTCAATGGCTATTGATAAAGTGACCTCTGTGTTCTATACATTGATTATACCTATGTTAAATCCCTTAATTTACAGCCTTAGGAACAAATATGTAAAAAATGCCTTCAGGAAAATGATTAGCAGAAAATTTCTTTCTTAAGAAAGGATAAAACTGAGGCTTACAGCTTTTCTACCCTGTGTCTTTTTTATTTAATTTAAGTATATTTATT
>NW_011495041.1:30839-32345 GCF_000754665.1 Bison bison bison
TTTTTAGGGTCCTATAAACCTAGAACCCACTGTAGACTAAAATCATTAAAATAAAATATTCTTGATATGGCATAAAGAATACCTGAATGACATATTAATTGTTACCTTATTGGAATTATTAGAGTGATGATGTCTATATAAATATACTTAATTTACATTACAGGAGATATTGCTGAGGCCAAGTGCAAGCAAAGTAATTATAATAATTTGCTACATACTAAACTGAAGGTGTTTGTGTCACTCAAGAGCTTTACTACCATTATCTAGTTACATATTTGAAGGTTGGAGTTTGTCCTTGTTCACTTCATTATGATTCCTTTGCAAAATCACTTTTTCCATCAGACACTTCTCTATTTCCTGGGATATAAAATCTCTTAGGATCTCACTCCATTGAGATAGGATTTAAATTTAGCTTCCTAAACATGGCCATCTCTGCAGACCATTTAGTATAACTTCCTGCCATTATGAGGGAATGAGCTGTTGTGGCTACATTATTATTAAAAATTAGATAATTAGCTTAACAAAGGGTTTTACATTTAATTGAAGTTGACTTTCTTACATTACAGAAGAAAATCACGTAGTTAAAACTTAATACATCAGAGACAAGCAATTGAGAAAGAAATATCTACATGATTCCCTTATGCCACTATGCCTCTATTTGTAATACTCTATAGGCAACAGTTTATTTATTAATATAAACATTTGCCTTTAGAAAATAATTGTGTGCCACTGAGTCATGGGCCAATGCGTGTAAGTTCAGTGTACCAAGGAGGGTACCAAGAGGGGTACCAAGGAGTACAAGATTCATTAAATCTCTTTGTTGCTGGGAAAAGTATTAGAAGTACACATGGGTTAAAAAGGGGGTTAAATAAGACATTTTTGCATTACTGAATAATCTATGAAGGTTGCAGTATTTATTTCACAAAAATATACTGCACTATTATGTATATAAAGAATTTCTAGGGATACAAATTTATAATAATAATTCCAAAGTTTCTGGTAATGGGAAACAGGCTTTACTTTTGCAAAATGTTTTTGATGTGCAATGAACAAATTTGTTCAGTCACTCAGTCGTGTCCGACTCTTTGTGACCCCATGGACTACAGCATGCCAGGCTTCCTAGTCCATCACCAATTCCTGGAGCTTGCTTAAACTCATGCTATATAGAGAACACTTAAACAATAACTATATAGATAAACATTTTTCCAAAATGTTACCTGTATAGCTAGGTAAGTAAGACCAAGAAGTAACAATTTCTACAATTAACAAAACCTTCTATAAACACTCTCCTAAATGGCTAATCTCTTACCTCCAAAGAGTAGATACTTTCTTGACTTTTACTGTGACAGATCAGTTTTGTATTTTTTTGAACCAGACATAATTAGATGTCTATAGCATGCACTATTTTGTTCAATTACATGCAATCCATCCCTGCTGTTGCATGCAGTTTCAGTACATTCATTGTCATTGAAATATCTTAATTCTTTGTGCATATGCATCATTTAT
>NW_011495041.1:32445-32894 GCF_000754665.1 Bison bison bison
ATTTTAAAGAGCTGTGAGAATTAAGTTAGATGAGAAAGCACTTTGAAAATTATAAGATGGCAATGTATCCATGCCAGATTTTCACATTTACTCTAATTTATCTCTTTCATCTCCTGCATTGGCAGACAGATTCTTTACTACTCAAGTGACCTGGGAAGCTATTAATTTAGCTAACAGAACAAATGTAGAAAAATAGACATTAAGTAATCCAGAATCTGCAATCATAATTGTATACATAGTTGATTTTCTATACCCAAAGAATAGCTTGGTAAATAGTTGCATTATGCCTATTAATTCTAAATGTACGAAAAGTTTCAAAAGACATTCAGTTTTATTAAAAATCTGGAACAAATTGAGAAAAAACAGGAGGATAAGATTTTGGTAATGTGGTTAGATCATAATCTGAGATAGAGTATATAAAGTGAAAATGAAAATATATTCAAATCAGA
>NW_011495041.1:32994-34994 GCF_000754665.1 Bison bison bison
TTTGATGAGACAGGCACTGTCATTTTTCATACTAATGATGATGAAACTTAAACTTAGTGATTACTTGGCCTGACTAAAGAATTGTAACTGCTGAGCATTAGAGTTAGGATTCAGTCACTAATTCTGTTACTGATTCAGTAACTAATTCTGAATATTTTCTCTTTCTATTTTACAAGCAACTCTTAGAAGTTCCTTTTTTCCTCAGAGGCAAAATGCTTCTCAATGTATGAGAGATAAAGTACTTTGACTCCTCTAACTAGGCAAGGTTTTGACTGAAATAGAAATACTTTAACTTGTTGTACAAGTAAAAAAATACTGCAAAGTGGAACAGAAGTGAGTTACTCAGAGCGTGCTATATGCAATGTGATTAACCATGATCATTCACATTGGTGAAAGATGAGAGAGTAAATGAAAGTAAGAGGTTCAGAGGTTAGAGTTCACCCACTGGTTGATGCTGTGTCATTTAATATGGAAAATTATAGCTTTAAGAAATAGAAGTGGTAAGTTATCAGTTCAACTGGAAATACGTACATTTTCGGTGCTTACTGTTCATATGCCTAGGGGTTACCAGGATGCCCGTGGATTTAGAATTAATGTTCTAATTACTTTAGCCATTTTCATATTTATTTTTTCTCTGACTCTTCAGGTTATTATAAACATCAGTACCCTGTCAAAATTCCAACCTCCACAAACCCTGCAGA
The DNA here is from genome assembly GCF_000754665.1 of Bison bison bison. Classification (NCBI taxonomy): domain Eukaryota; kingdom Metazoa; phylum Chordata; class Mammalia; order Artiodactyla; family Bovidae; genus Bison; species Bison bison. Next base: position 33,696 of record NW_011495041.1, read on the forward strand.
GAATGCAGGTGGAGAACAGCTCTGTGAAGACACAGTTCTTTCTCTTGGGAGTCAGTGACCACCCAGAACTGCAGAGTGCTCTTTTTGCTGTGTTTTTGTCCATCTACTCTGTTACCCTGATGGGCAACCTTGGAATGATTTTATTAATCACAGCCAGTCCCCCTTTGCACACCCCTATGTACTTTTTTCTCCGCATCTTGTCTTTCATAGACGCCTGCTACTCTTCAGTCATTGCCCCCAAGTTACTTGTGGGCTTAATTTCTGATAAGAAGACCATTTCTTACAATGGCTGTGCTGCACAGTTATATTTCTTCTGCTATTTGGAGGACATAGAGTCTTTTCTCTTGACTGTCATGGCTTATGACCAGTACATAGCCATCTGTAACCCCTGCTTTACACCATTATTATGTCCAAGAGGATTTGTTGCCAGCTTGCAATTGGAGCATTTCTGGGAGGCACCATGACCTCAATCGTCCACACCACAAATATATTTCACCTGTCTTTCTGCTCCAGTGAAATTAACCATTTCTTTTGTGACACCTCCCCTCTCTTCTCTCTGTCCTGCACTGACACTTACATCCATGACATTGTACTGGTGGTCTTTGCTAGTTTAGTGGAAGCCCTCTGCCTTTTAATAGTTCTCCTCTCTTATATCCTCATCTTAGCATCCATTCTTAAAACAGGTTCTGCAGAGGGAAGAAGAAAAGGATTCTCCACTTGTGCTTCCCATCTGACCGTGGTCTCTATCTACCATGGTACCCTGATCTTCATTTATTTGTGCCCTGGCACTGTCCATTCAATGGCTATTGATAAAGTGACCTCTGTGTTCTATACATTGATTATACCTATGTTAAATCCCTTAATTTACAGCCTTAGGAACAAATATGTAAAAAATGCCTTCAGGAAAATGATTAGCAGAAAATTTCTTTCTTAAGAAAGGATAAAACTGAGGCTGACAGCTTTTCTACCCTGTTTCTTTTTTATTTAATTTAAGTATATTTATTTTAATTGGAGGCTAATTACTTTACAATATTGTATTGGTTCTGCCACACATCAACATGAATCTGCCATGGGCGTACATGTGTTCCCCATCCTGAACCCCCTCCCACCTTCCTCCCCATACCATCCCTCCGTGTCATCCCAGTGCACCAGCCCCAAGCATCCTGTATCAAACCTGGACTGGCGATTCATTTCTTATATGATATTATACAGATTTCAATACCATTCCCCCAAATCATCCCACCCTCCTCCCTCTCCCACTGAGTCCAAAAGACTGTTCTATACATCTGTGTCTCTTTT
>NW_011495041.1:35094-36062 GCF_000754665.1 Bison bison bison
ACAACATTGTAAAGCAATTATCTTCCAATGAAAAATAAAACTTAAAAAGGAATCATAATTTGCTGAAGATTGTGTATTAAACTCGCACAATGAGCATATCTTGGAATTTAAAATGAACAATATGATATTACTATTCTTGGTATCAGATCAGATCAGTCACTCAGTCATGTCCGACTCTTTGCAACCCCATGAATCACAGCACAACAGGCCTCCCTGTCCATCACCAACTCCCGGAGTTCACTCAGACTCACGTCCATCAAGTCCGTGATGCCATCCAGCCATCTCATCCTCTGTCGTCCCCTTCTCCTCCTGCTCCCAATCCATTCCAGCATCAGAGTCTTTTCCAATGAGTCAACTCTTTGCATGAGGTGGCCAAAATACTGGAGTTTCAGCTTTAGCATCATTCCTTCCAAAGAAATCCCAGGGCTGATCTCCTTCAGAATGGACTGGTTGGATCTCCTTGCAGTCCAAGGGACTCTCAAGAGTCTTCTCCAACACCACAGTTCAAAAGCATCAATTCTTCAGCACTCAGTCTTCTTCACAATCCAACTCTCACATCCATACATGACCACAGGAAAAACCATAGCCTTGACTGCACGAACCTTTGTTGGCAAAGTAATGTCTCTGCTTTTGAATATGCTATCTAGGTTGGTCATAACTTTCCTTCCAAGGAGTAAGCATCTTTTAATTTCATGGCTGCAGTCACCATCTGTAGTGATTTTGGAGCCCAGAAAAATAAAGTCAGCCACTTTTTATTTCCACTGTTTCCCCATCTATTTGCCATGAAGTGATGGGACAGGATGCCATGATCTTTGTTTTCTGAATGTTGAGCTTTAAGCCAACTTTTTCACTCTCCACTTTCACTTTCATCAAGAGGCTTTTGAGTTCCTCTTCACTTTCTGCCATAAGGGTGGTGTCATCTGCATATCTGAGGTTATTGATATTTCTCCCAGCAATCTTGATTCCAA
>NW_011495041.1:36162-37856 GCF_000754665.1 Bison bison bison
TATTAGTTATATTAGAATGCTATATATAGTGATTATGTTATCTATGAAAGTATGAAATAAATTAGAATAATATTCTAAACAAAATTTTAACAGTGGTTATCACAATTGTGTAGTTGCTAAATTATTGTATGCTAGTTAATCCCTGAAATATTTTCCAAAAGCTTAATTAATTGCATATTCTGTTCTGCCTGTATTCAATTAGCAAGTAATCCAGTTGTGAAAACAACACAATTTAAAGTTCTCAGAAGCATTCATTTTATCTTAGGTTGTGGCCATGAAAGGAACATGGAGGCACTCTATAATTTTAGGAGAGAGCAATTGCTTATACAGATTTTTATTTAGGTTAGGTTTTGTTCACTTATGTTCAATATCCCTTTGGTGCTGATGATGTTATAATCAAGATATCATTTGAAGGAAACAACATATTAAAAAACTTGGAATTTTCAGCAGATTATTTGAATTAGAATTCTAATATGAATTGGAATTTTAGACAAACATATTTTATTGTTTCTTCAATATTTTCTCTCATGATTTCAAGTTATTTATAGTTCATAGAATATAGCACATTTCAGGAACTCTCAATCACTGTCTAAAGCTCTTCGCAACCCAATGAAATTTATTAAGAACATATGAAAGTATTTATATCTGCAAACATTAGGCTTCTCAGGTGGTGCTGAAATTTCTAGACAATGTAAGACTTTGAAACCTCAATTCCTGTTTTGTTTTTTAATTTCAATTTTTTTCTTCTCAATTAAGCATCTCCCTTTTTCCAATTTCCAGGCATTCAGAGGAATGCCTCCCTGGTCTGGTAAGTCATAGAACATTCAGACCCAGGACAATACAATCATGAACTGCTGTTTAGTCTATCAAGGAGAAAAGGTCCAGGTAGACAATTAGCTCCTAAACATATATATCTAGCCCCTAAATAATGGCCTTGGGTCTTAAGAAAGTGTCAAGGAACAGTGTCACAATGTCTGGAAAACCTGAGAAACTTAGGGATCCAAGAAAGCCATAAAAATGACAAACTGGATGTTGTGAAGTTTAAACTAATTGGTCAAAAATGATGCATATTAAAGTTACAAGTCAGCCAAAAATATACAGATCAATACTAATAAATATATAAAGCTGTTGTAATCCCCACCTTTTGGGGGCTCTTCTCTCCTTGTCAGTGTCTATGCTAAGGGCTTTGCATCTCTATCTTCTAAAATAAACTTTGCCTGTGTGAGTGTTTGCTAGTTTGTGGAGTTCATTCCTTGGCTCCAAGAACAGAATCTGGTTTCCTGTTTCAGCACCAGTGATAAGAAATCAGCCTGCCAGTGCAGGACACGCAAGAGGTGTGAGTTCAATCCTTGGATTGGGAAGGTTCCCTGGAATGTGGAATGGCACCCCACCCCAGTATTCTTGCCTGGAAAATTCCATGGACAGAAGAGCCTATGGCTCATCGGGTTGCAAAGAGTTGGACATGTCTGATCATTATAATAATGAAGCCCATTCATATCATGTAAAATTAGCTTCACTGACCATTTTTCAAATATATATGTAATGAAAAAAAATCCCTGTTCTATTTTTATCTTTTCAAAGTTTTGACTTAATAGTGTTCACAGAGGATCAGGAAAAGGGGTTGTTTTTGTTTGTTTGTTTTGGTTTTGATTTATGCTCATTTCGAGAAAATGATGAAGATGGAAGAGAGTTTA
>NW_011495041.1:38163-39888 GCF_000754665.1 Bison bison bison
CACAAGTCCCACCTCACTACTGATTTCTGTGGACAAAACCCTTCTTGTAAAGTTAGTTTCTTTACTGCCATGAGTGGAATTAGATTTATAACCCAGTACACATTTTTATTGTTAGAAGACTTTGCTCTCTAATTCATCCTCTCACACACTATTCAACTACCTTATGGTTTATCACTGACTTTAGACTCTCCACCCACACTCTTTTTACTGGCCACTGCTTAGCTGTCAGTCAGACTATCATCTCACCATCCATCTGCTTTAGTTCCCATCTCTGGACCTCAGAGGATGCCCTTTATTAGACATGTTAACTGCTTACCAATCAAAGTGAGAGGGTAACAGGCAGGAAAGCCAGGGGTCTCTAAATGGAGAAAATAACCCACAAGTGTTAGACATTTTTATCTCTCTTAAGCGGCAGGAGGAAACAAACTAGTGATATTTTGTCCTTCTCTATACAAATTTAAAAGGAGGTTTCTCTTAAAATACTGTGTTGCCATAAGGACACCTGGTTTCACCTGAAGTTAACTATTCTCAAACCTAGAGATAACCAATGCCTTTTTCTTATGGAAATGTTTGTCTTCAGCTATGCTAATGTACTATGCGTTTACCCCAAACTCTGTCATCAAGTCGGTTCACCTCTTGGCTCAGAACCTACTTGAAAAACCAGTATGTTATACTCAGATATAGCTCCCCTAATCTATGTAAATGAAACTATTTGTATGGTGGTCTGCCCTTCTTCAAGATTCAAGTTAATCATTTTATGGCCCAGGATAAACCATTTGGTGCCAAGATTATCCCAAAATGCATCTTATGGGTGAGGGGCCTGGAGCCATTCTGAATTTTAAGACATTCCTTTCTTTCATTAACAGACTGCTAGTGACTATATAACATTCAGCTGAAGATTAGCAGAGGGGTACTCTTCTGCCCCCTTCTGATGCCTATGTCAGAAGCTTTCTCTATCTCCTTTATACTTTAATAAAACTTTATTACCCAAAAGCTCTGAGCGATCAAGCCTCGTCTCTGGCCCTGGATTGAATTTTTCTCCTCCGGGGGCCAAGAATCCCCGTGTCTTCGCATGATTCAGCAACAACCTTTCAAAGGGATTTCAGACTGTATATATTTTTGAGAAAATATTTTACAAGCCAGACTTTGATGAAGTTGATATTTCCAGGCTGCCTTATTTTTTTTAAATCCACATATTCACAATATCTTTTTTTTTATATATAAATTTATTCATTTTAGTTGGAGGCTAATTACAATATTGTAGTGGTTTTGCCATACATTGACATGAATCTGCCACAGGTGTACATGTGTTTCCCATCCTGAACCCGCCTCCCACCTCCCTCTCCATCCCATCCCTCTGGATCATCCCAGTGCACCAGCCCCGAGCACCCTGTATCATGCATTGAACCTGAACTGGTGATTCGTTTCACATATGATAGTATACATGTTTATTTTCCCAAATCATTCCACCCTCTCCCTCTCCCACAGAGTCCAAAAGACTTTTCTATACGCCTGTATCTCTTTTGCTGTCTCACATATAGGGTCATTGTTACCATCTTTCTAAATTCCATATATATGCGTTATTATACTGTATTGGCAGAGAAGGCAATGGCACCCCACTCCAGTACTCTTGCCTGGAAAATTCCATGGATGGAGGAGCCTGGTAGGCTGCAGTCCATGGGGTCGCTAAGAGTCAGACACAACTGGGCGACTTCACTTTCACTT
>NW_011495041.1:40831-41387 GCF_000754665.1 Bison bison bison
ACTTCCCTCTCTGTTTTCAGCACTGCCCCAGCTCAAGTGTCTGTCAAGGCCAAAAGGTCTGTATTTGAGTGTATCTAGACATTCCAGAAAGTGCATTCTCCTGCCAAAAATCAAAAGTTTGACTGAGGGCATAAATGTAAAAAGGTGTCACAAAGTATGGCACACATCCATTTCTTTACACCTACAGTTCACCTGTGTCTGTTGTTTGATGGTTTTCTTCAGTAGCATGCTTGTATTTCTTTCTTTTTTTAGTGTATCTATTATAGGTTTTTGATTTGTGGTTTTCATGGGTTCATATGTATTTTCCTGTAACTGTAACTATTTGTTTTAAAATGATAGTCATGTAAGTTCAAACACCTTCTGAAAGATCTACATTTTTTGTTCCCCTCCCCTACTGTTTGTGTTTTAGATATCATCTTGGTGATCTTCACATTTATCTCATCATTATTTATTGTAGTTACAGTCGATTTTAGCATTCTTTTGTCTCTTATTTTCATACTTGGTTTAAGCACTTGATCCTCAGTTCTTACTATACGTTGGCCTTTCCTAGTTGGAT
>NW_011495041.1:41487-44232 GCF_000754665.1 Bison bison bison
CATTGGAGAAGGAAATGGCGACCCACACCAGTGTTCTTGCCTGGAGAATCCCAGGGACAGGGGAGCCTGGTGGGCGGCCGTTTCTAGGGTCACACAGAGTCGGACATGACTGAAGCAACTTAGCAGTAGCAGCAGCATACTGTATTGATGTTTTTCTTTCTGGCTTACTTCACTCTGTATAATAGGCTCCAGTTTCATCCACCTCATTAGAACTGATTCCATTGTATTCTTTTAATGGCTGAGTAATACTCCACAGCTTTCTTATCCATTCATCTGCTGATGGACAACTAGGTTGCTTCCATGTCCTGGCTATTATAAACAGTGCTGAGATGGACATTGGGGTACACGTATCTCTTTCAATTCTGGTTTCCTTGGTGTGTATGCCCACCAGTGGGATTGCTGATCATATGGCAGTTATCTTTAAATAGGCATGTGCGTAATATGGTACCCTTCTGAAGAATGAGCTAAAAACTGCAAGAGAAAGAAACAGTTGCTGTCTATTATGAGCATATAATCTGAATTAAAAACAGTCAATATAAAAAGAAATTTTTTTTGACTGTGTCTCATGGCTTTTGGGATCTTAGTTTTACAACCAAGGATTGAACCTGAACCCCCTGCAATGAAAAAGCAGAGTCTTAACCACTGGACAGCCAGGAAATTCTCACTAATAAAATTATTTTTATTTCATAAAATTTTACTCACTGGGGAAGATAATGTGATAAAGATGCAAGGGTTCCAATTAAAAAAAAATAATGAATAAATTCAATAGTAGACCACCTTAACTGCCTCCTGAGAAATCTGTATGCAGGTTAAGAAGCAACAGTTAGAACCAGACATGGAACAACAGACTGGTTCCAACAGGGAAAGAATACATCAAGGTTGTATATTGACACCCTGCTTATTTAACTTATATGCAGAGTACATCATGAGAAATGCTGAGCTGGATGAAGCACAAGCTGGGATCAAGAGTGCTGGGAGAAATATCAACAACCTCAGATACGCAGATGATACCACCCTTATGGCAGAAAGTGAAGAAGAACTAAAGAGCCTCTTGATGAAAGTGAACGAGGAGAGTGAAAAAGTTGACTTAAAACTCAACATTCAGAAAACTAAGATCATGGCATCAGGTCCCATCACTTCTTGGCAAATAGATGGGGAAACAGTGGAAACAGTGGCTGACTTTATTTTGGGGGGCTCCAAAATCACTGCAGATGATGACTGCAGCCATGAAATTAAAAGATACTTGTTTCTTTGAAGAAAAGCTATGACCAGCCTAGACAGCATATTAAAAAGCAGAGAAATTACTTTGCTAACAAAGCCGTGGTTTTTCCAGTAGTCAGGTATGGATGTGAGAGTTGGACAGTAAAGAAAACTGAGCTCTGAAGATTTGATGCTTTTGAACTGTAGTGTTGGAGAAGACTCTTGAGAGTCCCTTGGACTGCAAGGAGACCCAACGAGTCAATCCTAAAGGAAATCAGCCCTGAATATTCACTGGAAGGACTGATGCTGAAGCTGAAACTCCAATACTTTGGACACCTGACATGAAGAACTGACTCATTGGAAAAGACCCTCATGCTGGGAAAGATTAAAGGCAGGAAGAGATGGGACGACAGAGGATGAGATGGTTGGATGGCATCACCTACACAATGGTCATGAGTTTGAGCAAGCTCCGGGAGTTGGTGATGGACAGGGAGGCCTGGCGTGCTGCAGTCCATGGGGTTGCAAAGAGTCAGACAGGACTGAGCGACTGAACTGAAGTGAAATTTAATACAGGGGCATAACTACAGACACAAATGACATTATTATAAAATTTAGTGAGGTTTAGAATATGAGTTATATCATAATTGAAATGGATGGCAGGAAAAAAAACTAATGTAGCATTTAATATTTGAGGGAGGCTTCTTCTTTATTTTCTTTTCTTTCTGTCTTTTTTTTTTTTTTTTGAGAAAGCCTTTTTAGTGTGAGTACAATTTGGACAGTTAAGCTTCAATCTGCATGTGGTTGCTGTTGTTTAGTCACTAAGTCTTCTCTGACTCTTCTGTGGCCTCATAGGCTGTAGCCATGTTCTTCTCTCCATGCAATTTCAGTTAAGAATACTGGAATAGGTTGCCATTTCCTCCTCCAAGGGATCTTTCTGACCTGGAGATCAAACCTGTGTCACCTGCATTTGGCAAGCGGGTTCTTTATCACTGAGCCTCAGAGAAGCCTCTACCATCTACACATACTGCCATGGAAATCAAATTAATTAACAAAGAATCTCAGTGAATTTCATTTATAAATTTTCACAAAAGAGTGCTGCAATATATATCAAAAGCTTAACCAATATTGAGTAAAATGATAATAACAAAATGAGAGACAAAGAGTAAGAATATGAAATATAGAATATTACATGAAGGGTAAATCTACTCCTGAGAAAAAAATATGAAAGTTCAAATTTATTTCATTTAGCCTATTTCCTATTGGTAGATATTTAGATTATTTTCAATAGTTTGCCCCTGATGCTGGGAAAGATTGTAGGTGGGAGGAGAAGGGGATGACAGAGGATGAGATGGTTGGATGGCGTCACCGACTCAATGGACATGAGTTTGAGTAAGCTCCAGGAGTTGGTGATGGACAGGGAAGCCTGGCACGCTGTGGTCCATGGGATTGCAAAGAGTAGTACACAACTAAACAAATGAACTGAACTGAACTGATTATAAGCTCTGATGCAATGAATACTTTGAAAGCGGTAAACTTTTGCAGGTT
>NW_011495041.1:44332-50346 GCF_000754665.1 Bison bison bison
AAAAAATATAAAAGTTCAAATTTATTTCATTTAGCCTATTTCCTATTGGTAGATATTTAGATTATTTTCCCTGATGCTGGGAAAGATTGTAGAGGGGAGGAGAAGGGGATGACAGAGAATGAGATGGTTGGATGGTGTCACTGATTCGGTGACATGAGTTTGAGTAAGCTCTGGGAGTTGGTGATGGACAGGGAAGCCTGGTGTGCTGCTGTCCATGGGGTTGCAAAGAGTAGTACACAACTAAACAAATGAACTGAACTGAACTGATTATAAGCTCTGATGCAATGAATACTTTGAAAGCGGTAAACTTTTGCAGGTTCAATTGCTAGAATTACTGGTTTAAATGATACCTGCATATTTAATTTTCAAATTCCAGGTGAGTTATATATTTCATTCAAATAATAGCAAATTATCTTCCATAAAGAAGACTAAACTTCCACCAACAATGAATGAGTGTGAAAAAAAAAAAAAAAAAACCTTAAAATGATAAAGAATTAGACATATGTAACAAGGCCTGGCTCTAACATTAGCCTCTGGCCCAATTTTATAGTTGAGGCTTCATTGCCTGTAGAATTAGGGAACACCCATACTAAACTGACTTTTCCATTAGTTAAAACCAAAGGTCAAGAAACAGGGCAGAAAAGTTGTCAGCCTCAGTTTCATCCTTTCTTAAGAAAGAAATTTCCTGCTAATCATTTTCCTAAAAGCGTTTTTCACATCTTTGTTCCTCAGACTGTAAATCAAGCGGTTCAGCATAGGTATAATGAATGCATAGAACACAGAGGTCACTTTATCAATATCCAGTAAATGGCAAGCACTGGGATGCAAATAAATGAAGATCAGGGTACCATTGTTGATAGAGACCACAATCAGATGGGATGCACAAGTAGAGAATCCTTTTCTTCTTCCGTCAGCAGATTGTGCTTTAAGAATGGGTGCTATGATGAGGATATAAGAGAAGAGAACTGTTAGAAGGCAGAGGGCTTCCACTAAACTAGCAAAGACCACCAGTACAATGTCATGGATGTAGGTGTCAGTGCAGGACAGAGAGAAGAGAGGGGAGATGTCACAAAAGTAATGGTTAATTTCACTGGAGCAGAAAGACAGGTGAAAGGTACTAGTGGTGTGAATCACTGAGCTCATGGTGTCCCCTAAAAATGCTCCAATTGCAAGCTGGCAGCAAATCCTCTTGGACATAATAACAGTGTAAAGCAGGGGGTTGCAGATAGCTATGTACTGGTCATAAGCCATGACAGTAAAGAGAAAAGGCTCTGTGTCCACCAAACAGCAGAAGAAATAAAACTGTGCAGCACAGCCATTGTAAGAAATGGTCTTCTTATCAGAAATTAAGTCCACAAGTAACTTGGGGGCAATGACTGAAGAGTAGCAAGCATCTATGAAAGATAAAATGTGGAGAAAAAAGTATATAGGGGTGTGCAAGTGAGGACTGATTGTGATTAATAAAATCATCCTAAGGTTGCCCATCAGGGTAACAGAGTAGATGGAAAGAAACACAGCAAAAAGAACACTCTGCAGTTCTGGGTGGTCACTGAATCCCAAGAGAAAGAACTGTGTCTTCACATGCTGTTCTCCACCTGCATTCTCTGCAGGGTTCCTGGAGGTTGGAATTTCAGCAGGGTACCAATGGGGATGTTGATAATAATCTGAAGAGAAGCTACAAAGGAAAATAATTAAAGTAGTTAGAATAGTAATTCTAAATCCACTTGGCACCATCATAACACTTGGGCATAAATAAAGTAAATTTAGTATAAGCATAGCTTTTCAACTGAAATACTTTTTTTTTAATTAGTTAATTGCTTTTTTTTTTTTTTTAATGTTTGGCAGAGACATGTAGCTTGCAGGACCTTAGTTCCCTATGAGCAATGGAATCCATCTACTTTATATTGAAAGCACAAAGTCCTAACCACTGGATGGCCAGGGAATTCCCTGAGATAGTTTATTTAATTGAATTGATTGTTTATACTTCTATTTCTTAAAGCTATATATATATATATATATATATATATATTTTTTTCCCCCTCATTAAATGAGACACCATCAAACCAGCGGGTGAACTCTGAATTTCTTACTTTTATCAACTCTTTCATCTGTCACCAACTTCAAGTGATTGGGGTTAGTTACATTGATACATAGCAAACTGAGTAACTAGCCTCTCTTTTCCTTTGTGGTATTTTTGTTTACACAACAAATAGATACATTTCTATTTCAGTTGAAGCCTTATATATGTAAAGTAGTAGAAGTTCTTTATTTCTCACCTTGAGATGAGAATTTGCCTCTGAGGACTAAAGAAACTAGTTAAAGTTTCTTGAAATACACTGATGAAATAGAAGGAGGTAAGATTCAGAACTAGTTATATAAGTAACTAAATCCTAACTCTGCCACTTAGCAGTTACAAAGTCTTCAGCAGGCCAAGTAATCACAGAATTTCAGCTTCATCACCTATAAAATGAAGAGGACAGTGCCTTCCTCGTCAAATCGGAGAAGGCAATGGCACCCCACTCCAGTACTTTTGCCTGGAAAATCCCATGGATAGAGGAGCCTGGTAGCCTGTAGTCCATGGGGTGGCTAAGAGTCGGACACGACTGAGCGACTTCACTTTCACTTTTCACTTTCATGCATTGGAGAAGGCAATGGCAACCCACTCCAGTGTTCTTTCCTGGAGAATCCCAGGGACGGGGGAGCTTGGTGGGCTGCCGTCTATGGGGTCGCACAGAGTCGGACATGACTGAAGCGACTTAGCAGCAGCAGCAGCAGCAGCATCAAATCATATTAAATTTCCTTCTAGGCTCAATATCTTCACCATCTTGTTCATTCACTGTTCTAAAGTTGGCAACACAGTAATTCTGCAGAATTCCATATATCTACTTTATGTTATCTGAAATCCAAGCTATGAAATACAACTAGAGAAATCCAAATGCTTGCATATTTATTAAATTCATCTAGGCTATTCAATAATATTCAGGAATATTGGATGGCCCCTTTGATTAAAATGATAAAAGATGTTATAAATGCTCAACTACCCACCTCTCTATGTTATCTCTGTACTTCCTAGTCATTGCTTTAGTCCACAGCTCTGTAAATTGTAGATAACCCATAGCAATGCAAGTGACACTTGTCTATAGACAGGCACATTTTGCCCAGGATAGAGATAATTGATTTCTCTCCCCACTGATGGTAAAAATCCAGCTTTACATCTATTTGTCAGTCTATTTGTGAATTCCTGATTTACGATATTGTGGTTCTTTGAATTATGTTATGTACATTTCATAACTTATTACGTATTGAACAAAGTAAGTAAAACCTTTGATGCCTGTAATGCTATATGCATTGTTATTGTTGCTCGGTCATTAAATAAGTGTTTGATTCTTTAGGACTCCAGGGACTGCAGCGTGCCAGGCCTTCCTGTACCTCACTGTTCCTGCCTATAAAAGTTAAAGTTAAATATGTGTGCATATATGTTATATACACATATATATTTTTCTTTAACAATTTACATTATTCATGGCTCTTACAAACTCAGTATTTAAATAACTTCAGATTTGAAAACATTTTCATTGTCATCTCATATTCTCTGTCTCAGAACATAATCTAAGCACATTACTAAAATCTTAACCTCCTGTCCTATCTTTTGTTCCAAGTTCTTAACAAAACTAAATGTCTTATTAAAACTGTGTATACATTTAGAGTTAATAAGCACAACTATCTGTGAAGCTATTTTTGGGGTACAGAAAATGAACTACAAACACAATAATAATTGTAGATTCTGCATTGTTCAACACCTATTTTTCTGCATCTGTTCGTTTCTGCATCTGCATTGTTTCTAGGTAGATTAGGCAAATTCTGGGTAAATGTGTGTATCTGACATTAATACATTTGCATCTCATAATTTTCAAAGTAAACTTTCTCATCTAATTTAATTCTCACAGCTCTTTAAACAGTGCTGACCAACTCTCAGTTTTATTAGAAGGAACTGATGATTTCAGCCCAGTGAATAGTCCAGGTCTGCATAGCTTTGCAATCAAAGAACAGGTCCAAAGTTTGGACATTCTGTACACTGGACATTCTTCAAGAAACACTACCTTCCCAGAAATGGAAATGTTAGAAATGGTGGAGCTTAGAAGATTACTGTAAATAATATAGTTATTTCCCCAAAACTCAATGTGCTCACCTGCCAGGGAAGTCCTTGGTCACTTTTTTTTTTTTCCTTTTATTTTAATTTCTTTAAGCTTTTTTATTTTGTATTGAGGTATATCTGATTAACAAACAATGTTGTGGTAGTTTTAGGTGAACAGAGAAGGACTCAGCCATACACATGCACGTGTCCATTCCCCCTCAAACTTTCATCCATCCAGGCAGCCACGTAGCATTGCACAGAGCTCCCTGTGCTATACAGTAGGTCCTTGCTGATTGTCCATTTTTACTACAGCAGTGTGTGCATGCTCACCCCCAGGTCCCATTCTCCTCCCCCTACTCTTTTCCACTGGTAACCATAAGGTCATTCTCTGAGTCTATAAGTCTCTTTCTGTTTTTACAAGTTCATTGTATCAACTCTTCTTAGGTTCTGCATATAAAGGATGTCATATGATATTTCTCCTTCTCTGTCTGAATTACTTCACTCAGTATGACACTCTCTAGGGCCATCCATGCTGCTGCAAATGGCACTGTTCCATTATTTTTAATGGCTGAGTAATATCATTATTTTTTAAAACATTTTTTTCCTTCTCCCTTAAAGTCAGCCCTCTTATCTGCCTGAATCCTTTTACTTGTGTATTGACAGTTGTTGGGATCAATGCATTACCATAAGATAGGACAAATAATATTAAAAAATCAGTTCAGCTGTAATTGATATATAGCTCCATCCATTCTTAAAAATAAATAATATATAACGAGCACAGTGTTCATTCTGATTCCTAGTCAGAGTCCAGTAATGGTGAGGTTTGTTTTAAGGTTTGCTGCTGTTGTTGTTTAGTTGCAAAGTCTTGTCCTGCTCTTTTGCGACCCTGTGGACTGTAGCCCACCAGGCTTCTCTGTCCTTGCAGTTTCCCAGGCAAGAATCCCGGAGTGGGTTGCTATTTCCTTCTCCAGGGGATATTCCTGATACAGAGATCAAACCCATGTCTCCTGCATTGGCAGGCAGATTCTTTAACACTATCATGTGTCAAACATTAGGTTTTTGTTTCTGCTGTTGTTTTTGTTAGATACATTTTCAGAATTTAAAACCTGTATTACCCTAAGTATGTTTATCCTCAAAACATCAGTTTCTATGTGTAAAATAGGATCACACACTCTGATATCCAAATCCCAATGGGAAAACTTACCTGAGCAATTAGAGTTCTACAGAGGAGTCGAGTACACACAAAGGAAATGATGTAATGTGTTTTTCTATATCTTAAGAACATCTCGAGCAAAAATATATTATGACTTTCAAAATGGTAGATTGTTATACATAAAATTGGAGGATGATAGTTGCTATCTGATTTGACTTGTTCAAAGCAATTTATCAATTAATAGAAGTTCTATGTGACAGAACAGTGGTGAACTGAAATGAAGCCAAATATATCCATACACGAATTGAGAATTAGAAGGTCTTTAAGTAAACATTGTTAACTAAAAAATAATATAGTCACAACCTGTAAGTAGACATTTCACTTGATGGGAATGTTAAGGACTTTGAGACCAGGAGGCCAGGAGGAGCCATGAGAAAACCACTCAAGGAGGCAGGAGGCGGAGTCAGGCTATACACAAGTTTGCAACCAAGGGGACAGAGAATCGGAACATCAGAGATTATTGTGAGGTAGAGAAAATCAGATATCAAGTTAAGGAGTTAATTTTTCTTCTACATATGGAAAGATGCAAGCCTCTGGGCTCACTGAATTCATTCCTTTCATATGTAATTCAGCTCAGTTCAGTTCAGTTACTCAGTCCTGTCCACACCCCATGGACTGCAGCATGCCAGGCTTCCCTGTCCATCACCAACTCCCAGAGCTTGCTAT
>NW_011495041.1:50446-52282 GCF_000754665.1 Bison bison bison
TGGAATGAAAACTGCCCTTTTCCAGTCCTGTGGCCACTGCTGAGTTTTCCAAATTTGCTGGCATATTGAGTGCAGCACTTTAACAGCATTATCTTTCAGGATTTGGAATAGCTCAACTGGAATTCCATCACCTCCACTAGTCAATCAACTATATTTTAATTTAAAAAAAATAGATTTCCAAGAACCTGAAATTGTGTTTCATTTTTACAGCTGGATTAATTGCTAATTGGATACCAGGAGTGCAGAGTTTAAAATTTTGTTTAGAATATTATTCCAATTTATTTCATAGTTATGTAGAGAGACGGCATAAATTATTACACATGGCATGCTAACATAACTACTGCTTCTTTCTCCCCAGCCAACCCCCAACCAAGGGAAATATATTTTTATTAATAGCTCTTCTTTTACAACTTAAATTATATCAACAGGGCATTCAGTTTCTTTTTTCTTTTTTTTTTCAATTTTAACTAGTGTAATGCTATGAACCCACTGGGGAGATGAAATTGTCCACTGGAAAAAAATGCACAAACTAAAAGTTGAGAATTATATTTTATTTGGCGGACATTCTGAGGACTTCAAGCCTGGTACACAGCATC
Source organism: Bison bison bison (assembly GCF_000754665.1). Lineage (NCBI taxonomy): Eukaryota > Metazoa > Chordata > Mammalia > Artiodactyla > Bovidae > Bison > Bison bison. The sequence continues at coordinate 51,043 of NW_011495041.1, forward strand.
TCAGATAGTTCTAAGAAACTGTTCTGCAGAGGCGAGTTCTGAAGAGACAAGGGGGAGCCAGGAGAGACAGAAGATTTTGCAACAAAAGATCAGATAATCAGAACACCAAAAGATTATTGTTAATAAAATAAAACCAGATAAAGTAAAGAATTTAGCCCTTTTTCTGTGTATGGGAAGATGCAACAGTTTGGGCTCACTGACACTGTTCCTTTGATATGCACCTTAGCTATCTTGAGAGTCCCTTGGACAACAAGGAGGTCCAACCAGTCCATCCTAAAGGAAATCAAGCCTGAATATCCATTGGTAGGACTGATGCTGAAGCTGAAGCTCCAATACTTTGGCCACCTGATGTAAAGAACTGACTCACTGGAAAATACCCTGATGCTGAGAAAGATTCAAGGCAGGAGGAGAAGGGGTCGTCAGAGGATGAGATGGTTGGAATGGCATCACCAACTCAAGGGACATGAGCTTGAGTAATCTCTGGGAGTTGGTGATGGACAGGGAGGCCTGGTGTCCTGCAGTCCATGAGATTGCAAACAGTTGGACATGACTAAGTGACTGAACTGAACTTAGCTGTCTGGGGCCAGCCTACCTTAAGAAAACCTATTCTGTGCTTTCTCATCCTGAGTTCCCTCAGGGCTCACTGACCAGGCAGCTGTATTATGACAGCTTCATGACTACAAACTCCTTTGTTTACTGATGTGGCAGGCAATAGTTTTCATTAACAAAGTCCTCTCCAGTGGTTTCTGGAAAATCAGGGGATGTTTGGTGATAATAACTGAAGCAGAATGAAGAGAAACTGAGCAGATTTTTACATCAAATAATTCTTGTCCCAGATTCTCATTTTTGCTTAAGGTGAAAGATAACAGTGCAGATGGATTTCACCTAAAGTGAACAGATTAGAATGAAATTAAGGAAATGATTGTTTTTTTTGATAAATTTACAAAGGTTCAATTTTTTAATTAGTTTTTCAGGCTAATTCATTCATCTATTCAATAAATATTTTTGAATTGCATCCTGAAGGTAAGCATTGTAAATGGTAGACAACAGTGAACTAGACAGGAAGGACCAAACTTTTATGGAATATTTAGTCTAGGGAGAGAAATTTCTCATTCAGTCTTACTTACAAATTATTTGCTTCTAAATGTTATGATGGAGCTTTATTAGGGTGAAACAAATACATGAAAAGAATATAAGCAAACCTAATTTGACCTGCTAACACTCCCATCCGACTCAGCAA